>NC_068943.1:80984892-81287922 GCF_026419915.1 Harpia harpyja | reverse complement strand
GGTGGACGACGTGGTGAGATCCATGTACCCGCCGCTGGACCCCAAACTGCTGGATGCGAGGTGACACCGGTGGGAGGGACAGGGACACTGCCTGGGTGGGGGGGACACCCATGGGTGGGGACACACACACCAGCGCCAGCCCATGCCACATAGCTGGTGACAACCACTGCGGGGTGACCCAGCAGGATGGGGGCAAGGGGGGAGGATGGACACCTCCACACCCCGATGCTGCAGACAGGGAAACTGAGGCACTAGCCACGTTCCCGGTGGCAAAGCCACCATCCCTGTCCGGCCCAGGGCAGGGAGGTGACAAGGCCACCGTGTCCCCGCAGGGCTGCGGCGCTGCTACTGTCGGTCAGCCACCTGGTGCTGGTGACCCGCAGCGCCTGCCGCCAGCCCGCTGCCCGCCACTGGGTTGAGCGGTCGCTGGCGGCCGCCGAGGAGCACATGGCGGTGCTGCGCCAGGCCGCCATGGCCACCGAGACCGACCGGCCACCGGCCACCGAAGCCTTCCGGCAGGAGCAGTCGGCCATCTGAGACCCACCCCCCCCCCCAACCACCTTGACACCCCTCGTTGGCAATAAAGCCCCTGGGATGTCGTGTGCCCCCCCCCCCCACCCATCGTGGGGGTCTCTGGGTCTGACCTGGCTCTGTGATTTCTGGCTCGGGGAGGGGGGGGTGTTGAGGGAGGATGAGGGGGTTTGGAGGGGCTTGAGGGGGGAGGTTGGGAGTTTAGGGAGGGTTTGGGACAGTCGAAGGGGTGTTTAGGGGGGTTGGAGGGGATTGGGGGGGTCTTGGGGGTTTGGCAGGGGTGTCAGGGGAGATTTGGGGGAGGTTGGGGGGATTTGGGGGACATTTGAGGGGGTTAGGAGGGGCTGGGGGGGAGTTTAGGGAGGTTGGGGTGATGTGAAGACTCAAGAGACTGTTATAAACAATTATATTAATTGTTAATAATTGAGGCCTGTATGTGTAATCTACTGACTGTGGTGATGTCCTTTCATCCTGTTTTTTGTGTTTTGTATCTTTGTATCCCTTGATTTATGTTCGCCTAGGCAAGTTTAAACCCTTTGGTATGTAAGAAAACCTTGAGCTTTGTTAACAGTAGGCACAAAGAGCTAAGAAACCTTGAGTTCTGCTGAGCTTCGTGATTAAAACTGGCCAGGGTCAGCTAACTGGGAGGAAAGAGATAAACCACCTGGGATGACCCACACTGCGCATGCCTTAAGAGAAAGGTCAAATAGCGGACACCGTGAGGAAGACTAGCGAAGACCACCAGAGGACGTCCGAAAGACCACCAGAGGCCTTAACACGCATGCGTAACGAACATTATAATATGTTAATGACTTCTCGGAAAAAGGATGAATATGTAACGTGTTTCTCGGAAATCTAATGCATATACATGAACGCTCTGTATTTAGTCTGTACACTAAAGCCTAACGGGGTGCACGATAGGTGGAGCGATCCCCCGTGCAACCAGCGCTGCTAATAAAGAATACCTACTTAATAGTTAAAATTAACTATTGAGTCAATGTCCTTTGAATCAATCTGGCGACCCAGATGGGACTTTCTCTGCTCGGCTGCAGGACCCGCTGAGAACAGGACTCCCTAGGGTACCCCCGGGATTTTCCCGGAGGGGCTCCTCGCCTCACTCGGATCACTGCGGGAGCAGACAAGAACACCATCGGAAAGAATAAAAGGTATTCTTTAAATTATTAGTTGGGGACCGGTCATTTGGGCTGTCCATAAGTCATAAGATTTACTTATGCAGGATGGCGTATGCCAGGTAGTTGATGCTCTTGGTATACCTTTGGTTTTGGTTTAATACGTGTCTGGACATTTTTGTTGCAGTATACTCTGTATGCTGTTGTGCACTTTGCGTGCTTTTGGTTTAGTGCCCATACATGTATTTTGGTTTCTGGTTTAGCTTTGTTTCAGACCTTTTGGCTAACTGAATGTGGTAAACGACTATTGGATTGGAAACGGATTACGGAGATCATCGTGAGTTTTGAGTCAAAATTGTGATAAAATCGAGTAAAAAAAAAAAAAAAAAAAAAAAAAAAAAAAAACGGTGAATTGAATGCTTGGGTGAGTGAGAGGCAGCTGCAAAGTGTGTGTGAAATTCCGATCCGCAGACTCGTATCTCCGTAGGAGGTACGACCGGAGGTGAATGAAGTGTGATTGATTTACTGATGATTTGGGACGTGAACTTATACATTACTATTATAGTTATAACTTTGAGCTTGGTTATCTTATTAACCTTGTGTTGTTGTTGTTGGAAGAAGTTCCCTGTCTGGTGTATTCTATAAATGTGGGTATTTGAATGGTGTCTTCTGCATCCAGGAAATGAGTGTAAACCCGTATATATCCTAGAGTGTATGTGGTGTAAACAAAAGCTACAAATAGATTGTGGAAAGGATATTGAATGCCCTAAGTGTCGGGTCTGGGCTTCCTGGGACAAAAGAGAGAGAGTCACGTATATAGCAGGAATAATTTGTGGTTGGGAAGGTAAAAATCAGAGCAAGTAATATGGGAGGTAGGCAGAGCGGTGGAATACTGAAAAAGAGCCCCTTAGGTTGTATCCTAGCACATTGGAAGGAAATTGGGGGACCCCCAGGTGGGAATGTGGATAGAAAAACTCTGATAAAATATTGTAATCAATGGTGGCCCTTATATAAATTAGATGATGATGAAAAATGGCCCTTGAATGGGACACTAAACTACAATACTCTGTTGCAATTGATGCTATTTTTGAGACGAGAGGGAAAATGGGATGAAGTAATGTATGCAGATATGTTTTTCACTTTAAGAAATCATTCAGACTGGCAGAAGAAATGTGGCATTAATTTGGCCCCACAAGACCCTCTCGTGCTAGCGATAGAAAAAGAGCAAAGAAAGAGTACGGGAAAAATGAAAAGATGTTGCTCAGCATGTAGTATAGGACAAAGGTGTATAAAATTAAAGAAAAATGAAGAAAGGATGGAAGAGGACCTCGATCTCTCTCTTTCTGTATTACCTCCACCATCCTCAGAGGGAAATTCCATTGAGGATGCGGGTGCGGAGGAACCTGAGGAAAATACAAAAACAAAAGATTTAGGTTTCACACCTATAACGGCCCGTACTCGAAGTAAGATGGGCCCTATTATTCAGGCTCCTCTGAGACAAGCGGTGGGGGTTACTGGCCCCACTAGAATTAAGATACCATTTACAATGAATGATTTGGATTCATGGAGAGAAGTAGTAAAGGAATACCGAGACGACCCCGAAGGAGTTGCCAAAAGATTCGAGCTGATTGTTAAAAATCAAGACCCAGATTGGAAGGACATCGATTTAATGCTGGATGCCTTAACTGAGACTGAAAAACAATTAATAATAAAGAATGCACGAACTCAAGTGCAAATTCAAATAACTGCTGGGGTTTTACCCGGTGTGGTAGATAACCACATACCGAGAACCGACCCCAATTGGGACCCTAATGATAACCATGATTACCGATTATTGAAAAAATATCAAGAATGGATAAAAATTGGTATTGAGAATGCAGTACCGAAAGCAGTTAACTGGTCAAGCCTGTACGCAGTAAAACAAGGTCAGACTGAAACTCCCACAGAGTTTCTTGACCGGTTAAGAGCAGCAATGCGGAAATATACTACATTAGACCCTGTTTCTGAGGTAGGGAAACAGCAGCTAGTCTCTTTGTTCTTGGGACAATCCTCAGAGGATATAAGAAGGAAACTTCAGAAATTAAAAGGGACAGAGATAAGGGATTTAGAAAAGTTGATAGAAGAGGCCTGGAGAACGTATCGGAATAGAGAAGGGGAGGAGAGACGAAAAATGGGAACAGCTATTGCCGCAGCTACAGTAGCCGCGCTGGGAAGACAGGATAACTCCCTTCGTGGGAGGGGTCGGGGAACTGGAAGGAGGGGAGGCTCGCGCCAGCCCCTAAGGTCAGATCAATGTGCTTATTGTAAAGAAATAGGTCACTGGAAAGGACAATGTCCCAAGCTGAGTGGAGCACAGGCTGTTGTAGCCAATATCACCTCTGGTCAATGAGGGGGACCGGGGGAATCCACCCTAGCGGATCCACTGGTTAAAATTAAGCTAGGGAAAATAGAACAAGAGGTGGATTTTCTTGTAGATACGGGGGCGTCCTATTCAGTGTTAAATCAAAAGCTGATACCGGAGGATGAAGAGTTTGTGACTGTAATGGGAGCTACTGGCCAGCAGAAAAAGGCTTATTTTCTAAAACCGCTTAAATATAAATTAGGTAAACAAATGGGAATACATAAATTTCTGTATTTGCCCGGATCTCCGAAATCCTTGTTGGGCCGCGATTTGCTAGAACAATTGGAAGCAGAAATTGTTTTTGAAAAAGGAAAAATGAAATTGAAAATCAAGGAGGACCAGCTAATTAACATTAGAAAATATAAATAAACAGATTTTGGGAACCAGGGCTAGAGGATTAGATCAACCAATTCATCCCTTTAAACCAGGTGACTATATATATGTAAAGATCTTTTCAGGACAACCCCTGGAGGAGAAATGGGATGGCCCCTATCAAGTGTTACTGACGACCTTCACTGCCATTAAGATCAAGGAACAGCCGGCTTGGATTCACTATTCGAGAGTGAAGAAAGCACCTGAGAGGCCATGGACGGTCACCTCTACAGGACCCACAGGTCTGCGATTTTCCAGATCATGATAATAACTGAGTTATTACTTGGTCCAAATGAAGCTCGGTGGAACTCGAACTCACATTTCTCCTTGACACAAAACGTTTCCCAAATTCTGAACAGAACTGATTGTTGGATATGTACTCACATGCCAGAATATGGTGGAAAAGGGATCTCGCTGATTGGCATCCCGATACCAAGTAACCACTCCTGGGCCACTCTTTGGGAAAGTACCACATGGTATACTGGCAATGACGAAGTTCAGAAATTAGAAATAACTAGTCCTAAGGCCCAGGAGCCTTATTGCACGTGTGTACAGAGGTGTAATCCACCTAAAGGACTCGGAAAACTTGACTGCGTTAATGGGACGTATGTAGGGAATCACACAGTTTGTAATAAAACTATAGATATTGGAACTTCAACTTCCGTTAATACT
This sequence comes from Harpia harpyja, assembly GCF_026419915.1. Taxonomy (NCBI): domain Eukaryota; kingdom Metazoa; phylum Chordata; class Aves; order Accipitriformes; family Accipitridae; genus Harpia; species Harpia harpyja. The sequence continues at coordinate 81,282,816 of NC_068943.1, read as the reverse complement.
ACAGCATGGCCAGTGCCAGAGGGAAAAGGATGGTACTGGCTATGCAATGACACTGCCCGGAAAGTTTTACCAAAGAATTGGATGGGAACATGTACTCTGGGAGCTGTAGTACCGAATATGACTATACACAGTTCTCCACCAAAAGGATGGGTGCGAACACACTTTCACAGGTTTAGACAAGAAGTTGAAAATCCTTTAGTAAGGAGACCTACTGCCTTTCACAGCTTTGTCCGATGGTTCCTTCCATGGTTGGGAGTAAGTGAGCTAGAAAAAGCCATAGTTAATATTTCAGCAGTAATAGAGAATCTTGAAAATAAAACAATTGATGTAATAAAAGCCCAACAATTGGAGATATCCAGTTTATCTCAAATTGTACAACAAAATAGAATGGCATTAGATCTATTATTGGCCTCTCAGGGTGGAGTATGCACAGTTATAAACACGAGTTGTTGCATGTATGTGGATCAAAGTGGAAGGATATCCACTGACTTAGAAGAAATTTGGAAACAGACCAAAATACTACATGAAATAGCAAAGGATGACACTTCATGGGGATTTCAGGAATTATGGGATAAATTAACCTCATGGCTACCGAACTTTAAATGGTTAAAGCAAATATTCATAACATTTATAATTCTCATAGCCTTAGGGATAATAGTATGCGTAATGCTTAAGTGTTTCATGTGGTGTAGCCAGAACACCACCGAGAGCTATGAGAATTGGAAGCGGAATAAAATTAAACATCAAGTAGAAACTGGGAAATATTTCGCTCGGTCTCTTGAAAATAACGGAATTATATGATTGCAAAAGAATTTGCAAAGGTATAAAGAAAAGGGGGGAATGATGTGAAGACTCAAGAGACTGTTATAAACAATTATATTAATTGTTAATAATTGAGGCCTGTATGTGTAATCTACTGACTGTGGTGATGTCCTTTCATCCTGTTTTTTGTGTTTTGTATCTTTGTATCCCTTGATTTATGTTCGCCTAGGCAAGTTTAAACCCTTTGGTATGTAAGAAAACCTTGAGCTTTGTTAACAGTAGGCACAAAGAGCTAAGAAACCTTGAGTTCTGCTGAGCTTCGTGATTAAAACTGGCCAGGGTCAGCTAACTGGGAGGAAAGAGATAAACCACCTGGGATGACCCACACTGCGCATGCCTTAAGAGAAAGGTCAAATAGCGGACACCGTGAGGAAGACTAGCGAAGACCACCAGAGGACGTCCGAAAGACCACCAGAGGCCTTAACACGCATGCGTAACGAACATTATAATATGTTAATGACTTCTCGGAAAAAGGATGAATATGTAACGTGTTTCTCGGAAATCTAATGCATATACATGAACGCTCTGTATTTAGTCTGTACACTAAAGCCTAACGGGGTGCACGATAGGTGGAGCGATCCCCCGTGCAACCAGCGCTGCTAATAAAGAATACCTACTTAATAGTTAAAATTAACTATTGAGTCAATGTCCTTTGAATCAGGGGGGGGCTTGGGGGTTTGGTGGGGGGTTGTGGGAGATTTGGGGGACATTTGAGGGGGTTAGGAGGGGCTGGGGGGGAGTTTAGGGAGGTTGGGGGGGGCTTGGGGGTTTGGTGGGGGGTTGTGGGAGATTTGGGGGACATTTGAGGGGGTTAGGAGGGGCTGGGGGGGGAGTTTAGGGGGGTGGGGGGGGCTTGGGGGTTTGGCAGGGCGTTGTGGGAGATTTGGGGAGGTTTGGCAGGGGGGAAGGTTGGGGGCATTGGGGGGGATGGGGAAGTTTGGAGGGGGTTGGGGGGATTGGGAGTTCGGGTGGTTTGGGGGGGGGCTTGGAGGTGCTGCCCACCCCAGGAGCGAGGCCCCAAGGGGCCCGCAGGGCTCAGCACCAGCGCGGTGCAAGGCCCTGTGCCCCGGACAGGGGGTCCGCGGCCACCACGGCTGGGCCGCTTTGGGGGTGGGGGGGGGCAGGACCGTGGGGCGACACCCCCCCCCCGCGCCGCCACCCCGGGCTGAGGCCTGGCCAACTCATCGCACTCTGTTCCCCGTGTGGCCGGGGGGGGGGGGGGTGCGGTCATGTGGCCCCGCGTCACGTGACGGGGAGGGTGGGGTAAGGGGCTAAGGGTGAGGAGGCGGTGCTCCCAGCCCCCTCTCCCCGAGTTGGCCAATGGCAGCGGGGCGGGCGGGGAGGTGGGCCAATAGGGGGGGTAGGGGGGTGGGGCTTGCTGCTGGCCGGCACCGCGACCCTGGCGGCGGGGCTGGGACCGGCACCGGGAATGGGAGCGGGAGCGGGTACGGGCCGGGGGGGCCGCGCCGGGCACCGGGTCGGGGGGAGCCGGGTGCTCGGGGGGCACTGGGAGTCACAGGGTGCCCTAGGGGCAATGGGGGGCACTGGTGGGCACTGGGAGGCACTGGTAGTCATGGGGGGGTTCTAGGGGCACTGGGAAGTACTGGGAGCACTGGGTCAGGACCCCCTGGAGGACTGGGTCAGGACCCCCGTGTCCCGGCAGCCTGGGGGGCTGTGAGGCACCCACAGGTGCGGGGGGGGGAGGGGTGTCACACCGCGTGGGGAAAGGGAAGTGAAAGTGATTGTGGAAGTGGGTGGCGGGGGGACGGGACTGTGCAGGGGGGTGCAGGGCAGCCCTTGGCACCCATGGGTGCTGCTTGGGGGGTGCTCTCACCCTCCCCCCCCCCCCGCCAGCGGTGCTGGCTTCCTGCGCCGCGGGGAGATGTTATCGGGGTGCTGCGGGCAGCGGTTGGGGTGCCAGACACCACAGCGGCCCCTCCCGCCACGCGTGGGTGCCCCCCCCGGCACCCTGAGGTGCCCCCTTTAGGCACCCGGCGGGGGGGGCGGCTTTCCCAGCACACGGCCGAAAGGAGAAGCGAGAGCGGGGGGGTGGTGCCAGGGCAGAGACCTGCCCCCCGCCCCCGGTGAGTGGGGAAACTGAGGCACGGCGGTGCCGGGGGGGGGGTCTGCTGCCCGCAGGTGCCCCCACTGCCATGAGGACCCTCCTGCTGCTGTGGCTGGCCCTGGCCGGAGCCTGCGCCTGGCTGCGATGTCCCGATGGGCAGCCGTGCCCCGCCACCCCGGTGAGTGCCCAAGGTCGGGCAGGGTACGGAGGGGGGGTGCCCGCATCGGTCGGTAACCCTCTCCGTGGTCCCCCCCCCCCCCACCAGGTCCTGCCTGCCAGCAGCGCGGCAGCGTGCCAGGACGGCTCACCCTGCCCCACCGGCGCCAGCTGCCCGCTGCCAGAGGTGAGCCTACCTAGCGTGCCTCAGTTTCCCCCCTCTCTCTGCCATTTGGGGGGGGGCTTTTCCCTCCCTGCAGCCCTCCCACCCCCCCTTCTCTCTCTCCCCAGGGAGTCCCCTGCGCCGGTGGCCACCACTGCTGTCCCCGCGGGTCCCGCTGCAGTGCCGACGGCAAATCCTGCATCACGTCCCCAGGTATGGGGGGGGCCGCACGTGGGTGGGCCTGGGGGGGGGGGACAGGGGATATGGAGGTCCCTCACCCCATTCCCACTCTCCGCAGCCCCTCGTGCTATCCCTTGTCCCGACGGACAGTCCGAGTGTCCCGATGATGCCACCTGCTGCATGACAGCGAGCGGCACCTGGGGGTGCTGCCCCATGCCCCAGGTACGGGGGGGGGCAGGGGAGGATGACACGGGGACATTTGGGGGGGGACGTCATGCAGCCACAGCTGTGACGAGTGGGTCCGGTGCCCGCAGGCCTCATGCTGTGCCGACAAGGTGCACTGCTGTCCCCACACCACCATCTGTGACCTGGCCCACGGGCGCTGCCTGTCACCCACTGGTGACAGTGACATCCCCCTGGGCACCTCCTTCCCCGCCTGGAAGCGCCAGCCTCCGGCACCAGGTAAGGGATGTCCCCCTCCGGGTGGTAGGGTGCCCTTGCTGTCCCCACGGAGGGGACACAGAAGTGGGGAGGGGACACAGTGACACCGTGTGTGTGTGTCTCCTCTGCAGTCGTGTCGCACGAGGTGCTGTGCCCCGACGGCCACTCGGCATGTCCCGACGGTGCTACCTGCTGCCAGCTGCCCTCGGCGCAGTATGGCTGCTGTCCCCTGCAAAACGTGAGTGCTGACCCCACGCCGGGCACCCCGTGCTGGGCACCGTCCACCGGGCACCCTGTACCAAGCACCCTACACCAGCCACCCCATGCTGGGCACCCCACGCTAGGCAGCCTGTCCCAAACGTCCTATGCCAGGCACCCCATGCCCACCAACCCACACCAGGCACCCCGTACCAAGTACCCCATGCCGGGCACCCGGCACTGAGCACCCCATGCCCGGCACCCTGTATCAGGCGCTGTGTCCCAAGCACCCCATGCCAGCTACCCCATACTGGCCACCCCACGGCAGCTTCCCTGTACTGGCAGCCCGTACTGAGCACCCCACGCCAGGCACCCTGTCCCGAGCATCCCATGTTGGGCACCCTGCGCTGAGCACCACATGCCGGGCACCCAGTACCGGACACCCCATGCCACGTGCCCCGTACCTGCAGCCCATACTGAGCAGCCCACACCAGGCACCCCATGCTGAGTACCCTGTCCCAGGCACCCTGTCCCAATCACCCCCCACACTGGCAGCCCACCCTGTCCGTGTCACCGCTGGGACCCCCTGGGTGGGCAGGGTGGGCAGGGTTCTGGCAGACACCGACAGTGGGCTCTCCCCCGGGCAGGCGGTGTGCTGCAGTGATGGGCAGCACTGCTGCCCGCAAGGCACTGTCTGCGACCTGGAGCGCTCCACCTGCACGTCAGAACGGTCCCTGACATCCCTGCCCAAAGGTGAGGACCCCCCCCGGGGGGTAGCCTCCCCTGTCCTCGCCCAGGGAGGGGACACCGGCTGTGATGGTCCCCTTGTCCCCAGCTCGTGATGTGAAGTGTGACGAGGAGACGAGCTGCCCCGACGGGAACACGTGCTGCCGGCTCAGCTCGGGGGCCTGGGGGTGCTGCCCGCTGGAGGAGGTATGGGGGTGCATGGGGGTCTGTCCCCCAAGAGGGACAAGAGCAGGGGACCCCTGTGCCCTCTGGGACAGGCAGATGTGCCCTGTCCCCTGGGTGGGATGAAGGCAGATGTTCCGTGTCCCCCATGAGGGACGGGGAGGGCTCCCACTCCCCCAGTGTCCCTTGGGGATGGGGGTGACACCAGGCCCTTTTGCTGGGCCCCCAGTCAGACCCCCTCTGCTAACTGGGACCAGTTTGGGGATCCAGTGGTGGGAGGTGATGAATGGAAACAAGGCCCCCAGGGTGCTTGGGACCTTCGTGTGTCCCACTGAGGGGGGACAAAAGTGATGAGGGGTCCCCATATTCCCCCGAAAGTGGGGATGGAGCCAGGCTGGGACAGGGTGGGGACAGGGGACAAGGGAGGGCAGGAACAGGTAGGGAGGGGGCACGGTTTGTCCCCTGGGGGTCCTCGGGCATGGAGCTGGGGGTCCCTGGGGAGGTCAGGCTGGGCTCAGACCCCCCTTCTCGCCCCCCCCCCAGGCCGTCTGCTGCCCCGACCACATACACTGCTGCCCCCAGGGGGGCAGCAGTGTATGTGGTCGGGGCAGCAGACGGCCCTGGGGGGGGGGCCGCTTGCCCTGGGTGCAGAAGACCCCGGCGCTGGCCCGAGAGAAGGACGTGCAGTGTGACGAGGAGACGAGCTGCCCCGACGGGAACACGTGCTGCCGGCTGAGCTTGGGCACCTGGGGGTGCTGCCCGCTGGAGCAGGTTTGGTGGGGGGGACATGGTGGGGGGGGGGGCTGTATCATGGCCCCAGGTTTGGGGGATGGAATGGGGGGGCTTGGGGCAGAGTGGGACTTGGGGTGTGGCCCTTTGGGGACAGGCAGGGCTGCGGTGGGGACAGGGATGTGGCCATCCCCACCTCCATCACTGCGCACACACACACATACCCCCCCTCCACGGGGGCTCTGTGGGCACCTTGGGGACATGGTCCAGCTGTCCCTGGGGCTGCTGCTGGGCATGAGCAGGGCTGGGGGGGCAGGGGGCACATGACGTTGGGGGGTTCAGGATGGTACCCAGACCCCTAGGACCCCCAAGTACCTGGATGCTTGGGTCCCCCGGCCACCTGGGTGCCCCGTTGAGCCCAGCCTCTTCCTCGCCTGTCCCCCCCAGGCTGTCTGCTGCGGGGACCACCAGCACTGCTGCCCCCAGGGCTACACCTGCAACATGGCCACCCAGAGCTGCGAGAAGCTGCTGGCACCCACCCCGCTGCTGCGAGCACCCACGTCCCCGCTCCGGGTACCTGCACCCCCCCGCCGGGCACCCATCCTCCCGCCAGCCCTGCTGCGAGCCGCCGGTACCGAGCCCGGTGCCCCGGTGCCCTGCGATGCTGCCCGCTCCTGCCGCAGCGGGCAGCAGTGCTGCCGGAGCCGGGGGGGCTCCTGGGGGTGCTGCCCCTTCCGCCAGGTTAGTGGGGTGGGGGCAGCAGGGTGGGGGTCTGGGTGCCAACCCCTCCCAATCCCTCTCCCCTTCATCCTGTATCTCTTTGCAGGGCTCCTGCTGCTCCGATGGCCGTCACTGCTGCCCTGGGGGGTCCCGCTGCACTGGGGGGGGGTTGGGGGTGCAGCCCCCAGCGCTGGGACCTGCCCGTGCCCCGCAGGGTGCTGCTCTGATGTCCCTGGGGACCCTCTAAGGGTGTCATCACCCCAATAAAAGGTTTTTAGGACAAATCCCATTCCCTGGCTCCTCGGGGCAGGGGGGAAACTGAGGCAGGAAGCAGAGGCAGGGAGTTGGTTTGGGTTTTTTTTTAATATATTAATGCCATCTAACGAACAGGCAGGGACGTGCAGGCAGGTGCAGGCAGCAGCTCCCTGCCCAGCCCGGCCGGGTGCAGGCGGTGCCCGGGGGGGGGTCCCCATGTCCCCCCCACCGCCAGCCCAGTCCCCACTGGCCCCTCTTCATCCTCGCCTCGTAGAAAACGTTTAGAAACATGATTAAAATCCAAAGCCATGGGGCTGGGGGGTCGAGGTTGGGGAAGGACAGGGCCCCCCCCCAGCTCCTATGGCAGCTTGGAGGCACCGCTGGCCCGGGGGGCAGTGCCAGCCCCCCCCGCCCTGCAGGGACACAAGTGGGGACATGCTTCAGGCCCTGGGGGGGGCATGTAGTTCTTGTCCCCCCCCACCCGCTCCCCAAAAGACAGGGAGATGAAGGGCAATATCATGGTGGGTGGGACGTGGCGGGGGGGGGAAAGGGCAGCAGGACCCCATGCGGTAGAGCCCGGTGCCATGGGGGGGGGGACCTGATACTCAGGGCAGGGGGGGGCAAGCACAAAGGGACACAGGTGACCTGGGGCTTCTCCCTCTGTCCCCTCCCCTGGCAGGGGATGGGGACAAGGGATGGGGCAGGGTGGGATGACTGGTGGGAGGGGACAGTGGCAGGACAGGAGGACAGTGGTGGGCTGCGATGGTGGGGGGGGGGTAGGACAGGGACAAGACAGGATGGTGGCAGGGTGGCACGGCGGTGGGCTGGGTGACAGCGGTGGGATGAGATGGTGGCTGGATGGGACAGGATGGTGGCAGGAGAGGACGAGGGTGGGCTAGGGTGACGACAGTAGCAGCGTACCCGCCACCCCCCCCAGACAAGGCCAGAGGCCCCCCCCCCCCGCGCCCCAGCCATGCCACCACTCACTTGACATTGAAGACCATCAGCGGCCGCTCCTCCCGCTTCTGCCAGGGGCTTTTACGGTCGCCCCCCTCGTCCCCCCCCTCGCCCGCCTCCGCCAGCGCTTCCTCCTCGGGGCTGGTCAGGGAGTCACGGGGGGCTTCGCTGGCACTGCTGCGCCCGCTGCCCCCCCCTCGCCGCCCCCCCGCTCCCCGCTTCCAGCAAGGGGGCCAGCGAGCTGTCCTCGGGGGAGGCGACGGGCAGGGGGGGTCGGGTCCCTCCGTCCTCCCCCCCACCTCCGACTCCCCGGGGGAGGCGGGGGGGGGGCGCGGGGCCGGACCCCCTTTCGCCGCCCTGCAGATCGATGTAGGAATGCCGGACCTGGGAGGAACGGCCGTCCAAGGAGACGAACCAAGCTCTTGGAGGGGGGGGCCCCCCCAATTCTAATAACTGCTGCCCCGCCAGCGCCTGCAGCTCCCCGTTGAGCTGGGCCACCGCCGACCCGTCCAGCAGCACCGGGATGGCCACCGAGCCGCTCACCGGTTGGGGGGGCACGAGCCCCCCCCCAATTTTCCCCTTCCTCAAAGGGTTGCCCAGCGGACGGGGGGGGCGGGGGGGCGGCCGTCGCCGCCGTCGAACCGGGTCCCCCATCGCTTTCGGGGGGACCCTCCGGTTCGCCGGGGGCCAGGCGCATGTACCGGGCGGGGATGAGGAGGGTGGGCATCACCCCCCGGTAGACGTCCTCGGGCCCCCCGCCCCGGTCCAGGGGGCCGCAGAGGAGGAGGGGACCCGGGGGGGCCAGCGAGGGCGGGCGAGGGGGGGGCTCGGGCAGCGGGTGCTCGGTTGGCTGCCCCCCGTAACGGGAAAACACTGGGGGCGAGGGGGGCCGGGGGGGGAAAGCGGGGGTCCCCCGGGGATGCTCATCCGGCGGTTGCAGCCCGTCCACCGAGCGGGCGGCCCTGAGGCCGAAGGCTTCGCCGGGGCGCCCATAGTCCTCCGGGGCGGGGGGCTGGCGACGGCGGGGTGCCAGGGTGCCGGCGGGGGTCCGGGGGCCGGTGCGGAGTTGGGGGGGGGCCGGCGGTTGGAAGAAGTCCGGCCGGGCGGTGGGGAGGTCGCGGGTAGGGGGGGGGTAAACCGGGGGTGGGGAGGTCGGTGTCCCCCCCCGAGGACGCCGTCTCCAGGTGGCTGCCACCGCAGAGGAGGTCCAGTTGGGACACCGAGGTGGCCTGGTCCCGCCGAGCGGCGTCCAGCGGCCCCGGCAGCGGCAGCTTGCGGTGCTGCGCCCGCGGCTTCAGGCACCGCCGCCTGCGGGGAGACGGTGGGGGGGTCACCCCGTGGAGGCGGGGGGGGGGCATAGGGAGGGTGCTGGGGTCCCCCACCCACCTCCCTCGCCTGCTGTAGGGTGCTAGAGGAGGGGGCTCCAGCCAGCTATGGGGCACCTGGGGTGATGTCCCTCTCCCACACCAGCTATAGGGCACCTGGGGGGTCCCAAATAGTGGTGATCCCCCCCGCCAGCCAGCTATAGGGTACTCAGGGGTGCTGGGAGGGTGGTGCCCCCTGCCCCCCCATACCCAGCTGTAGGGTGCCAGGCAGTGTGTGACAACCTCCCCCCCCCCCCCCCGCAAGCCATGGGGGTGCTGGGCAGGGGGTGCTGACCTGCAGTAGTAGATGAGGAGGCAGAGGAGGATGAGGACGAGCAGGGCCAGCGCGCCCAGGATGGTCAGCAGGAAGATGGTGTGGTAGGTGGTGATGTCCGTCACGCCCGCCGCCATCGCCACCAGCCCTGGGGGACGGTGAGGTCAGACGGGGCATGGGCAACCCCCCCACCCCCCCCGTGAAAACCCTGCAGGGGCTGCACCCACCAGCACCCCATGGGATGGCTGTCCTCCCCACCACCCCCCTCCCAGGACAGCCCATCCCCAGGGCCATGGGGACAGCGGGACCCAGGCTGGGGGCACCCACGGGTGTCACTCTACCTGTGCTGGGAGAGGGCAGAGCTGCTGCCCAGTATCCCAACTGGGAGGAGACGAAGGTCCAGTAGAGCTGCCGGCCTTCCTTACGGATCAGCCCCGTCCCGTTACGCACCCACAACCCTGCAGGGAGACACGTCCGTTCCCCCGCCCCGGCCGCAGCGGGCTGAGACCCCCCAAACTCATCACCGGCACCGCCACCAAGCCCCATGGGAACCGTGCCACCCCTCTGCCACCCTCCCCCTCAACCAGCGCTCACCGCTCTTGGGGTCAAACCTCCAGGCCGGCACGCTGGTGGCCACCACGGGCCCGGCGTCAGGAGCCAAAGGGACAGACAGCTGGACGGGGCCGGCCAGCGGCACCTCCGTCCCGTTCCCGGTGAAGAGATGGACGCTGAGAGCTGCCACGGGCGCCAGCTCCAGCCAGGTGGCATTGGCTGCAGGGACAAGCGATGGTGACATACAGACGGGATCCCTCGTGGGGTGTCCTCTGTGTACCCCCAAAAAGTCCCGCCGGTGTCCCCGTACCGCTGCCGTCCTGCTCGGCCCCGAGGAAGGTGGGGAAGGCGCGGGTCAGGCTGGGGCCGGTGGCGGCCGTGAGGGACGCGGCGAGCTGGCTGTACGTGGAGCTGCGGGGCAGGCGGGCTGCCCGCCGTGGGAACTGCGCCCACGGCTGCCCCCGAGCACCTGGGGGGGGGGGGGGATGGGACAAGGTGGGTGGCAGCACCCAAGGGTGATGGTGGTGCCACCCACCCCCACCCCACTCTCCATTCCCATCGCTCACCTGGGGATCCCAGGAGGATTTGGACCAGGTCCTCGTAGAGGATGAGGGTGGCCGGGCGCTCAGGGAGCAGGTAGAGGCTGATGGAGGCGTAGACTGCAAGGGGGGGGGTGATGGGGGGGACCCCAAAAATATCCCCCCCCCCGGCCCCCCAAGTTGGGGGGGCTGGGGAGGAGGAGGGGGGGGGTGCTGATGGGGAGAGAGGGGGTGATGGGCCCCACAGAGTGGGTGGGGAGGGGGGGAATAGGGCATCAAAGGGTGGGATGGACATGGGGACAGGGACGGGGACAGGGAGGGACAGGCTGGTGGCAGGCAGCGGGCAGCGTGGGGGCACCCCCCCCTGCACACCCCCATCCTTGCGCACAGTCCAGGCCTGGCACGCCCGTGCCTGTCCCCAACCCTTGCACACCCCAGCCCTCGCACAGCCCAAGCACCCCAATCCTTGCACCCCCCCCCCAGCCTCCCAATCCCTGCGTGCCACCATGCCCTTGCGCACCCCCCAGTCCTGGCACACCCATGCACACCCCAATCCTTGCACACCCCAAATCCGCAGCGCTCCCCGCTCCTTGCACACACCCATGTCCCCAGCCTCACCCACCACATGTACCCCCACCCCTGTGCACCCCCTCCCCGCACACCCCCAACCCCGCACACCCATCCCTGCGCACCCCCAATGCTGCACCCCCATCCCTGTGCACTCCCCATCCCTGCGCACCCCCCCAGCTGAGCGCTCCCACGTGTCCCACCCCCCCCCAGCAAGGTGACCCCATCGATTGCCGCCCCGCGCTGCACCCCCCCTGCCCCGCGCTGGCCCTGGGGACAAGGGCTGGCACCCAGCCCAGGGTGCCCCCCAGCCCCCCCGCCCCAGGATGGGCGGACTTTGGGGCCACCAGGACATGGCTGTCCCCTCCCAAAGGGGCTGGATCCCCCCAAACACCCCTCGGTAAGGGACCCTCCTCCCCAAAATCCCTTTGGGGTCCCCAGGAAGGGACTGGGGTCCCAGTAAGGGACTGCAGGTACCCAGGAAGGTATTGGGGGTCCCCAGGAAGGGACCAAAGGCTCCCAGAAGAGATTGGAGCCTCCCCCACCCAGTAAGGGAGGAATGAGGGACCGCATTAAGGGCTTGGGGCCCCCCCATAAGGGGTTGAGGCCCCCCGTAAGGGACCAGTTCCCCCAGTAAGGGGTCAGGGCCCCTGTAAGAGATCGGAGTCCCTCATAAAGAACCGGCTCCCACAGTGAAGACTCAGGGCCCCCCATAAGGGCACAGAGCCCCCCAGTAAGGGGTTGGGGTCCCCCATAAGGGCTCAGAGCCCCCAGTAAGGGGTTGGGGTTCCCCAGGACGAGACTGGGGACCCTCCATATAAGCCACCCAGTGAGGCAGCAGGGGTCCCCCAGTAAAGGTTTGAGGTCCCCCATAAGTGTTCAGAGTCCCCCCAGTAAGGTGTTGGGGTCCCCCATAAGGGCTGGGGTCCCGGTCACTCACGTGGCAGCTTGTTGACACGCCAGGGGACGGAGGCGGTGACGTAGCCGCGGCGGGTGGCGGTGACGAGGACCCAGGTGCCCAGGCGGTAGGGGACGGGCAGGACGCCGGTGCCCTCGTGGTCGGTGGTGCCGGCCGCCAGCGAGCTGCGGTTGCCGAAGACCTCCAGGGTGGCCTGGGCCAGCGGGGCCAGCGTCCCGCTCTCGTACACCTGCACCTTCAGCAGCACCTCTGCGGGGACACGGGTGACGCGTGGGTGCGGGCACGGGGCACCCCTCATGCCGACGGGTACCCCACAGTGTGCCCTGTGGATGGGGTGGGGGGGCACTGTCTCAGCAGGGTGGTGGAATCCATCCTGGTGGGTCACGGGCACCATCCCAGCAGGGTGGTGGGACCAATCCTGGTGGGTCATGGGCACCATCCCAGCAGGGTGGTGGGACCAGTCCTGGTGGGTCATGGGCACCATCCCAGCAGGGTGGTGGGACCCATCCTGGTGGGTCATGGGCACCATCCCAGCAGGGTGGTGGGACCCATATCAGCAGAATGGTGGGACCCATCCCAGTGGGTCATGGGCATTACCCCAGTAAGGTCACAGGTACCATCCCAGCAGGGTAGCAGGCACCTTGCTGGCAGGTTTGTGGGCACCATCCAAGTAGGACGCCAGGCACCATCCCAGCAGGACAGCGGCACTGTCCTGGGGGGCATGGGCATCACCCCTGTGCCCCCCTGAAGCGGGTGGATGGGGGCTAATTGCTCCAGGGAGCCGTGCCCACGCCGGTGGGACCACCAAGTCGTGTCCTTCCCAAAATCCCCTGCAAGGGGCCAGGCAGGGCCATTCCCCCTCAGGGTGCATGTCACACATGTCACGAGTTTGGGGGGGTCTCCATCCAGTGGGCCTCACCAGCAGCCCAGGGACAGGTCCCCCACCCTAGTCCCTGATGCATGGCGGGATGGGCACAGCTGCGGGGGGGTTGGGGAACCCCACACCCTCCCGTGCCCCCGGCCCCCCCCATGCCGGCGCCATCCTGCGCATGAGCCCGCAGCCCTTGGCAGCCGGCCCGGCTCAGGCGCTGTCACCCTGGCAACGACCTCCTTCATCCCACGGCCCCGGGCGCTTTCGGGACCCCGTGTCCCCCCCCCGGCAGCATCCTGCCCCCCAAAAGCCCTCGCGCCACTGGCAACCCAACCCTCCCCTGCCTCCCCCTTGCCCACTGCCCAGATGTTGCCCAGATGTGGCAATGGGCGAGGGGAGGAATTTTGCAGCAGCTGTTTTGGTGATGAGTTGGGGTGGGGCGGGCGTGGGGGGGGGGGATTGGGGCAATCCCCCCACATACCAGGGACAGCCGGCACCAGGGGGGCAGGAATGTCCCTGCGGCCACATGCCGGCCACCTGCAGCTGCCGGGGGACAGCTGGCACCAACGGCCACCCCCCCTCTGTGTCTTCTGGAGAGGGGGGGCCAAGGTGCCACCCCCCAGCGTGGGGCGTACAGTCCCCCACTCTCTGCTCCCACGGGCAGAAGCCCCCCACCACCGCCAAGGAGTCCCCAGCCGGTGGCACGGCCACCATGGGGTACACTGGCACACCGCCAGCTCCCCAGTGCCTCCCAGTATGACCCCAGGGCTCCATGATGGGTGGGCGGGGGCACCGGCGTGGGAGTGGGACCCAGGCATCCAGTCCTGCACCCTGTCATGTCTGTCACCCCATGGGGATGGGCATGGGTACCGGTGACCCCAGCTGGAAAGCTGAGCCAGCACAGGCAGGTCAGGGCCCGCGGCCATGCCAGGGTCAGGGACCCCCCCTCACGACCCACTGCCCCCCGCCTCACCGCCCAGGCACACCTTGCCCTGGCACAGGGGCACTGCCAGGAGGGTTTGGGGTGTGGGTGGGGGGCCACAGGAGCCACGGGGACGCCAAAGTGGCACGCTGCACCCCAAGGCCCACCCTGCCTACTGAGAGTGGGCAGAGGTGCCTGCAGTGGGGTGACCCCCGCACCCTGCCCAGGATGCGCCACCATCCTGCACCCCTGGGTGCTGCTCAGGACCCCCACCCACCGTCCCTCCCTTCCTCCTGTAGTCCCTGGCCTGAGACCCCCACCCACCACGTCGCATCCCTTGTGCTGCCCAGGACCACCCCCCCACCCTGTTGCACCCTCAAGCTCTGTCTAGGACCCCCCACCCATCATCCTGCACCCCATAGCGTGGGATCCCCACCCACCATGTTGTATCCCCGCTCTGCCCAGGACCCCCACCCACCCTCCTGCACCCCCAAGCTCTGCCCAGGGCCCCCATTTAACCTCCTGCACCCCCAGACGCTCTGCCCAGGACCCCCACCCACCATCCCGGCACCTGCTGGCCTGGACCCCCCACCCATCACGCTGCATCCCCTGGCACTGCCCGGGCCTCCCACCCACCATCCCGCACCCCATGGCCTGAGACCGCCCCCACCCTCTTGCACCCCCAAGCTCTGCCCACGACCCCCACCCACCCAGCTGCACCCCCCTGCCACTGCCAAGGACCCCCACCCACCCTCCTGCACCAGCGGGCGCTCCCCAGGACCCCCACCCAGCACCCTATACCCGCCGGTAGCCGGAACCGCCCGGGGAGAGAGACAGACAGACAGACAGACGGGGCGGCGGGGGGGGGGGGGGGAGCAGACAGACAGACAGACCGGGGCGGGGGGGGGGGGGAAGGTGGACCGGGGAGGGGGGACCCGGACCGGGGTGGGGGGGCCGGTCCCCGGCGGGATGGGGGTCAGGCAGGCGGGGATGGGGGGGGATGGAGGGGCCGGGAGGGGCCGGCGGGGGTCGGGCCGGGGGTCGGGGCGGGTCGGGGCGGGGGCGGGCGCCTCCCCCCGCCGCCGCCGCCGCCGCCGCCCCCCGCACACAAAGGCCGCTCTCACCGTGCGCTCCCGGCTCCGCCGCGCCCCGCGCCCGCCGCCCGCCCGCGGCCACCAGCAGCAGCAGCACCGGCAGCGGCGGCAGGAGGCGGCGGGGCCGCATGGTCGCTCCGCACCGTTACCCCGCCATGCTCCGGCCCGCCCGGCCCGGCCCGCTCCGCCAGCCGCCGCCGCCGCCGCCGCCGCCGCGGGGACCGGGCTCCACCTGCCGGAGCCGCCGGGCACGGCCGCCCGCCCCGCCCCGGTCCGGCCCCCACCCCCGGCCCCGCCCCGGACCCCCGGCCCCACCCCCGGGACCGCCCCGAGCCCCGGCATCCCGGGGCTGACCCCGGTACCGGCGCCCACCCCCTCTTACCCACCCCCGGTACCGGCACCGGCACCCCGGGACTGACCCCGGTACCGGCACCCACCTCCTGTTACCCACCCCCGGTACCGGCACCGGCACCCCGGGACTGACCCCGGTACCGGCACCCACCTCCTGTTACCCACCCCCGGTACCGGCACCGGCACCCCGGGACTGACCCCGGTACCGGCACCCACCTCCTGTTACCCACCCCCGGTACCGGCACCGGCACCCCGGGACTGACCCCGGTACCGCCTCGAGCCCCAGTATCAGCAACCGGTACCGCACCAGCATCCCAGGACTGACCGCGGTACCGGCGCCCACCCCCTCTTACCCACCCCCGGTACCGGCACCGACCCCCCGTACCGGCACCGGCATGCCGGGACTGACCCCGGTACCGGCACCGACACCCAGTGCAAGCACCAGCATCCCAGGACGCACCCCCGGTACCGCCTCAAGCCCCAGTATTGGCACCCGGTACCAGCACCAGCATCCCGGGACTGACGCCGGTACCAGCACCCACCCCCCAGTACCACACCAGCACCCCAACACTGCATCCCCCCCAGCACCAACCACCCCAGTACCGGCCCCCCCAGCACTGCACCAGTCCCCAGCACTGACCCCCCCAACACCGCCACCACACCCACCTCCCCCCCACCCTGGCACCCACCCGGTACCAGCCCCCCTCCCGCCCCCCCCCCTCGATCCCCATTTCCTGCCCCCCCGGCACCCCTGTGCCCCCCCAGCACCCACCCGCCAGGCCTGTGCGGAGGCACACAGGTCCCTGGGGCACCCCAAAAGGAACACGGAGGTCCCCAAAAGGCACCCCCTGTCCCTATTCACCCCCACATCTGTCCTGTCCCCTCCCCAGGCCCCCCCCCAGCACAGGTCCCAGGGGGGGCACCCCCACGTCACCCACAGGAGCCACCAGGGTGCCAGGCAGAAGTTTATTGTCCAGGAGCAGCAGTGGGGTGCTGGACCCCACTGGCACCAGGGGTGCTGGGGACATTGGGGAGGGGACATAAGTGCTGTGCCCCATTGGCACCCAGGGGTGCTGGGGACATGGGGGCTGGGCTGGGGGACATGCCGGGGGGTGGGGGGGGGCAGGGGCACCCCGAGGTACCCCACTAGCCCTGGGCACCCTCCGGCTCCTGGGCCTGGCTGGGTGCCAGCTCCTGCATGTCCTCCTCGGTCGGCGGCCGCGTCCTCTTGAAGAAACCCCCCTGGAAGAGGGACACGGTGACAGCCCTGCCCCGGGGCACCCCACGGCATCACCCCCAGGGGACCCCATGGCATCACTCCTGGTGCTGCCCCCCACCCCGTGCCCACAGCCCCCACCCCCAGGGCTGGGTCTCCCATTTCATGGGTCACTTCAGTGCCGTTGGGGTCCCACCAGCACGGCGGGGTGTCACCAGTGTCCCCAGTGTCGTTGTCCCCCCACATACTCACCTTCCACATGAGGAGGATGAGGAGGGTGAGGAGCAGGAGCCCGGCTAGGACCCCCAGCACCACCCACCACACCGGCACGGCCCCCTCGCCCCCAGGGCTGGCACGCACCACCTTGGTGACAGCCTGCGGAGGGACGGGTGGGTGACACTGCTGCCACCACAGCCTGTCCCTGTGTCATTCCCCCCCCCGCCAGCCTGTGCCAGCCCTACCTTGGCCTCGCCGGCGGGCAGGACGCGAGGCAAGACGCGGGTAGGGCATGGCCGAGGTGTTGAACCAAGCTTGCGAATGGATGAGGAACTGCTTCAGGAGGTGTTCCCGCTGGGGATGGACATGGGACACGTGGGGACCGGTGGGGACATGGCGTCAGGGGTGCTGGCAGCCAACGGGGCGCCCACGACCCTGCACCTGGCATCCCCAGGGCTGCTCTCTGCAGGTCCCCCGGGACCACTCTGCAGGAGGGGACATGGCGGGGACACCCTAAGGACACAGTGCCAGCCCTGTCCCCTCCCTGTCCCCAACAGGGGACAGTACCTGCTGCAGGGTGTCCATCCAGAGCAGGGCACGGACGCTCACCATCGCCCGCTGGTCCTTGGCCAGGCTGGGCACCCAGCAGGTGATGTCCACGCACGTGGAGTTGCTGCAGTCCTGAAGGACACGGCAGGCATCACCCTGACCCCCACCCCAGCACCCTGGGGAGCACCCCCCCAGCCCCCGCACCCATCATGGGCTGCGGGTCCCCAGGGAGCACCCGCTCACCACGGGGATGGGCTCCTCCAGCCCAGCACCCGGCGGCTCCTCCACCTCCTGCGCTCCCGCCGGTGGGTGGCATTTCGGGGTGCTGCGCCCGTGGGGTGGGGGATCTCCAGCTGGAAGGAAATAAAGGGGTGGGGGGGACACCACCTTGACACCCACCCAGCACCCAGCGGGTGGGTGCCGGTCGCCAGGCAGCACCCTACCTGCTCGGCGTTGAGGCCGGGTGGGTTGGTGCAGCTCATGCCCCCCTCGGTGCCCAGCTCCATCAGGTAGAGCAGAGTGCGGCCACCCACCTGGTGGGGGACGGTGAGGCGCAGGGTGACCCCGCTGACGGTGCTGGGACCCTTGTTGTGGATCTGGGGGAGGACAGTGAGGTGACACCGGAGAGGGGACAGAGGGAACAGTCCCCCAGGCACCCATGGGTGCAGCACCCTACCTGGTAGACGTGCTCCACCTTGATGCCGTGGTCCTCCAGCCGCCGGCTGCCCTCCACCTTGTGCCAGCTCACAGGCAGCACCGTGGTGGCAGGCAGGGAGTTGCTGGCAGGAAAGGGGGGGTCAGTGTCCCCCCGTGGTTCCCCCCCGGTCCCCCATGCCCCCCCCAGAACCTCACCCTCGCAGCTCCATCGCCGCCTGCGCCTCCACGGGCACTGTCACCGTCACCGACGCGTTGGTGGAGCTGGGGCTGTTCTTGCTGTGGGGACACGGTTGGGGTGAGGGATGGCCACCGAGCCTGGGGACACGCTGAGGCCACCAAGTCCCCAGGTGCCCAGGTCCCAACAGAGGACAGGGGGTTGGCACGATGTCACCTCCGCAGCTGGAGGTGGAAGGTGATGGCATCACCCATGTCCTCCAGCCCAGACACGCTCAGCTCCATGTCCACGGTGATCTGGGAAGGCAGCAGGAGGGTGAGTGGGTGACCCACCACCACCGCCACGGGCCATGCCCAGCCCTGACGCCAGGGTGATGGGCGCAGCAGGGGCGAACCCACATTCCCTTACCTGGGCACCTGCTTTCATGGGGTTGCCCAACTCGCAGAGCACCACGTGGGTCCCATTCTCCTTCCTGGGGTTGCAGCTCAGCTTCTCCTGCCCCTATGGGGTGCAGACACGGGGGGGTGACACATCATGGACCCAACCACCCCAGGGACCTGCGTGGTCCAAGGGCAGGTCATGAGCCCCCCCACCCTCTGCACCCCCTGGCACCCATCACCACCGGGCACCCACATGGAGGGTGACAGCCACCAAGGGCATGGTGTGAGCCCCCCCCCACCCCGGGAGCGCCCTGGCACCCCCACTGCTGGGCACCCACCGGGATGTTGCTGCGGGCCGCCTGGTAGTGGGTGCCGGGGGGCAGCTGCACCCGCAGCTCGGCCTCGAAGGCACCTTCGCCCACGTTGCTGGCGTTGGCACGCAGGCGCAGCACGGCCTCCGCCCCGATGAGCAGGCGCCTGCTGGGCCTGGGGGGGGGACACGGGGACAGGGCTCAGCACCCCAGGGTGACACCGGGCACCCACCCTCACCCACCCAGGGGCTCACGTGTCGGCGACCAGGCGGAGGTCGGGGACGCAGATGTTGTCATCGCCGCAGTCCTCCAGTATGATGTGGGTCTGGGGGGGGGCGGACGACAGGGGGGCAGTGGGGGATGTGGGATGGGGAGTCTTTGGGGACAACAGTGGGTACTGGGGGGACATCCCAGGGAGGGACTGGGGACAGTGAGCGGCACTGGGGGGACATCCCAAGGAGGGAGCAGGGACGGTGGGGAGGGGACATCCCATGGAGTGGTTGGGGACAGCAGGGAGGGTAGGGGGCACATCCCAGGGGACAGTGGGGGACCCAAGGAGGGAGCAGGGACAGTGGGGGAGGCAGGGGGGACATCCCACAGAAGCATTGGGACAGCGGAGAGGACAGGGGCTATGTCCCAGGGAGGGGTTGGGGCCACTGGGGACAGGCTGGGGACCATGGAGCCAGAGCACAGCAGTGGCAACGGGTGCCCCGGACTGGGGGTACCCACATGTCCCTGGCCCAACCGTGGGGACGAGGCCACCCTGGGGCACCGCGACGATGTCCCCAGCTCAGCCACATCCCCCCCTACCTGCGCCTGCACCAGGGTGTCCCCGTAGAGCACCAGCCCCTGGGTCCCCCCGGGCAGCGCCAGGCTCAGGCTCAGGGCGACAGGGCTCAGCTTGTCCTTGAAGTCGGCTTCGTCCTGGGGGCACCCATGGGCAGAGCACCCCAGTGGGCACCCCAGACCCACCCACCCGGGCTGGGGACACCACTGTCCCCATCCTTGTCCCCATCCCGGCTGGGGATGCCACTGTCCCCCACCCTCCTTGGGCTGGGGATGCCACCGTCCCCCACCCATGCCAGCCCGTGCTGGCACCGTCCCCGTACCCGCAGGTAGGCGGTGAGGTTGTGGCACAGGGGGGGGTGTCCCCGGGGCCAGGTCCAGCACCCTGTGCCAGGATGACTGGTGGCCCTGCAGCAGCAGGACTCTCCGGGACAGCTTGGGCTTCAACCGGTCCAGCTGCAGCTCCGCGTCGAGGCCTGGCATGGCACAGTGGGGGGGGGGGGGGGGGGGGGGGGGGGGGGGGGGACATGGCACCAGTGCCACCCCTGCTGACACCGGTGGTGCCCCTTGTCCCCCCCTGCGTGACACCGGCACTCACGGATGTTCTGGGGGATGCGCTGGCCCATCACGCTGACGCACAGCACCACGGGGAAGCTGCGAGGGGGACAGCACCCAGGGGTGCTCAGGGACCTGCCACCGTCCCCAGGGCAATGTCCCCACACCGCTGATGCCCCAACAGCGGTGTTCCCGTGGCAGTGTCCCCACCACATGGCTCACCAGCTGACGTGGGTGCCGGAGCCAGGCAGGACACACGCCAGGAGCTCGGGGTTCAGCCCATCAGGGACACTCAGCTGGGTCTGGGCCACCACCACGGGCTGTCCCCTGGGACATGGGGACAGCGCTGAGGTGCCAGGGGACCCGGGCGGGGACCCCCCAGGCCGTGCTGCCACCGGAGCCGGCGGGACGGGCACTCACCGGTACACGGCCACCTTGGCTGCCCCGTAAGCCCCCACCAGCAGATCTGCAGGGACAAGCAGGGGGTCAGTGACGGGGCGGGTGGCACCAGGGTGGCACCGGCGTGGCACAGTGGTGGCCACATGACGGGCCGTACCCGGGTAGCCGTTGCCATCCAGGTCAGAGGCACCACGCAGGGCAAAGCCGAAGGCGGCTGGGCCAGGGAAGGGGCTGTCGAGGCGCTGGGTGGGCACCGGCATCAAACCCTCGCTCTGCCGCGGAAGATGAAGACCTGCCCCCTGCCGCTGTCACCCCCCAACGGGGCACCCACAGCCACATCTGGGGACACAGGGGATGTGAGCACCCAACTGGGTGCCCCATCCTGGCACCGCCACCCACCCGGGTGCTCCTGCCTCAGTTTCCTCAATGGTTTAGACTGGGCACCGCGGGTGGGGGCGGCATGTCCCCTGGCACAGCCCCCCCTTCCCGCCACCCCTGTGCCAGGCCGGTGTTACCGCCGTAGCCATCCTTGTCCAGGTCCCCGAGGCTGGCGATGGCGGCGGCGAAGCGGCCGTAGGGGTGGGTGCCCGTCAGGGTCTGGGGGGGCCGGGTGAGGGGCCGCTGCCCCCCTCCCAGGTAGAGGTAGAGGCGTCCCACCTCGCTGCGCTGGCCATCGGGGCGCCGGGCCATGTACAGGGGGGCACCCACCAGCACGTCGTCCTGCCTGCACCCAGCACCGGAGTCAGGGTCCCCAGGTTTGGGGGCTGGTGGCACCCAGGGGTGTGCCAGGCAGGGGGCAGCACCCCAGGGTGCCCCCATGGGGGATGGTTGGGGGGGGACGACAGTCGCAGCTCTCACCCGTCCCCGTCGACATCAGCCACGGCCACCGTGTGCCCAAAGTACGATGCCACCTGGAAAGGGTCCGGGTGGGGGGGTGGCACCGGGGGGGCAGGAGGGGATTGTGCCAGGGGCACTGTGGGGTGCACTGGGTGATGGGGGGGGCAGGTAGGTGCTGGGGGTGCTGGGGGGTGATGGGGTACTATGGGGTGGGGTGTGGGAGTGCTGTGGAGCACTGGGGAGGGGGGGCAGTTGGGTGCTGTGGGATGACGGGGCAATGGGCACAGTGGCAGTGGGCACCAGGGAGCCATGGGGTGCTGGAAGGGGGCAGTGGGGTAAGGGGGCACTGGGGGCAGTGGGAAAGGCACTGGGGGTGATGGGGCAGGGGGCAGGGTGCCGTGGGGTGCTGGCGCAGGGCAGGGGGTTACCTGCTCACTGGCGATGCCCTGCAGCTGGCGCAGGGTCACCCCCACGCTGAAGATCTCCACCTGCCCAGAGCAGCGTCAGGCCCCGTCCCTGTCCCCGTCCTGGGGTGCCACCCCAGGGTGCCCGGCCACAGCGGTGTCCCCACCACCAGGCATCCCCACGCAGCTGGGCACCACTCACCTCACCCCTCGTGTTGCTCTTGTTGGGGACCCCCACCACGTACTCTGCGGGGCACAAGAGCCCTGAGTGCCCCCACCACGGCACTGGGGTGGGCATGGGGGCACAGAGACAGACAGGACTCCTGAGCTGGCACAAGCCATGTCCCAGAGCCCTTGGGAGGGAGGGCACCCTGGAGCCCAGGGGTGCCCAGGACCCATTCCCGCCCTCCCCAGCCTTACCTTTGGTTTTGGGATTGTCATCAAATTCACCCACGGCCACCGAGTACCCTGCAGGGAGACAGGCACCGGTGACCCCCACTGTGCCACGGCATGAGCTGACTATGGGGCAGGGCTGCCCCATACCCACTGCTCACCCCGGTACCCGTCCTCATAGTCCGTGGACACCTGTTCCTCCGTGGGCCGCCCCGGGCTCTCCGGCCACAGCAGGGACTTGCCGTGGAAGCGGGTGAGGATGGCATCCACCTCCACCGTGTACAGGAGCCCTGCGGGACACTGTGGTGGGCACCAGCGCTGACAGGGCACCCACCCCGGGTGGCACGTACTTGGGTGCCTCATCCTGGGTGCCCTCCTCCTGCCATGCCCTCCCAAAGGTGCACCCAAAAGCGCACCCCAGGAGCAGCCAGCCTCGGTGGCAGTGCCCAGCAGGCAGGACTCACCCATGAAGTAGTACCCGCCCGGGGCACCCAGCACCAGCGTGCCATCCTGAGGGAAGACCTGGCGTCAGCATCCACCCTGGGGCACCCCCATCCCGGAACCCCCCCACCAGGCATCCCCCACCCAAGCATCACCACCAGAGCATCTCCCATCCTGGCATTCCCCATCCTGGCACCCTCCCCAGCATCCCCCACCCTGACACCCACACCCCAGCCACACCCTCTGCATCCCTGGCGGCATCCCCACGGACATCCCCGGCGGCACCCTGGGCACGCTGCCCCCCCAGGCACCCATCTCACCCGGGTGACGGCCGCGCTGAAGCCGATCTCGCAGTAGCGCTTGTCATAGGCTGCGGGCACAGGGCAGGGTCAGATTGACCAGGGGTGGGGGGCACCCACGGCCCCCACCCACCCTCCCTCACCGTAGTAGCTCTCGCGGTAAGTGCTGGCCATGAGCTGGTCACGGCAGGGCGAGTACCAGGTGATGCGCCGCAGCCCAGGGGCACCCACAAAGCAGGTGCCCGTCGGGGTGCGGAAAGCTTCGTGCTGCCCCTCCATCACGTTCCAGTGCTGCAGTGGGGCACAGGCCTGGGGAAGGGGAAGGGAACGGGGATGGGAACGGGGATGGGAAAAGGGTAGGTGCCCACCCCATCACCACCACCACCCCCCAAGGGTGCCCACCCACCCGCCGGGTGCACCCACCACCAGTTTGCCATCCCAGCTGGTCACGGACGCCCCCAGCCACTGGTACGACTTGTAGGTGTGGAGCTTCAAGGTGTTTTGGGTCTCGGTCTCATCCCCTGGGGGAGTGGGAGAGGGGGAGCGTGCTGGGCTGGCAGCCCCCCCTGTACCCACCCATCGTCCCATGGCACCCACGCACCCGCAGTGTCGATGGGGAGGGGGTGGCAGGGGGTCTTGCCGGGGGGCCAGGAGCAGAGGAAGACGGCGCCGGGCTGAGCCACGCCGGGCTGGGAGGTGTTGGCGCGGGGTGCCCCCACCACCACGCTGGGCCTGGGGTGGGCAGAGCTGGGTGTCAGGGTGGGGGGGAACGGGTGCCATCCCCCGCCCCGGCACCCCGGTGTCTCCCTACCTGCCCTCAGTCATGTGGAAATCCAGGGCGAAGCCGAAATAGCTGTCGGGGGGTCCCTCATAGGTGATGGGGGGGTCCTGAAGGAGCCCCAGGGCGGGGGCTGAGTGCAGCCCCCCGAGGAGCAGCAGGGCCCGGAGCAGGGCAGCAACAGCCCCCATCGCCTCCCCGAAATGCAGCCAGCAGCCCCGTCCCAGCCCGTCCCAGCTTGTCCCTGCTTATCTCAGGGGACGCAGCTGGGAATGGGGACGGCAGCGATGGGGGACACAGGAAGGGCCCCCCCCACACGAACAACCGCTCCTGCCAGGGAGCCAAAGGGGTACGGGGGTGCAGGGGACACACACGCTGCTTTTGGCCAGGGGACAGAGGTGTCCAGCCCGGCCAGCAGAGCAGGGCAGGGGGCAGGAGGTGGCAGTACCACCGGGGGACACGGTGAGGGGTTGGGGGGGGGCACGGCCATGGTGGGAAGCGGCACAACAGCCTGCACCCACCACCCTCCTTCGGCCGGAGGCCGGGGCCAAATCCAGCCCTCCGCCCGTGCCGCAGGATGCCTATCTCGGGGTGCAGGCGGCCGCGGCCCGGCCAGCGGAAACGCAGTGGGGAGGAGGGGGGGCCATGGGGCGCGGGGGCCCCGTCCATCGTCCCCCGAGGTCGCTTCCGCAGCTGGATGGAGCAGACGTGGGGTGGGGGACGCCTGGCTCCCCACTTTCGCCCCACCGGCATTGGGCATCGCCACTAAGCTGTCTCCCCTTCCCCAGGGCAGGGACACCCCAAAACCCTAACCCAGGGGAGAGAGCAGGGCCGGGGCAGCCCAGCCGCCGAGCTCCAGCGCTTCGCAGGGAAACGGCTCCGGCGAAGGGACGGGTGCCAGGGCAAGGGGACGGGTGCCAGGGTGGGGGGACAACCCGCAGCCAAGGGAACAAGGGGGCTCCTTGTCCTCGGCGGAGGAAAAGGCACCCCGGCATGCCAAGTCGGGTCTCCAGCAGCTGCTGGGGCCCAGCCCTGCAGTGAGGGCTGCGAGAGCCGCTCGGCCAAACCCACGTGTCCCCTTCGGCTTAACCCACTTGCGGAGTTAATTTAAACGCGCTCAGTTAAGGCCACTCAAGCTGCCGGGGGCTCCTCTTGCCCACCCGGAGCTGGTGGCACCGGAGCACTTCACTGTGAGCCAGCCCCCCGTGCAGAAATGGGGGTTTTCATCCTTTTAATCTGCTCTGCAGCTGCAGGTGGGAAGCGAGGCAGGGACCATGGGGGGTCTTGGGCTCCCCAGGGGGGCACAGGGTGGTCCCAGCAGTGCCCAAGCAGCACCTCGGCCCCCAAGGAGAAACTCAGCCCCCAGCACCAGGTCTGCACCAGCCCTTTGGAGCAGCTGGAAGGCAGCTCCAGCCTCTTGGCTGCCGTGGAGTAGCTGCGATCAGAAACCAGTGGGATTTGCCCAAAGCTGGGGCTGAGCCCAGGCTTCGGGCTCTGAAGATTGGGAAGGGTTTAGCTGAGCCTGGCTCAGCTCCATGCCCCTGGGAGAGGAGCACACTGAGGACAGGGGTCTGCACTAAGTGGCAGCCACTCCTCTTCAGGAGGTCTCTTCCCAGGCTGGCGGCAGCGAGCATCCAAACCCAGCTGAAACCCACACCAGAATGCTTTAAGGCAACTCTTACTTCTTTCCCCCATTAAATTACTTAATTTCCTGAGTTTTGCAACACTTCCACACTGTCATTCCACTTCCAGAGGACAGCCCAGGCAAAGGCAGGTTGCATCCCGTATGCCAACCATCCTTTAACCAAATCAGGACCTTTAGTTAAGAAAGGAGAGCCTGGTGCTCCTCACGCCGAGCACTCGCCTCCTTGGGCACTCATTCAGGCTTGAAAAGGCAGGGCACAACCCCCAAAGCAGCTAAAGCCCCGGGGATGGAGAGGGACATGGTAGGCAATCCCCCGCGACACAGACCCAGAGAAGCCAGATGCTGCTCAGCCATCGGCTTCAGAGACAACAGCGGTGGTGGCCCTGCTGCCCACTCTGCCTTCGGCTGGGAGTTAGTGCCACCTCCCAGCAGAAGCCAGCGCAGGGACAACGTTGCAGCCCAGGTCAGGAGTTGCTGAAGAGGAAGATGGAAAAAAAGATGCGAGGAGCCCACATCATGAACTGCTGCTGCTGGGGGAGCGTGGAGAGGCGGCATCATCCCTGCTCGCAGGGGCTGGTGCTCTCCTGCACTGCTCTGCTTCTGGCTGCCGTTAGAGAAGAACCCAGGGGTGGACAGACCTTTGGTCTGAGCCGCTACAGATCTGCGCTGACCCACAGCGCACAGGCTCGCTCTGCCACCGCTGCCCCGAGTGCGGCAGGGAGACTGGTTGCAGCACCCCGACGTCCCACCTGCCGCGGCTGGCTGCAGGAACGGCACACAAGGAGAGCACGGAGCAGGAAGGTTGGGAGGCCGGGATGCTCAGCACCTGGGCACGCTGCTAATCCAGCCACCAAAGTACTGACACTCACCCTTTCTTGCCTCGTTCCACCTTTCACAGTTTGACCAGGCAGGTGGATCATGCCAGGAGAGAACTTGCAGAACCCACTTGTGTTGCAGGCTCCTACCCAAAATAGTGTCCTTTAAAAAAAAAAAAAAACAAAAAAAACCTCCGTACCCAGCTCAGTATCTTCCGAGCAAAGTATTCCAATTAAAAGTAGTCTTACTCGATAAACCAAGCATCTAATACTGTTATTTTAGGAAAAAGCCCTAGGCTACATTGCAACCAGATGCAGCAGCTCCAAGTCATCTCACACAACCACACATTTTTTCCACAAATCATTGGTTTATTAGAAAGGTTTTTTCCCCCTCATTTTACAGCATATATATATATTTATATATATATCTTATGTGACAAAGTTAAATACAGTCTGTTTATGCTTGTTAAGTAATGATAGGTTAATTATTTTTAGCACTATTCTGGAAGTCAAAAAAACCCCTGACTGCAGCGTGAAGGGTGCCAGAACACGCATATTGAATCTAGAAGCTAATGAAGCTCAGCATTGAGACATTAATACTGTATTCTGTTAATTATTTACAGAGAAATTGAGTCCCTTTTTTTGACCATTGTGTTTCAGTCTGACCTGCACAAATGCAAAGTTTCTCATTTAAAGAGTGAGGAAGCTCAACAGTTTTCGATACTTTGAATCTCTGCCCCCCTCCCTGGGTCTCAGTGCTGCGCTTCAGGAGAGGATGGGGAAGCGGATGCCACATCCCCTGGCTGCCTGCTCCTGCCTGGTTTGGCAGGTAGGAGCGGGTCTGCCTGCCTGCTCTGAAATCAGGCCCTACAAAGCACCGTGAGGTGCCCCCGAACAGGTCTAACACGAGAAGGACCTGAACCTGAAACACCCAGGTCAGCAGGGACAGCAGCAACTCGTCCTGGTGCAATAGAAGAGCTCGTGGATGGAGAAGGCTCCCACAGTTAGTGTTATCTGCAGCCAGTGGACGATGCCGGAACGAACAGAGAAATCCCTTATGGAACATCACGGGCAGGCACAGCCAGAACAGATTAGTTCTAAACCACCTCTCCCCGCGTGTACGATGGCAAACAGTTATGGTTAAAAGGCTCTTCCTTCACCAGAAGACTGTACTGAACTGCACAGCCAGGCCGGCACCTGCAAATCACCCATTCAAACCCGGGGGGGGAAAGGAAAAATAAAAAAAAAAATAAAAAAAAAAAAGAAGGGGGGGGGCGGTATTTTATACTCTGGGAGATAACCCAAATTCCTGCCACTCCTCAGACTGCCTCCAGTGTCGATTCCTATAAGCAGCTGCTTAGCAAAGATGAGGAGTGCGCAGCATGCCCGGGCTGCTTCCCTCTGCAAAGCCGGCAGCCGCCATCGCCTTCCAATGCGATGCCGTTCATTAGCTGTTAGAGTCACCGGTGTCGTCCACGCACCTCACCTAGTCCCAAGTCTCACATTTTTTTCTTCTTCTGCAAAATGCTAAATGAAGATTTTTTTTTTTTTTACATTTTATAGTACATAAAAACTTCAAAAATACATGAGCTTGATAAAATATACATGCTTAGTCATTTTGCATCTAGCTGAAACTATAAAGTTGAACCTTTACAAGTGTCTTATTTCACCTACAGCAAACATATTTACACAAAAGCCACCAGAACAAGTACCACTAAAAGAACTGGCTGTAAAAAATATTATTGCGATATACTACAAATGTAACCTTTTTATATGAGCTACAAAAAGCAGCATCTTTGTTTACAGAGTTCAGTGCAATTCTTTACATTAAAAAAAAAAATTCCTATAAATTAATAAGGAAACCATCAGTATTACAGAGGAAAGAATACACTTTACATACTCCAGCCACTCTCCCCAGTCCTCTGTATTGCTTCAATTCCTAAAGGTATTTTTCTCCTTCTCTCATCTGAGTGCCTCTTTCCCAACACCACAAAAGATGGAAGTCAGAGTGATATTCCTCCCCCCCCCACCCCCCACACAGGAGAAGAGCAGTCAAAGCCCACGTTGAAATCACCAGCCCCAAACTGAGGACCTCTCTCCAGTCCAGGATATCCGGAAGGTGTCAAGGTGCAGTCCTTGCGCAGGAGAATGCTAATGCAGGATGGAGAAGGGTTGGAGCTCTGGGCACAGGCGCAGCTCCTCTCTTCGGCTTTAAAATAAGATCTTAATTCCACCTTTGCTGCTCACTCCGAGAAAAAAAAAAAAACCAACCCTACATATGCAGCAATAGGGTGCCAAGAAGTCTCCTGTAATGCCTGAAAACTGGTACTGGGCCAGCCAAACCAAGAGTGGCACTGCCCCTTCCATCAGTCTCCTCGCCAGGATCCACAGCTGTCCGTTACTGAATGTTTTATCGCTGATTACAAGCCGGATTCAATCATGCTGACTATTTTAATTAGATGACCTCATTAAAAGGATTTTGAGAGACCTATTAGTGTGTATGAAATCTCATTTATCATATACAAGGCGGCAGAAGGAAGATGACCAAGTGTAAGAATCCAGGGAAAAAAAGCCTTTCCAAGTGTCTCGCTGGTCTACACGTGAAATGATTCTTCCAGGACAGAGTGCTGCTACGTGCACGGAGGTGTTGGGGACGCAAGACAGTCCCTGGTAGCGGATATACACACTTACAAACTGACCCACCGCCTGCTGCTACCCAGCCCTCGAGCCTTTGGCTTCTTTGGCTGCTGAAGAGTGAAAGGAAATTCTCAGGCCTCACCTGCCAGCTGGATCAACTTCAACCCCTTCCCAAAATGCAAAATATTCTCTTTCCTCCAAGGTTACTTCATTTTGTCCTTCATGTGCCGTGACTGGGTGGATGCTGCAAGTCCTGTCCTGAGAAAATGGGGTGCAGCAAAGGATGAAGATGCAATGCTGTAGCGGCCGCAGCAGCAGCGGGTCTTGGGGCAAGAAGGGTTGGGTAAAGAGCATGAGGAACCGGATGAAAAGTAAAGGGGCCCGGATGGATAGCTGACGCCGGAATGATGTGGATGGGGTGGCTGGCTAGAAACGTAGCAGGGTGCCCTGGAATAATCGAGTGGGTCAAGTGGGATAACGAAATGGGCGTCAAGTGGGGCTGGGGTATATGATGAACCTGAGCGAGAGGCTGGGGATGGGGGTGAGGGTGAATCCCAATGGCGGCGGCAGCTGCGGCGGCGTGGTGCTGCAGGATGGCATGCTGCACAGTGGTGATGGAGGTTGCGGATGCTGCCGCTGGCTGCTGAATGTGGATGGGCTGCAGGGCAGGCGCTGCCGGTGCCAGGGCCGCCGAGGCAGGAAAGGCCTTGACCTGCTTGGCCAGAAGCTGCTGCTGAATGTGCTGCTGAGCAGCTTGCTGCAGCTTACTGTATTTCTCCATTTCTTCGGGTGTAAAAGTGATCGGCTGGCTCTCGAGCGGTGCTAGAGAGGAGTCTTCTCCTCCTTCCCGATCCCCTTCAATGCTCGGCTCCCCACTCTGAGGCACATAGCCAGGAAAGTGCTCGACATCTGGAACTAAGGGCATCATACTGGTTTCCACTGGGACCGGCTGGCTGCCCCCGTCCATAGGTTCTAGCCCATCACCATCGCTCGGATCCGAGAGGAAGTTGTGTGGCATGACCAGATCTCCAGAACCAAAGCACTCGGGAAGCGCTGGTGTTTCGAGGGGAATGGACGGCACTTCCACGGCAGGTTCATCGCGTTTCTGCTCATCCAGAGGTTTGTCCTGAATTACCATCACCACTTCTTCCAGGAGAGACTGGCCGGCCAACTGAGACTCCTCAATGCCTTGGGAAACATCCTCAGAATCTGACAGCTCTTGCTCCTCGCCCCTTTCCAAGCCAGACTCCTCATATCTTTTGGCATTTGGTTTTCGAACGGTTGGCAATTTCCCAATTAAGGGGAGAACCGGTTTGTTGCCTAAGGAAGGAGGAAGTTTCGGGCCAAAGTAGCCCTGGGGAGGATCTTTGAGCTTTATGCCCACTTTGTTTGCCCCTGCCAGCATCTCGTCAGCGACGCAGGGCTTCTTCTCAACCTTCCTGGATTGAATCTTCTCCAGGAGAAGTTTTGCAGTGACTGAGTTTCTCTCCTCTGGACTGCAGTCACCTTCTGAGGCCCTCCCCGTGCCAGAGCCACTGCTGTTTTGGGAGAGCGAGCCAGATCCTTTCAGATCCTCTCCTTTGCCGTCCTCTTTCTTCAGCAATGATCCTTCACTTCGGCCTGTCCGGAAATAGTGAGGAGACTGCGAGCGATAGATTTTTGACCTGATGAAGTCTCTTCTCCCGGACCTTCTCTCTTCAGGGCTCTCGTGGCCTCGAGAGCCCTTTCGCGAGAGAGACCTCTGCGAGTGGCTTCTCGTACTGCGGCTGCGATCCCTACTATAGCTGCGGCTCCGTTTCCAGCTGCGGCCCGTTACGCTTCGGCTTCTCCTCTTGCTTCGACTGCGGCTGCAGCTGCTGCTGCGTGTTCTGCCCCGGCTCCTTGTTCTTGACCTGCCTCGAGGGTGGGTTCGGCTCCTGCTTCGACTCCTTGACCTGCTCCTACTTGAGCTGTAGTCATCCTCAGAAGAGGAGTACTTGCGTCGCTTTGATCTGTGATTTGAGCTGTTGTAGTCAGAGTCATCCTCTGAGTCATGGGACCGCTTTGAATGGCACCTTGACCGGTCACTGTAATCGCTATAGCTGTCATCTGAGTAACTTCTCCGACGGCTGTACCGGCTGTGGTCTGAGGAAGCATCAGAGCTGGTCGAATAGGACCTGTGAGAGGAGTGCCTCCGCCCCGACCTGGAGCGGCTCCTGGAGTGGTCGCTACCAGAGTCATAGTCGTCACTGTACTGCGACAGGGATTTTTGCCTGCAGTGCTTCCTGTGAGAGCCCTCGTCGCTGTCGTAGTCGCCGCTGCTCTGCCGGCTCCTGCGGCTGGTCCTGCCCAGGGAAGGAGCCGAACATCG
Organism: Harpia harpyja; assembly: GCF_026419915.1. NCBI lineage: Eukaryota > Metazoa > Chordata > Aves > Accipitriformes > Accipitridae > Harpia > Harpia harpyja. The sequence continues at coordinate 81,251,925 of NC_068943.1, read as the reverse complement.
TCTCCTCAAAGCAGATAACTGCTGCAGGTCAGCCTTGTGTTTTTTGCTGCCGTGCTCTTGGCAGGAGTTACCACCATCCTCTTTTTTACCGCTGCTTCCCTCTTCAGCAGACAGAGACTTCCTCTGGGACTCCTGAGAGCACCACTTTTTCTTCTGGAAATGGCTACAGTCTTCAGACAGTTCAGTTTTTAGCGCCCGTTCTGATTCAGTAGAAAGAGAGGATTTGCCTTTTTTGTGCCTGTGTCTTTTCCGTTTCTTGGGTTTCTCTTCCCCCGGGTCAGTTTTTCGGCCCTTCTCATCAGCTTCCTCCTTGTGCTTACGTTTGTGTTTGCTGGACTTTTTGTGCTTCTTTTTCTTTTTGTGTTTATGGGATCTTCCAGATTTACTCTTACCGGTTATGCTTTTACCACTGTCCTCTCCCTCTCCCTTACTAATGCTTGCCAAATTGGACTCCTGCTTGTTCTGGGAGCCACAGGTGGACAGAGATTTGTTTTCCATTTTTAGAGCAGAACTGTTAGTTGCGCTTTCTGCTTCCTTGGCTTTGCTTATCTCACCAGATTCTGTGCTTAGAATGTTTTCTTTACAAAGACCCCCTGGATCCTTAGATTTCTCTGCCCCTTTACCTTTAGCATCTTTGTTGCGAGAGAGCTTGAAATCAAAATACAGGGGGTTACAGCTGTATGAAACAGATGGTTCTGCTTTGGTAAATATGAGAAGCTCTGAAGGCCACTGGAGAGTCGTGCTCTCATCTTTACTCAGAACAGGAAAAAAAGGTCCTGTTGGATGCTTTGGTCCTTCAGAGACTTCTTTACAGCTTGGGACAGGCTGAGTGACTTCTTTAGTAGTGTCTGGCTCAGGAAGATTGCTCTCTGTAAGATGCTTGTTCTCCTGCATACTTGCATTTTCTAGGACTTCTTTTAGCTCTGTTTTGCTCTGCTGAGCTGCAGTTTCAGTAGTACTCTGCTCCTTCTGCTGCCCCGTGCTCTCAGCAGCCTTCTCTGTATGCTTGCCGGGTTTGGGTTTTGGAGAACTACCCTTTTTAACTTCATGCGTGGTTTTTTTGTTCACATTTTCAGCTTCCATTTGTTCGGTAGACTTCATGAAAAGCAGGAATTGAAAATTAGGCTTTACTTTACAGTGGGCTGGGGGAATATAGTGGTAGTATTCTGGTTCAACTGCCATTGGTCCATCTTCTCGTCTCATCTTTTTCAGTTTAGATAACGTAGTGGCTAGAGACCCACTATCTTTGTCATGTTGGTCATCTTCCTCTGCCTTGCCATCAGAATTATTTGTGCTTTCGCCCTCGCCAGATTTCTGCAGGCTCCCTGCATCTGAGGACCCTCTCTCATCAGCTTTTGCTCCATCTGCAGAACTTGATTCTTCCACGTGGTCCTTGAAAACAGAAGCTATGGTCTCAAGCTTTACCGGAGTCTTCTTAGCAAATGAAAACGACACGCCTATCTTCTGCAGTGGAGTTCCCAAAGCACTCTTAATGCCAAAGCTGATTGCTTGCGCTGTCTGGATGGGCATTTGGCTTGGCATAACAGTGCCACCACCTTGTCCAGTGTTTAGGAAACCTCTGTCCATAGTCATCTCTGTAGCTTGGCCAGAAGTCGTCTGGATGAAAGAGCTGCTGTTGGCTGCAGAATCGTCATCATCTCCACCTTCCTCATCCACAGCCACCGTGGTGGTTCTGAACATGGGCCCACTTCCAGGAGCACTGTATGAACAAGTTAAAACAGAGAAAACAGCTGACTGCCATTTGTACACCTCTGCAGCTGGATTCATGCCTCATCTAAAAGTGTCTTTTACACATTTCAAGTACTGTTGTATCCAAGAAATATGCATTAAAATAGCATTATACAGCCATTTGAATTTTTTAACAACATTAAGTAACTGAAGAAAATGTATTGCTGGATAAAGCAGTTTGGGGATGCTCTGGACTACTGGTTTAGTGAATTCACTCGTACCAAAACCACAGCATGAGGCCAAACTTAAGTGTGAAGCTTTGCCCTCAAAACTTGTGCAGGATTTCAGGAGCAAGAATGCCAGCGCAGCAAAAGGCTGCAGTCCCACGCAGGACTCCCGCACACATGCTGCAAGGGTGCTCGGGGATCACTCGTACTCACCATTCAGGCTGCCTCCTCTGTTCAGCGAGTTCGTGTAGACGCCGGAGGGCTTTCTCCTGCTTCCTCTCATCTTTACGTGATCTTGAAGAGACATTGCGAGCAAATTCCCTTTGCTTGAGATCTTTTAACCTCTGAGGCAAAAGAAAGCAGGAACGGATTAGATAAAAGCTGTTTGTGGTAAAGCGTCTGAAGTGTCTCCTTGCTGTAGCACTGGAAAGTACGCTGTAAAGCCCCTCCCCAGTAACATTTATTGAGCTAGGATGGAGCAAAAGCATTCTAGCTCAACAAACCAAATGGAGTGCATTGCCATCCTCCCAGTAGCTAAATGAAAAGACAACTGTTGATCACTTTTGGCTGTAACTTCAAGTCTGTGTATATGCATTTCCAATCAACATTACCGGTTTTCTTTAGCATGTACAATAAAGCTGATTTCAAAGCAACAAGCAAATTCTGGAAGGAGGAGGGAAAAAACAAGACTGCTTACTTTGCTGCTCTTGCAGGGTGCAAATGTACTTGACAAACAGTGCATGACAGAAGTCTTAATAGCATGGGCCAAAGAACAGAAAGGGATTAGCTGGTGCAAGAGAGTTACCCAGGTATAATATCTTACAAAAGCAATGTACAAATTACATTGGAGAAGGTGCCAAAAATCCCATGCAAATGATTCCAGTAAGCAAATAAATAATACAACATACACCACAAACAGTTACTTGCTCTCCTGACAGTAGTTCTGAGACAGTCTCTCAAGAAACAAAACGCTCTAAAATGCAGTGGGGTCCTTTGGGGTTTAATAATTTAGAGGACAGAAAGACTAAGTTCTCCAGAAATCTTATCACATGAGGAAGTAAACTCAAACCCAACGAACTTCAAACATCATAATGTCACTGAGGAAATCCAGATATCCAATTCTAATAGATATTGAGCATCCAAGACTTCAGAAAATTTTTGAAAGTCCTTGTCTCAAAGCACTAGGAAAAGAGGCTGCTGTTTTTCCTTTGAATACATGTGAAAATTCACAAGGCAATTTGTTTTTGTTTTGTTTTGTTTTAAGAGTGCTCTACAGAAGTTTAAGTAACAGAAAGCAGCAAAGACAGAACTCTACCATCCTAAGGGATTAATTTTTCTTTTTTTGGTCCATAATTTGAAACCCTTTCAAAAGGCCCAATTCCAGAAAGCACCATGTACCCAGCTTTTGAACAAGTTTCGTATTTTTCAGGCATTTCATGAAGGGCCTGAAAGACTAATGGTACTCAAAGCAGTAGTCACTTTAGAAAAATTCTCATACAACATGTACAGATCATTGGTGGATTCTAAATGTACCATCTGGCTGGCGGACTCTGCCTCTTTAATGGAGCAGAGTCAGACCAGTACACATGCACACAGTGGATCTGACAACTAACCTGAAGTTCAAATCAGAGGAATTAAGTTGGCCCAATGTAAAGAGAACATTGCTTTGTGAAAAAGGGGAAGATTTGACAAGACAGAGGATTCTCTTACCTAATTGTATTTGCTAAATGTGGTTGACCGTTACCAAAATCAGAGGGGAGGACACACAAAAAAAATACAGCTATAGACACTAGTAGAAAGAAACTCACTCTTGTGATCTGGACTCCAAAATTAGAAGGGTTTGCTTTCAATACATCAGCTGAAAACGTCACATCACAAAGAAAAAAAGAAAGTAAAAATATAACAAGAGTGGAAGAGAGGAAAAAAATAAAAAGCAAGCATTACTACACAGGCTCTTGGTGTGTCTGCAAGCTAGTCTACAGAGAAGGAGGTGAGCCAGCGAAGCTACAGGATCGAGCTTAGAGAGTCTGGAGCAGAAGGGAGAACGCACATACACATACACGCACAGACACAGCAATGATCCCACCTGGAACAACAGAGCTACTTTCACCAGGACAAGTAAAGGGCTCAAGGGTTTTGTGGTGTATGTTAAATGTTGAATAGTAAATTTTTTTCCAAGAAGGAGGAAAAAAAAAAGTGGACTAAGCAATGCTATCAGCTTTTTCATGCTGATTTTAAAAGTGTTATCTAAAATGCTCCAGGAAGTTAAAGTCACCAACAGCTGACAAAACTATTTAACTGGGGTTTGATGCCAAGTCTCTATATCACTCATCCATTTGGAAAAAAATATGACCCAGCTATCTACAACAGAAATGAACTGTGACCTTTTACTTTAAAGAGGAAGGTGCAATGGTGCACTCAAACTCACCTCCACCCCCCAGACATAGCCTTAAACATCTCCCCGTGAAATAAAACGGGCTCGAAGTCAGTTGATAATCATGCAGCTGCCCACAATGCAATCCTGCCTTTGTTACAATAGACAATTTTAATGAAAACAGAATTAAACAGCCATTTCCTTAAATGCTGATCTTTTTGTGACTCCACTCCCCAAAACCTCCCACTCTCTTACTGTGTAACACTTGTAAATTAGAAGCAATGAAGCAAGTGAACTACCTCAATGCACTGCAACTCCAGAATATGCAACTTCTAGCTACACCACTATCTGCGCCTTTTAAGATGATAAACCACTAACCATGGTTTCAAGAGTGCTGAGAATTTATTACTCCTCAAATTGGGGAAAAGTTTGTCTGATTTTACAAAGCTGACTTTACAAAAGACTAAGAGATCTTAAGGCTGAGTTTCTGTAGCATAGGGGCCAGAAGGAAGAAGGGTCTTGCTGGGTAAGTTTAAGACAGAAAAAAATCTCCACAACTGCACCATGCTATCTCCTGGGGAATGCAAAATGTAAAATATGTAACATAACAAAGCTCAGCATCTTTGACTGACCTAAAATGATGCATCTATCTTCAGAAATGATTTCTCAAGTTTGCAAGGAGCCAAGTTCCAAGAAACCTGGCTGGACTGCATTATCTTACATAAACGCAACCCGGGATAGGGGAAGGAGGTACGACAGAAGACCAGATTGCTCATCTGTAAAAACAAATCACTACAGGAATAGATGCAGAAGGCTATGTTTGCAGGCAGCTGATTAGCACTGAACTTTTAAAATAGCCAGAACTTTTCAAAATACCCTGACAGAGTAACTGTTACCTCGTTAATTGTTCCAAGTGCATAATTGAATCCAGTAATTTATCCACGCAAAGAACACTGGATAACCAGTTAACTACTGCCTACCCTCCTCCCCCAAACCTAACCAAGAGAAAGCAATTAAAAGCCTGAAGTACAATTTCACAGTAGTAAAAGGAGTATATCAAAGCAATGAAATGCTTTTCAGCATACTCCACATCTCAGCCTTCACAGAAAGCTATCTGAACTAAATCGATATTTAAGCTAGGCTTACACTAAAGAAATTTCCATCTAATCCTTAGGCAAGCGTTCATTATTCTAATCCTCCAAATCTCTAAATTACTTTTTGGACTGCACCATATGTGTGGGTGTTCACAGAGGCTGGACAGCTGCAGGAGGCAAGCTGCACAGCTGCCCCTTCCCCCCAACACAGCAAAGAAATTTAAACAAGAATTTAATGTAGCCACTCAATCATCCTCAGGGAGCTTCTCCCCACCAACTAAGGAAAAGGAGCCCTGGGAACCCATCTTCTTGAGGTGAAACCAGCCTTTTTAAGTCTTCCCACAGTGCTCAGCAAGACTATAATTTCTGCAACAAGATCAGAGACACCAACCTGTATTAAATCAAACATATAGCTTCATGCTACTATAGGATTTAAAAATTAGGAAGCATTTTTTCTGAGGGAAAGCAGTGTGTTTTCTGAGGAAGCAGGTGGTTTATCTAAGCAGCAACGCATTTACAAACTGTAGGATGATAGTGACCATGAAGCCAAGAAATTATTCTGCTGGTTTATTACTTCAGCTATAAGAAGGGCCACATCTGTAAGCCCAGCGACCAGCAAATAAGGACAAAAATCACTTAAAGTTTGTCCAAATTTCTGCATGCTAGAAGCAGTACTTCACTACCTCAAGCCTTCCTTCAGCTTGGTATTGTGTTTTATTAATAGCTGCCGCCCACCTCAGCTTCGTAACAAAGAATAGTATTTTAAGTTTTCAGCCTTGTTTCTAACAAAATTACTAAGAAGTCTCTAAATTTCAATGGGAGTGCAAATCAAGCTCTTAAAGAACAGGTTTTCTATAAAATCTGCAGCTACCTCAGTACTCCAGCACAAAGAGGCTACAATAATGGATTATCTCCTGATCACTGCATAGCTCAGGAGGGCTATGCATACAACACCATTACCTTACAATTCTCTTCAAATCGGCTTAAATAACCTGCACTCCGGTGTCATTTAAAAGCTCTAGAGATAGCCCATCACAGACACGTAAAAGTGGTTAAATAAGAGGGGGACGATCAGGATTCAGAAACTGTTGTAACAGGAAAAAACTCAGCACACGCTGTGGCAATCGTGCATGAGATTTTGCTGGTGAGATGGTATTGAGGTAAGACCTCCCCACACCGAACTGGAGTGCATTGCTTTTCAGCCTCAGGACCAGTGGTAAATGGATTTTCTCAGTCTAAGTTGACAAAGCCATGCAATTTCACTGAACTGAGGCCCATTCGAGAGGCATTCTTTGCCTAAAATTGCAGAGCAGAAAAAGATCATGTTATTCTCAGAATAAAAAAAGCACTCCACTACACTGCTTTACTAGACCTGAAGATCTGAGACTTTCATGACAAACCTTATATTCAGGAGAGAGGGATAGACTGGATCCACATACAGTGAGATTTCTGCATTGGCTTGAGACAGGAGGCAGCTCATATGACAGCACAATAGCATTAGAGCCTACTCCTCCCCTGCTATTGTTCACAAGTCTCTCTGCCAATCCCTATTAAATAAAATAATAATGTACTTTTCATTACAAGCCAGCAGATTTCTGGCTTTCTGAACTTTTGACGTATGCTCGATTCTTTGCCACAAAAGCTTCTGGGAGTGAACTACACCATTAGCTAAATATGAGCTCAAAGGATGGCAACCTTTATAATTTTATATAAGTGAGAACACAAGCCCTGCTTATTTTTGGTAATCAACATTCTTTGCATGCTTGTAAATGAAGTGAAAAGAGCAGAGGGGAAATGGCACACAACTGCAGTTTTATTTCATCTTAATTTCTTCCCTGACACCTTATTTTCAACTTAGGAAAATATACCACACATTAATGCATCACAGATAACCCAACAACACAAGTCTGCCTGCCCTTCAGGAGGCTAGCGTTGCTTGTAATCACAATGTTCAGGCCTTGCACCCAGAAGACTTATTTTACTGAATACTCTCCATGTGTAAGTTGTCTTCTCCAAACGTGTGTGCCATCAGCAAATGAAAGCTGAACAGCTAAAACTGGGTTAAGAAAAACACTGTAGGTTTTTTGAGGGTAAAGCATTTCTAGAGTAGAAAAGCCTCCCATGTAACACCAAGTATCTTGGAGATTCTCTCTTCAGTCTTCTGCATTCAAGATGTGCTTGAAGATGCAAGTTTTTGGAAAGCACAAATCCAATTCTCCCCAAACCAGAAAGTTCAGGGTTTGGATTTAGAGTACTCATCAACCACAGCAGTGACTGCATTGGTAATTTTATTGTGCTTTAACAGATCCCTCCCCGTCGGCATTTGAAGCAAAGATCCACATAATTAGGGCATGAAGAGAACTGCCGATCTATAGTTTCAGTTCTTAGTTCCATCCTCTTTCCCAAAGAACTTTTTAATGGAAATACATTCCCTTTGCCTTTTTATAAAGAGAAGCTATGCAGAATTAATCATCTACACCTCCAAAATGCCACATATTTAGAAACAAATAAAATGAAAGCTACATAAAAGACTGCATTTCAATACTGGTTAGCGTTCTCACAGTTAACCTGGCAAAAGTTCACACAGGAACGTGTTTGTTTTTCACACTGAATTCAGAAGGTGAATGTTTTTATTCTGTTGGGTCAGTGACTCAGTAAACAGCTCAACCCTTCATCAGGCATGCTAGCAGGAAAGAGGTGACCACATATGAGATTCTGTAAGTTCTTGGGTAAACTAAAAAAAAAAACAAAAAAACAAAAAAAAAACCCCACAACAGTAAAAGCCGACTGTAAATGCTATGTTACTTACATTTAAGATAATTCCAACCGTAACAATTTTTGCAAGCTGCTCTAAGTGATGGGCAGTACAGATTCGGTTTATTTGATATGAATACACAAACTGGGTACAAGCCCAAATAAGGTGACCCACATTCATCTTCATGCAAATCTAACATGAAGTACTCTATCTTGATGTCAAAACTCAAAACTGAATTGAGGGCCCACTCAGATGTAATACCCTAAGGATACATTCCCACTAAGCCCAGAGTATTCTAGGACTGTGGGAACTCTCAAGCATCTGGACATCACATATCTGCAGGAAAGCAGCACAAAAATACACCAGGTCCATCTTCACTACCCAAGTTCCTTGCTAGCTGCAGGAGAAGTTTTCTTCCTACATTTGCCTTCTTTTGCATTTGTCTTTTTTTGCATTTTTCTGTTAATTACTATTACTCTGTTGACAGTTAGGACTGTGCCACATCAGAGGCAGGGGTCCTTCATAAGCTGCCAGTCCTTCTAGTTGCCAGGCTCAAGATCTTACAGATAAAAAAAAAACCCATTAAAGGTATCAGTAGCTTTCCAGGGTACAAAAAGTTATGACATCTATGGTTACAGCCTTTTCAGTTGCTCACTGAAAGATCTTGAAGGGAACTGAGTTTATTTTTCCTCTTGCAGTGCCATCTATATGAACGCAAATTGCTTTTAGTCCTCTGGCTTCCCCTGAGAGGGACTGACCGTTTGGTGAATAGATAGGGTTACTGTTCTTTAAAACATCTGTACTTCTCATTTCAAGTATCAACCTAATTAAAAAAAAATCTAGAGAACAACATTGCACACCTCCAACAAGATGTTTAAAATACAATGACTTAAACAGGCCAATGGTTTGTGATAATAAATTGAAGATTATTTTCCCAGTTGAGGTTATCTAGAAACACTGCCTTTTGGATAGAAACTTGGTGTTGAGGTTGATTCAGATATATCTGAATACTGTATGAAACCAGTATAGTCAGGAAATAATAATAATAATAATAATAATAATAATAATAATAATAATAAAACCTCCCCTTTAATTGTTTGGTGTTGACAAGTTGGTGGGTCCAAAAATTTATCCGGTAGGGATCAATACACTTACCTATCGTCCCTGTTTCGCAATAATCCTGAGTTCCTTCCTGGAATACAAGACAGTGTCTTTATAACTCGGGAGCGGAAAGGGATCTGAGGATGGAACATCTATTTACGGGGACAGCCTAATGCTCACTGAGCCACAGAAGGAATAAGCAAACACTTCAATGTCGTGTAACTAAAAATACTTAAAAGCAAAAGTGATCCTGTGGAAATCTGTTCAACAAGCTAAGAGAAAGGCAAAAATGAAGCACTGTTGCCTCAAGAATTACCACTGAGAAGACAAAACATTGCAGGTAATATATACCAAGCCGGTTTGCTGTAATTATCTAGGATACCGTAATGTCTCATCTTTCCAGGAAAGCCTACTGATTAGCCTACCTTTATGAAAACTTTATGTTTTTCTCAAAAAATTTATATTAGCCTTTATGTAACCTTGCCTTCTTGTCCAGAGAGGCAAAATATGAAACGTCAATGTGCAACATATTACGAAAAGCACAGCAAGTTTGGTTTTTTTAAACTACCTTAAAATTTAGAATAGAGTGTTAGAAATGAGCCTATCTCGAGCAGTAATGAACAACAGAAGTGAGATAGTGTTACTTATGCAAATTTACCTTCATTATTTCTAGGCAGTTTCAAGTTCACTTACTGAACACTGACCCAACAGGGTGACACACATTTCAGCATGACAAAGCTGGACAAGCAATTTTTTCCCTAAGCAAAGCATGATTGCTTCTTTGTTTAAATCCCTGTGTAACTAGAAATTAATGCTGGGTGACGCAGCAAGAGTTTGAAGTCTCATTTTCTCCAAAGCCTGCCTGAAGTTACTGCCATGGATGTAAATTATCCAAGAACATCAATTCCTTTAAAAATAATCAGCAGTACCAAGCAACCCCCAAATCCTTTCTACCAGTGAAAAGATTATGCCAGCCTCTGTGTTCCCAAGACATTTTTCTTTCAGGTCACTCTTCTTGCACCCCTACTGATGAGTCCTTTTATACCAATGAGGGGTGGTGGCTTTCCACAGGTTTGTTTCTTCTTCCACAGCACCTCTAGATGCTAGAAAAACTCTCAGCTTGCCAACCTCGTGTCAGTCCCCCTATTAATCACCCAAAGGCTTTAAACAAGAGTTGACATAATCATACTGCATCACCACACTGTAAGAATGTGACACAAACAGGTCTTTCCACCTCCTAAATAGATGCATGTAATTGCACTCAAGTTTCAACCAAGTTGATGGAAAACTTTATCTAAAGTACACTGCTATCAGGTGTCACAACTGTGCCACCAGCTCGGTCAAAGCAGCCCATTTTCCCAATACAAAGTAAATGAATTAATTTCTGCTCTTAATTCTATTAAGCTACAATTTGTCACAGTACTCAAACAGAAATTACCCTGCCATGAGACTTCCTGTTAAGACTCCCTTAGTGAATATTCTTTGAACTATCATATCCTATACTTAATACGCGGGGCAGGGGATAAATCATACTCTGTAATGCCATATTCTTGTTTTTAAGCTGTTGCTTCACTGCTATTTTTGCAAGATGTAGTACTCTACAGCACATCTTCCAGAAGTTATCAGCATTTTAATGGTTGTATTGTTAGAACTTATGACTAGGAATATCAAAAAACCTCCTTTGAGCAATTTCATCTCTGGGTGAGCACAACACTGCTACCTGCTGTACGTTTAACATCTCATTTAGCAGCTTCAAATGGTCAAATAGATCAGGCTAACACACACACTTTTATTATTTACTGTGCAGCATGAAGTATCATGTAGATACAACGGTACATCCCTACCTTGGGACCAAAGCCAGTTCCACACAGATTCTGAATCCACCTTCTCCTGATGGTTAGAGAATTTGGAAAGTGCTTCTTTTTTATGATTCCTTTGACACAGCCCATTATTTCCTAGTCTGTTTTCGGTAACTTGACACAGCACAGACTAAAGTATTAAAATGCACACATGTGGCATATCAGTCTCTGAAGTTGTACTGTGTTAAAAGCTGATGCAAACTGGGAGCCATCCATATCCACGTGTACTCTTCCCAGTTTAACAACAGCCCATTCCTACCCATGGGTCATTCAAAACCGGGCTCCTTGATGCCAACCGTGGGTTGGGGTTTTTTGTCTGTTGTTTTGGGGTTGTTTTAAATGTGTGGTGGGCATAAGAATCTTAACCAGTGACATAAAACACCTCTTCCTGGGGCTATAAGGAAAACAGATACACTGGGGAAATTCAAAGTATTAACCACAAACAAGATTGCTGCAATGAATATAAAACTGATGAACTGTGCTATCAACACTTGTTTACCTGCTTGTGAGCATGATCGTAAGAGTTTATGTGGTTGTCAAACTCTTGATGCTTTTGATACTGCTTGTCACAGAGTTCACAGTAGAAGTTTGCTCTGAGGTCTTCCAAAGCCTTGGCAATTGCTTTTTCTTTATCAACATAATCCTGCAAAATTAACAAAAAAATACTTCTGTTAAACTTCCTGTAAAACAAACTGGAAGATGATCAACTAGTCCTTTAAGGAAAAATAGTCCTTTAGAAAACCTCAGCATAGACCAATGATTATATTTATTAAGCTGACCAGTCTTTGCAAATTCAGAGGTATGAAGGATAACTTTGCAATACTACCAACCTAGCTTTGACTCAGTTTCCTAAGATAGAACACAATCTTGTCATTAGCAGAGGGATCAGTAAAAGGAGACTGCTTAAAAAAAGAAATCTAGTGCTGATGGCAGGAAGGCAGTTTTGCGGCTGCAAGAGGAGAGCCTGCTGGATTGTCTGAGATAAAAAAAGAGAGGTTCAAAGCCTCACGCTAACACATGAACAAACTGGCAGCTGCCTGCCCGCATAAGATACACAAAATACACATCAAACCAACGAAGATCACTGCTTTTGGAACGGAATCTTAGAACTTTAAATGCTCATACTTCCTCCATTTTGAGTGCTAACAGATGTCTGCTTGATCTCAGTTTGTCTGCAATTCAATAGGGAGGAACACAGATCAGTGGCTGGGAAAGCACAGTTCAGAAAGTGTTGAGCCTAATTCACTTCAGTGTGATTTTTCAGTCAGTGAAATCTTCCCAAGAGCAATGCTGTCCATTAAGCTGAGCTCAAATACAGTGATTACATTGGGAGTGAGTGGGTACAGGTAGTTGCCATTTAATAAAAGAGGGGGAGGGAGACCGCCTTAGAGGTTGCTGACAGTATTTTTTTTCCTTATATAATTCAACATTTGTATAGGTGCAAAACCAAACTTCCAAGCAAAGATGAGGTGTCTAAATTGGCAACAGTCACATCCTCCCCTCTTTTGCTATAAGGAAAAGTAGCAGCTTTTGGATTGGCAGAGTCAAAAAGCTCTGGAACTCTCTAGAAATCCCGGTCCCTCAAGTGGTTGTAATGGCTTGAAGTCCCAAGTGCTGGGAGTAAGCCTGTGCAGCTCCACAAGCCTTGTCCCCAGGGCACAGCCACAGCTGATGCAGACCTGGGGGTGCTCAGCAGCCAGGGCAGGGGGGCTCTGAAATGCACCTGATGCTGAGACACACAGTAATCTCAGGGCTAAGCAGCTTCTTCCCCTAGCCAGGCCATTTCAATTACAATCCCACCAGCAAAATTAATAAAACATTGCCACTCTTTACAAGAAAGCTGGGGAACATTTACCTCAACAAGATGGAAGCACTGACGCTGATGCATGCTAAAAAAAAAAAGCTACAAATGCTGCATTACAAAGTATGCTGTACTAACATCACCATACCCCATATAGCTATTTACCATATGCATTTCAACTAGAATAAAGAGAAATTATATAAGAAAAAATAGCCTAACATTTGAGAAAAAGCACTTAAGAGTTTAAGAGTTTCCATCTTCAGTACAAACTTCTTATGGGAAATTTCCTTGCATTAGCAAGAGGAGCTAGCAAACATTTAAGAAAGATATACTGTGAAAGCTTTTTTCTTTTTCTATAAGATCATGTTCAAGGCAATATGGTTTATCTCCCAGTTACCACATCGAAATTACATTAAAATAATATTGCTGAGCATGTTTTTTATAATGCAAAATTCATGTAAAAAATTTCAACTCCCGAGGGGGGCGGGGGGGGGGGGGGGGGAATATCTGAAAAATTCTAGTGCTAAAAGGTTTTTTTCAATTTAAACCATTTCTAAATAAAAAAATCTATTTCAAGTTCCTGCTTCCATCTATTACCAGAGGCCCTTGTTAAGAAGAAAAAAATCAACAAAACTATCTAGAGGTTTGAGCCTGAAGCAGGTCCCCAGGAAGACAAGAAAGGAAAACAGAGCAGCGTGAGATCCACAGAACAATGACATTTAAAGTTCCTCTGAAACCCCGAACAAGCTTCCTGCGCCATGTGTAGGTTTTTTTCAGAAAGCATCCTGTGGCTAAACAATGAAAAAACAGCCATTTGAATGATCAGAATCTATACAAAAGAAGGGAATTAAAGAACATTTCTTGCTTGCTTCTTGGTTGCAGAATTATCTGAAATTCCTTTGAGACTCACTGAATGGCTAATCAGGATGCGGCCACAGTTGGCAATTACATAATGGACTCCTGCAGAGCAATGAAAAAAATTACGCTTGCAGAGATTTTTCACAGATAAATACAGAAATGCAAGAGCCTAACGATAAAGCATGCTAATAAAAACACATTTGAGTTGAGAGAGACTGCTACGGCTCCACAGAGTTCCTGAAAAAAATCTGTGCTGAATAATGGCAGGAAGACAAAACAGTCTCAGAGAGCAACACACATTCAACTGTATTTGAAAAGACAATTGCAAAACCCAAGAATTTTACCGTAAATCACATTGCAGACCTGAGGTACAACATCATTACATGCAGTTCACACAAGAGCTCCTACCAACCACTCTGAAATGAAGAAATACTTTGTACTCAACAGCTGCTGTCTGAAGACACCCAGCATCACAGCTGGGGGTTTGCTGCAGAAAGGGATCCAGGCTTTTGGCCACACGCTGCCCGAGAATGACCAATGTCACAGCCAAACCTTCCCTTTGTAGGGTGTAAGCAGCATGCCACCCAGCAGGAGATTAAAAACAACACAAAGGAGAAACATCATCAAGGAGAACGTGCACCTGGACGTAGAAAGAAACATCTTCAAAGAGAATGTGTACCTGGATGTAGAGGAACTGTTCAGCACTGGCTGCATGTGCCCATTTAAGAGCACGCTTGTACTTTAAAGTGTGCCAGAAAAGATCATTAACTGCGTTCAGCTCCAAACTAATAATTAGCTTTAAAAGTGATTACAATGGCTTTTATTTTTAAATTAACAAATATACCAGCAATTCACTTACCAAGCAAGTCAAGGTCTCAGCTTAAGGAAAAACTAAAAAAATCAGCAAAGACGACTATACATTTTTGTAGCTGAACAAACTGCCTGCAGTATTAACTATTGAACTGATGAAATGGAATTTTAGATTTGCCATGGTTATGTTTAATTTTAATGGAATCAAAACTACTTTTCCATTATTCCTCAAAGAATTAAAATTTATGCAAAACTGACACCTTATTCTAATGTCTAGGGCTCTTCTTAAACCCTGGTACTTCTCAAATCTCAGAACAATTAAACAAGCAGGCTTTCCTAAGACTTGATGTACTTTACAGGCTGGTAAGTGGAAGAGTAGGTTAAACGACTAGCAAAGACCATGTCTCCACAGAGAACTCAGTTACAGCTAATCCAAATATGCTCCAACATGTCATGCTCAATGCCAACATGATGGCCCATTTTTATCATTAAAAAGATAACAGTCTTTGGCTTACAAAAAACCCACAGCTTTTGTAAACCCTAGAGAAATACAGCATACACACATATTTTTTTTTTAATGCTGCCTGAGAAATTCTTCCAAAGAGATATAGCCCATCGATTTCTCAAAACCAGAGCCATGTCCTACCTTTTCAAAGAAAGCAGGATTTATGCAACAACATCATAATGCACTACTTACTGCTTGCTCAATAACAACAGAAGATCTACTCCATTTCCAGCTGATAACTGCCCATCTAACATTTGCATCTACAGATTTTGCGCTGACAGCGTGGCAGTTTCACTAGAAAAATTTGGCAGCCCTGGGTCTAGGGAAGGAAATATTCTGCTTACCCTAGGACTGTTCTTTCCAGAACAGGAGCAAAGCACACAGAGAAAGCCCTGCTGCTATCCTGTAGCTCTTAAGCAGCTAAACAAACATCAAGGTTAATTCCAGGAAGTGAATAACCAGTTCATTAAAATATAAATAATCTCAACAATGACAAAAACCAAGAATACTCAATTCCTACTACCATTACTGCAGCCTAACAAGAAGAGCTCTGTCCTATCAGAACAAATCCTTTCCCACTCAGCCCACGGGAACTTTGATGTTAATGCCCCCATTTCAGTACCTTGTATTTCTGCCTCAGCTCCTCGGTGTCTTCTTTCTCCACCTCCAGTACACGCCTCCGCTCAGTGGCATCTTCGGCGTAGTCAAGCTTTTTTTTTTTTTTTTAAAAAAAAGAAAAGAAAAGAAAAAGAGAGAGACGCAATTTGTCCCATAAATACTTAGCACTACTGAGACTGCCAGAATGTGTAATTGAAAAAAGATGAGATTTGAAACAGAATCTTTGCATATTTTACTTCACTTTCCCTGTTTTGTCATGCCACAGCGTAACCCACGTGCAAAACGGTTCATTAATCCTTCTGAAGTGGAGGCTCCTGGCCGGCCTGTCCACTGCCAACAGCAGCCTCAACTTTGTGGGAGTGAAATCACAAAGCCCAGGAATTTCAGGTAGCATCCAGACCTCAGAACTCAGGTACCCATGGTTAAACAGAGAATGTATTTTGAGAAGTGTTTTCTTACTGTGTTGATTTAAGAGCAAGTTTTTCTCTACCTTTGATGCACAAATTCTCACTTCTAAGTTTCTTCCCTATCAACTCCCCGAGAGCCATGCAAGGAGTGACCAGGTGCAGGGCAGAAGCCAGGCAAGCTTACCTCCATTTCCATCCGCCCCATGCCCATGACATCGTACTTGACGACGATAGGGATGGGATCTGTCCTCCCTGTAAGAGGAACACACACACAGGTGGTCAGCAGCCAGTCCATCACCACAGCTCGCTTTACACATTGGGTTTGGGTGGTTAGAGATCTTGCCTTGGAGTGCAGAGACCAGAAAGCTACAGTGAACCAAACACAAGCCATTCTCACAGCTTACAGCCAAACCTGCTTCTCAGCTCCAAACTGGATACAGTTAAATGCACCCCTGAGTACTGATAAATGGTATTTTCTGAACATTAACTGGTCACATAAAATATTCTTGTGGTTAATGTTCAACCATGACAAGTCCTAGAGCAGGGCTGTCAACAGGACTTGAGAAATGAACCTTCCCCTCAATGCTTCCACATCAGGCAATACATACTCCTCATCTTCTGATGCAAGTGAAAAAGCTATTAAATACATTTTACTGCTCTACCACATTAACAATTGATTAGGATTTTCCTGTAAAAGATGTGGAAGCCTCCCTCCCGCCAACTTTTGTCCCTTCCCAAGAGTGAGGAAAGCTGACCGAGAAGCATGGCACAGAAGCCAAACTTCTTTCATCCAAAATGACCGCCTGGTCCAGGCCAGGTGGTCAAGCACCTGCTTCCCCAGCTCCTGCAGAGAGATGCTCTAGCACTCACTGTGTCATCTGTAAGCTGTGAAAAGGACTAGTTGCGAAGAAAATTGACTTTGAACTAATCAAACTATGCTGGAGATTTTTTTTTAAAAAAACATATCTTTAATCCACTCATAACCAGCCAAACAAAGCAAAATGGGGCAGACAAGCACTTTACTACCACAGCTTTTTTTTTAATTATTATTATTTTTATTTTTACATCACAACTCGCGCTGTTTGTTGTGATGTAAGCCCACTGAAAAAGTACTTACCTTATCCGGAGCATACCTTGAGTAAAAAAACAGAATGTTTACTTCCCTTATTATTGCTCTTGTTTTGGTGTAAACAACTGTTTTGTTATACACACATACACATATATTATACCTTTGGGCTAAAAGATCTACAGGTTTTAATCATGCCAAAAATTCCATTGCCATCCACATGTGCAAAAGGTTAAAGTCTTTAATACTGCCTCAGAAAACCTGTATAGGCACCAACTTCTCTCTTCTCCAATACCAGCTTTCTCTAACTCCTGCAAAAGCAACAGCCCACACATCTCAGACTCCAGAGTCCTCAAAGGGACCCTACTCTGGTCAGACTTGTGTCTTTTTAACTCTTAAAGTAGAGACATGTGTTTTTCTTTCAGAAACAAGTCCATTTAATTAATCGCTTTATGGTTTTGTTTATATGCCCATAAATTTGACAGGCATATATCCACCAAGTCCAAAAATAGTTATCACACTGATCCAAAATAGTATTTTGAATTGAGCTTTTGTTTGGGTATTTTAAGTATTCTCCATCTGAAAATGTTTCTCTTGCGCCCAATGGTATAATAAAGTAAGCAGTGACTGCAATTTTTAGCAAAAGGACCAAATTAAAGACAGGTTATAAAAATGACTTCCTAAGTGCAATATCACTTTCATAACGTCTCAGCCAGGGATTTACTGATAAGTGGTGAACCCAAATGGAATGGCTGGCAGCAAGTGCCAACAAATTTTTTTTTTCCCAAGCTTTTTTGGTTTTGGTTTTTTGGTTTTGTTTTGTTTGTTTTTGGTTTTAGGTTTTTTTCGGTTTTGTTTCTCCAGCAATTGAGATCTTTCGATGCAGCCTCATTGCCCTCGTAAACCCCTGAGTACAAACAATGCATCAGTACTTTTGCCTTCTAAGGCAGTCAAAGTTTGGTTTTGTTTTTTGTTTTGTTTTGTTTTTTTCAAAATCTATTTGGAAATTGCAGTAGCAAGTGCTAGTGCCCATCGTGTTGGGGAAAAATCAAGTTTGGACAGTATTAGAAATTTATGTTTAAACTGATTTTGGCAGTTCTAACACAAACAGAAACATCCCTTCTTAGCAATACCCTTTAATGAACAAGGATCAGACAAGTGTGCATAAAGAAAGGAAAGGAAAGGAAAATGAAAGACCAAGCAGAAGGATGATGGCTACAACAGAGAAAGTAAGCCTAACATATTGGTGCACTGATGACAAAAGGAGTAATTCAGTCTGAAAATAAAAAATTACCACTGCTAAGTTTACCATCACCACAACAAGTCCAGGATCATAACGCTGTAAAAAAGAAACACCATTTGTTAGGCAGAAACCATTAGGGGCAGAAAATAGGCCGTTTGTAGTAGGCAGGTAGGATGGGTTAAAAAAAAAAAAATATATATATATATATATAAAAGAGGCTTCTTCCTCACCCCTCCACCCCGTCACCATGCTTTGCCCTGTGGAATCAGGGAGCAGGTAGATTTCTGAGCAGTAGTTATTTGTTTTCAGAGCTGTGCTCACAACCTGAAAGTTTTGGGTGTTGGAAGAGGTTGAGCTCCTGGTGACGGCCCAATTTAAAAGAGGCACTGAGGTGCATTTAAGCAGGCAGTTTAAAAAGGAAACCAATCAGGATCTTAAGGCAATTACAAATGTTTTGGGTCAAAATGAGCTTTGTTTTCAGGGAGGAGGAAAACATTCAATGTGAAAAGTGATGCCTTTGTTTTAAACTTAACCATCATTTTGCTACGAATGAAATACCATGGCAGCCAGCCAGCGCAGCCACCCAGCGTGACATCCAGCCGACAAGTGCCAACTCCAAGCACTTTGAGCACGTAACACTGCTAAGGGCAGCAGTGCCCACCCCCACCATCGAAACTGCGGCTCCATCTGGGGCAGCAGGACAAGCTGCCAGGCAAAGTGCTGGGTGGTGGGTCATCAAGGCTGGGGGAGCCTCGCTCCATGTCCTTGGAAAGCCACTACAGCTGAGGGAAAGGATTGGGCTCTGTGTTGTCAAGGGGCCACCTCTCACCCCGCTGACTGCCAAGCAGGCTGGGCGGAAGATGGAGAACAGCCAAAGGGGAAAATGGGACTTTTTAAGTTAAGCTCTTTAAGTTCTCCTTTTAAAGAACTTCCTCAAGAAAATTTATTCAAGAGCTACTGTGCATGACAACAGGATCTTTACCAGCATGTAAACACAGTTCTCGGACCTTGTGGGACTCCCAGGTTTAGGGTTCCTGCTGACCCTTTTTGGGTAATACTGACATACTTCGAAGAGAAAAACTGAGCTTTCAAGAAAGGGCAAGAATTCCCACACTTCGCGCCACTATGCAGGGTTGCAAGCACTGCCACATTGACAACTAAACCCCCGTATGGTAAATCATGCAGAACATACAAAGCTGTGTCCGTGCTCCATCCCCCTACACCCCAGAAAATTTAGTTTACTTCTGCACCAGGTTACAAACTCTTTCCTTTACAGACTGGTCACGTGACACAGACTACAAACCCCAAACCAGAGATGGTTATTGTATAAAACACATCCACACAGGGGAAAGCCTCTCTGGAGAGGACAAAGCATAAACCTCCAGTGGGATGGGAAAAAACAAACAGCTTACACGAGTCAGACCTTAGAAAATCCAACCTCTTGAAGTAAATTAAGTTTGTAATTATTTCCTTACTTCAGAAATTAAATGAGATTTCAAAACTGACCAGATATACTTGTTTTGCTTTCCTCTTCCCAAAGAAATGGGGAATTCTCCCAGCTTGTGAAAAATCGCTCACCCCCAAATAAGCCCTGAGAGCTGCCCCCATTCCTAGAGCCCTGAGCCTGCCCAGAGATCTGCTAGCAGCAGGTAGGAGACAGACTGCAGGCAGCACCTTGCCAGGCAGGCTTCTCCAAATTCACTCCTTTCTAATTGCACAAAGTTATTGGATATGAGCAAATACTTTGCCAGCAGTGCTATAAACTAACAAATCTTGGGAAAAGAGTTAATCCTAACGCTTCAGGGCTTTAGTATCAGACACCAAGTTGTGCTGTACACAGAGGATTATCATTTCACAGTTGCCAGCTGCAGGGTGCGTGCTCCGTCTCTGGACACAGAGGGTAGATGCTGCTCTGCTCTTCAGAACAGGACGGTGCACCAGATGGACCTGCCATCTGAGCCCATCTAGAAATGCTGGCATTGTCAACACTAGTGCACATTTTATCTTTTTTTTTAAACAGTCAAAACAGAAAACAGTTTTCATTAACAATTTGCAGACTCAGAAGAACTCCTCCCTCTAGCAATAGCATGCACTTCAGTAGATGCAAGACATATCTGAAGGTCTGTTTAACGACAGAGAAAGAACAGGATGCCCCTACTGGAAAAAAAGATGTACCCCCAACATTATGCATTAAATTAATTCAATCAAATATATTTCAGTGTATCACTTACGCATAGCATGTAAGCACCAGAGAGGTAACCGAACAGCCTTAATCCTGCTGTGTCGACATCTTAATAGAAATTCTTCCCAGGTACAAGTTTTGTGGGATATAATCCTAGAGGACTGACTGATATCACACTCTTCAGCAGAGGAGAATTTCATGAACTAAGCATCTTGGAAGGATACAAACAACAGGACGTGATCTCGTTGAGCACAGGGGATTTTTACTTATTCACTATCTTTGTGCTACAACCAAAACCAAAACCACGTTAAGAGACAACCTTCTAGAAGGTTTTAATTGCTCTTGGAAAGGGACTACCGCAGAGATTAGAAACACGGCTGTGTGAAGCTGTGAGGAGCTTCACAATCACATCACTAGATTTGCTTTGGTGGATAACAGTCAGTTTGTTTAGTCACCTGCAGTACAAACCCCACTGCAGGCTGTAAAAGGTCAGTAGGTGCCTGGAGTCAGCTATCAACACCCACAGCAATGCATCCACAGATACAGGGCATGATCACCATTCAACTACATTGTCTCTGGGAAGATGCAAGATAGGGAGGAGTCACTGTGATCGTGGATGAGTTTCATTTTCAAAGATCAGGATTTTGCAAGGTCTCAAAACTTTCCTGGGTCTATTGCATGTTTTGATAGCCCAACAGCTGTCATGTTGAAAATTCAGACTCCTCATTCAGTACACCAAAAGGGGAGAGATGACGCTATATTATCAAGCTCATTCTGATTGCTGCAAGAAGCAAACAAACAAGTGCAATGTTTTATCCTGGTCTCTCTGTTGGGAATTAGATTTGTGAGCTCATGCTGTTTATGTCAGACTTCGGGAAGGGGTCACAAACAATCGAGAGATTCAAATGAAGCCTAAAATGTCTATCATCCTCAGCAACAAGCATCAAGTCCCAGTGAGGAGAAACTGTTTTCCAAGTACAAAAAAACTGCACTGTGAACTTAATCCCTACTCAGCAGGAGAGAAATGACAAGCAAAAGACAAGTTGTAAACACCCCAATCACATGGAAAACTTCAAACAGGAGCTCAAAACTTCTTCAGCACACAAGCCAAGGGTGACACTTGCAGAAAACCAAGCAGAGCTCCCTGAACTTTTGCAAGGGAAGGCACACAGAGGAGTCTGGGTCAAAAAACATCCCTAACCTAAATGATGATCAGTGGTATTAAAGAACAACATGGAAGATGTTAGAGCCAGAACATAAATCTTGGTTGATCTAGAATAGAAATTAGAGGTAAGAGTCACCGCCTTTCTTCATCTCGGTAAGTGGAGAGGGCTGAAAAGTCCTGTCTGATTTAAGGCTACGCTGCAAGAGTGGGGGCAGGTTGTGCATGGCCATGACTGCTCACTTCCCATGCACTCATCTTTCACAGTTTAATAAAACAGCTTTAACATTATATGAACACAAAGGGCAATAAAGCCTGACACTAAGCCAAGAGAAGGCCATCTCTACCACAATAAGCATGTGTCACTGAAAGAATGATGATTTCATTGACTACACACACTCAAATAACCCATAAACTTATCACCCGTAATCAAAGGAAGGATCTTGCACATTCAAAAGCAAACAAGGGGGCAACTGCTTCCCTCAAAGGAGACTGAGGCATTAAGTAAACCTTCCTTTAGGTCTGCGGTCTTGTGGATTTCGACATGGTAATGAAGATTGGTGTGATGATAATAGGCTTTCAAAGCCACATTACCCAGCTTTTTCAAAGCTACTTCACATGAAAATATTAGTGTTAAAACTATTGCAATGATTTATGTTGCAAACACAAGCATGGAAATGTTAAGTCTATGCCAGAATTCAGGTTCCCGTGAGGACATGTTAAGATACAGGGAGGTAAGAGTGTGTTCACATCTACTTCTTGGGTAAGACTGCCAAAGCATTCCATACTTAATGAATAAAGGTACTGTTTAACATTTTTATTTTTCTCTTCCATATTTTCTTGTATTTATTACAAAGCTTCAAAACCCAGAAAGAAATATAACATTCCTCACTTCCTCATGGCGTTTTTCTCAGATGCTCATTGTTCCATGTTCTCAAGGCCTGACAAACATCAACTCTGTCTGCCTTCATGAGATCAGAGGATTTAACAAATGGAAAATATATATTAATACATTAACTGTAAGCCATTTGGCAAACTGGTGACAGAGCCAGGATTCAAGACCTCTGGAATTCAAACCCTGAGCTTATTTCTCCAAGTCGCAGCTGCCAAGCGATCACATTTGCGACTGATCTCAGTTGCTCAAGTAGTCAAAGCTCTGCTCATTACTCCCCACACGTCTAACGAACCTGGCATCCAGAAAGCATAGTGTACATCACCCGTGGCCACCTGACACAGTCTTGGAATAGTGACTCTTACTGAGCTTGATCTCACAAATGCGAATTATCACAGATGCTGTCAGAGAACGGATATTTCCTGCCCTAGCCACAGGATCACTTCTTCACCTGCAGGCTCTCCTCCTCTCTGCACATCATCTAGCATTTCTGTCAGACAGTTCTGTTCTTTCACTCTACTCATCCTTTATACCAAGAGGGAAAACAAGAGCTTGTCTGAACAGATTTAGTGAAGAACCTGCCAAATAAGAACTGCATCGTAGTATAACTGAAGGGGGGAGCGATGACTATATTTATCATCACAGAATTTGCAAGTCAGAGCAGAAATCCACTTGTGCTTTTTTTTTTAATTGCAAACCATGCAACAAAAATACAGTTAGATGGAAGAACTCAATTCTAGCATTTTCTAACAAATTTGATATACGTAACTTTGCTACCATGTTAGATAATTTATATGCTCACAAAAGGATAAAATAAACCAAAGTTCTGTTATGCACACTTGTAACTGCTGCTCTCTGTGTCACCAGTACAATTTATATCATGAGTTTGCAGCACACCTTGATCAACAGGAACAGCACTGTCTTGACAAGTGGTAAAGGGTTTCTTGGTGTTAGCCTGAGTGGAAGAGAACAAGCATGCAGGAAGGGTTTCTCAGCTTTACATGGCACTGCCTAGAGCTCCCATGACACTGAACATGGCTCTGACCGCAGGCAGCCTGCCTCCTCCATAGCAGCATTACATTAGTATTGCTGCTCTCCAGGAAGATTCAACCAACCTTTCAGAATAGTTATGCTGAAACGATGCCAAAACTTTGCTAAAAACATAAGCAAACAAAAAGGAAGTTATTACTACATAGGAATAGGAATCGGGACAGAAGGCATTTCTTTTGGACCAAAGGCTACAGGTAAAGCTTCTGCTACTTCACCTAACTGCCCCAAAAGGGACCTTACTTTTCTAAACATAGCCACCTGCTGCTTCCATTTTCTGAAAAATTGAGATAACCTAAGTACTAGTACAAAACAGCATCCCACAAAGCACAGCCATCCACCTTGAAACTTAAGTTTCAGACTGAGTAACATTTTCATCACAACAATAATCAAGTGATGAAAGCTGCCTCAGTCCCCTATAAAACAACCAAGGAGCAAACTTTAGGTATAAAGTTGCAGGGCTCAATTCCAGCTCTACACTAAAACCCCCTATTACCTAAACCATTTGATTCAACAACATAAACACATAAAAGCAGCTATGCCATGACAAAAAACGTATGTTACCTGTTGCCATAGCAAAATACTAGATCCTGATTCACATCTCAGAGATACCACAAAAGACCAGGATGATCCCCAGTCTTGGGAATACTGTGGAAACGTGAATTAAATTAATGCTTTTAAATGTATCAAATTAATCATACACTACACAGTTTGTGGTATAGGGAAACTTAACACAACTGCTTTCTGTACAGGTGTTGGAGCCATTTTTAAAGCATCAAGGTTGCAGTCAGCAAGCACATTTCCTTAAGAGAGAACTTTAAAAAGGCAAATGCAGAAAAGCTTGTTGAATAATTACAGTTATTACCCAGTACCCACTCACGGGGCGACTAGCTAAGTATGAGCTAGACCTGTCCACCAAAGCTGGTCAATCCTTCCCGAGAGTCCCTTCCATAGGGCCAGTAAACATCAGACAAACCTTCCTAACTGACTGGTCTGCACTCTCCAAACCACCTCCATCTGCAGCAAACTGTCCCTTCAGAGCTGCCCACGCTCCACACCCCTGGTACGACAGAGGAAGCAGCAAGATAACCATGAGAACAGGAGGACAGCTGTGAATTAACTCAGCAATACCAGAGATGGGGGCATTAACTAGCCTCTAAAGCCTGCCTGCTTTCCCTCAGCTATCAGGTCCACCCTGTCCTCGTTCATCAGATATTCCCTACCACACACACACACTACAGTCCTGACCTCATCCCAGAAAGCCATCTAATTCTTTGGGCACGACTCCCCAGATGAGCTAGACGACTGATTCAAGACAGCCAAATTAAAACATCAGCCACTCTGAAATGCTAGGTCATTTCACTATGTCCCCTACATGTTGTCATCTTTCTGAGTGCATCAGATGAAGTCACATATTCCCGTTTTCTGGCAAAGCAAGTTAATAGCCTTTGTCTTTCCTACAGATAGCGTTCATCTACTCTGTTCAGTTTTCCCTAGCCTAATTAAATGAGATTGAACTACTGGTTCTAGTCTTGCACCTATACCTCTAGAGTACTATTACCTCATATTAAACACACAAGTCCAAAAGAAAAAACAGAAGGCTTTTTGTTTGTTTTTTTTTTTGATTTTGGTTTTTTTTTTTTTTTACACAAGACTTGTAAAAAAATTGAAAACACAGGGAAAATGTGAAGCACTGATAAAAATATTTTCAAATGTATGATTAAAATTATACCACTTCTGCTTGTCAATCTCTCAATGCTTTTCATAATACTACTTTAACTTAATATGAAATATTTATTCCAAGAGAAATCATTAGAGTATTTGAATTCATGATTTCACTCGGCCCTCTCATTCCCATTCTGACTTATGTAACTCCTCTGATTTATTCACAATCCTCAGTCTCATTTAGCACAGGACTTCACATGAAGGTCAGACTGTTTTTAACCACAACTTTTGCTAGTTTCATTTTTCAGTAGACCACAGAATTCTAGATTATCAATTACACATGTTCCCCCTGCAAAGAGAAAATGGTCTACAGTCGACATTTTCTCATTTGTTAGAACACAACCATCACACAATCTCTATGGAAAAGTGGCTCCCCAAGCCATACTTTCCAGATTAAAAGAGATCCCTGTCAACTGGCAACCCCCTCTTCTGCTTTTTCATATTCACTGGCTGTTAGCAAGTTGAAGTATCATTTCCAAATATAACACAAATTGTTTGTGGTAAAAAAATGTGAAAAACATCAGCAGAAGAGATGAGCAGAGGAATGACTCTGCTGAATTCATTATGAGCTTGTCTGAACCAGTATTCTAGCACTTGCATGGTCAGAGACAACAGCACTATCCCTGTCTGATACTCAATACGCATCTAAAAATCAAACAAAAGATGCAGATGTGTTACAGTTAGAATACAGCTTCTCTTATGACAGCTACGTCATTAAGGACATGGATTACTTGCTTTCTTATTCAAGTGGCTCAGCTCTTCCATCAGCTACAATGGTTAATAAGAGTTACACCACAAGGCAGCTGCCTCAGTAGGTACAAAACTACTCTGCTTCTGAAATTTTGCAGAGAATAAGGCAATCTGCTGGGTACCTTTGTACTACAACAGCAGATTTTTACCACCAGCAATTGGCAAGTGTGAATTTTAGGCTATTCCAGCTACCATCCAGAGAAACAGTTCAGCACTCTCACCGCCATATTATATCCAGAGTGGGTAGTTAACGCGAAGGAAGCCATCACAATGGTACAGTCCTGCGGCGTGAAGTTCTTGTTGAACAACAACATAACGGCCTTGCTAGAAGAAATAAGCATTTATGACTGGCAAGTATAATGCAGCATAATTTTTAGATTCACCATAACTAAAGAGGGAGCCCCAGCTCAGATGAACATCCAGAATTAAAAGCTACATAATAAAAATAAGCACACTGAACTCATCAACTTCCTTTAAATTTAAAGTCAACTGCATGGAAAAAAGATGAATGCAATATCAATTCCATACATGTAAACCAAAATTTAGGTTTTTAAGCGTTTGTTGCAAGGCGTTCTGCAGGAGGTCAGATACCATATCCACAGCTAAAGACTACTTGAAGTGGTTCTACTTCTGCTGTACCTCTTAACCATAGGCTGTTGCAAATTTTAGGCTCAAGCACAGCATAAAGCAAATAGAGTTAACAGAGATGCTCTGCATTTGCTATTCTTGCATCTCTTTAGAAATCTCTACTGGTCTTTTCTGGGCAAGAACGGAGCGTGGAAGAGGGGAAGAACTTTTCTGTTTTGCTCTTCCATTCTCAGTGCACATCAAGTAACTTCACTCTTCAAACTCCTAGAATAAGGTTAAAATTGGATGCAAATGTGTCCTTCCTGGCAGTTTATATTTGGATTTTGGGATGATCTAAGATTCATGTAAAAAGGTCACTGGATAATGAATTAAACACTCCCAACATGATCATCATCACTGCCACAGGCAACAGACACAGGCTCTAGCTGCTTGTAACTACGAGGGAGCACCCTTGATGTCTTTATGTCGAGCAGAACTGGAGCAGCAGCACTCCTCTGCATCCTCTGCCTGCCCAGCACCTCAGCTGGAGAGGTTCTTTGTCTGTCAGATGGACAGGGCGCTGCTTTCCTTCCAGAAGGTGAAAGGCACTATACAACTCCTACATGCTCTCCAAAGCCTACATTAAGAAGGTTTCAGCACCTACCTGGGATAAACTAGATGGGCTATTTATACTCCTGCATTTCTATTAAAATGCAGAAGGCACAGGAAAACCCTCACAGCCCATACCCACAATTTGTCTGTAGCTTCCAGACAGTTCAAGTCACCAGAGCTTGAATAATATCTGAGTCAGAGAGATGGTACAGATTCAATGCTTCGAAATGCACAGTGGGAAAAATCTAAATCTGGACAAGTATCAAAATGCAAATGCCTGATCAACCCCATGGGCAGCCCTGGCTCTCTTGTCCTCAGGACATGGCGACACCACCCTCTTGCCCCAAACTCAAGACTGTACAGTCATCTGCTGTTTACTCTGTCACGTCAGTGCCTGCAACACCTCATGGCACAGGGCCCCTCAGGGCTGTGCTTTTGAATCCGGCTGGGGCTGGGAGAAGGCTTTAGTTTCTTTCAAGTCTCCGTGTTTCCACACTGGTGACGCACAGAGCAATACGGGGCACCCAAAAGAGAAAACAGACCAAATTACACATCCAGTGAATGCCATGCCAAAGCAGAAGCCCAAGAGGTGACAACTACAACCACGTCATGAGCTTTGGCACCAGCACGGGACACGAGAGGACTGTAAGAGTGCCATGCATTAACTAGAGGATTTCAAATGAAACCATGTTAGAGGAAGCAAGAAGCATTAACCACCAACGCAGTCCTGTCTGAGAAGTTAGAGTGCCTTAGTCCAAGAGATTAATATGCATTCCCAGAGTTCAGAGAACTCATTACCTCTCGACAGTCCTCCACAGCACAGAAATACTTATCCCTCTAATGGGCTCACTGTAGGGGCATGGAAGTCCAATTACAAGCTCCCAGGTCTTCAGACTAAGGGTATGGGAACACGAGTAAGTTACTCTGAGGAACTTGGGGCGTGCTTGAGTTTCAAACACTTTTGAGAGGTTTCTACAGAAACTGCCCGGGCACACAGTCTCATGCCTGCAGTAAATACTGAGCACCTTACTCTCAGTATGACAGGCAGACACTGTATACACCACAGGCAGTTCATAAGGAGTAACTGACGGGAAGCACTACCTTCAGTTTTTCTCAACACAACATGGTTGTGTGCTTTCACCCTGGCTAGGGACCTCTGCAGAACAGGAACTCCTGGCCAGGGGAATGGCTAAAGTCACCCACATGAACTGGGCAGCATTGGCTCAATTTAAATCACGGGACTTAGTGTCACAGGAAGAGTTTAGGCTCAAGGCAGCATGAGACTAGGTGCATTGGTTCAACTAGCACTACGGCATCTCCAGGAGATTTGCTAAATCCCTGACAAATAGACTGCTGGGGAACAGAAATAAGTCAAACCCATGAAAGCCCTCTGGAGAAACTGGAAGTGAGCCTCTCCCATCCATGAGCACCTCTGCCACCACTTTCAGTCTTCAGTGGGCCCTTTTACTCGCCTTCTAATGGCTTCTGACACCACTGTGAAACATGCACACAGATCATCATAACTAGCTTGTATTTTTAATTCTTTTAATATCAAAGCATCAAGCTAGCAGAATATCATTATAGTTTTAGAAGCTGCACAACTACCTGTTAGTAAGTAGGCAGTTAATTCACCTCCCTCCAAAAACGCCAAACACAGTGATTCTTACACGTACACGACACACACACATCACGTCTAACCTGTACCAATAAGTGAGGCAGCAGCTTCCACTTGCAAATTGCTAAATATGAAACTCAACAGTGCATTTGTTTGGATATATTAATAATGGAAAGAAAATCTAATCTAGGAACAAAAAGCAGAAATAATTTTGTTAAAGACTGAAGCTGGTGTTGAATGTTTCAGACACAAGCTACTAGACTTACCCTGCAGTGACTTTCCCAATCCTTGGCCCAGCTTCCACCCATGTTTCTGGAGTAAGCGGTGTCCAATATTATCCTGACAGACAGAACAGAGAAAACAAACCAAAAATATTCCAATAATATATTCTTCCCTTCCCGCTGACATTTAAACATGTGATGAGCAAGAGATTTTCTACATATATATGCATGCAAAAAAATGCTACTGAAAAGGCAATATATGCCCAATAAAAGGGAAAGACAAATGTCAAAAATTGCTGGCTAGAGTTTTTCCAGGGGGTTGGGGTATCAGGGACGGTCACTTTCTGATGGTGTGCTGGGCAACTTTTGTGCATCACGTTTAAAATAAAAAAAAAAAAAAAAAGCAATGTGGGAGAAAATAAAGTGTACCAATAAAAATTGACAGTAAAAAGCATAAAATCAAGCTATTTATACAATCATATCCATCACCTAGACAGCACCACTTAAGTTTTTTTGTAAAGAAAATCTACAATGTGTTTAGTCATTTTGTTTGTGTGTCAGGCTTTTATAATACTGAGTAAGTTGTAAGTGCAAGACTGCCCCACCACTAGAAACCAAAACACAATCATAGCAAAATCCAGGCTAGACTTGATTGGGTTTTTTTATATATGTGTATATATATATATATAAACTAGCATGCAGCCAATATTAAACTGAAAAAACAGTGAGGTTAGTAAAACAAAAAAAAAATCAATTAAATAAAATGAGCTCAAGCACAGACTGGGTGATGCATTTCACATGTAAACTAACAAAAATACTAAGATGTTAGAATGAAACAGGCCTAGCAATAAGTTAACAGCAAGGAACCATTAGTGCATGTAGGGGAAACAATAAGCATAATGTCTCATCTTCCTAAAAAAAAAAGCTATTTTGGAATAAGTGGGAAAGTACTGACGCAGCAATTAAGTGTCAGCTTTTGAAAATAGGGCTGAGCAGGGCTCTGTGTGGAATTCATTATGTTTTTATGCAAGATTTCTTCCCCCAAACAAAGAACAAGAGTGCTAACGGCACCCTTGTAACCATTTAAAGCTGACAGCTTGTCCCTTATTGATCAGTTTACCAGTTTACTAGCAGTGACCAACTGTCAACTCCTCAAAGAAGGACTCTCGGTTAGGACCCTGTTCACCTTCTAATCATAAAAAATAAAAATAAAAATCAGGTATGTATTTGTTGATTATTAATTGTCATATAAGGCAAACCACAACTCAAGATATCACAGAAATACCCCCGGAATTATAACAGGCTGTGAATCCATAACATTGAGTGGTACATGGAACCTTAAAAAAAAAAAAAAAAAAAAAAAAAATCTATATATGCTGCAGGTTTCTTTAATTAAATAACCAAGTTGTCAACAGAAATCAGAATAGCTGTGTTTTTTTCACTCACTCCACACTGAAGAAAATGACCACACAGTTTGCAGAACTTTGGTGAATCAGCTTGAAAGACACAATCTTCCCAAAGATATTGGCTGCATGGATACATTTTTCCTCAAAAAGATTCTATCAAGTATAATAATTATTTTTTTCTGATATATCATTATGCAAGACATTTTGTCTCACTGTATTTTTCAAGGCAACAGTGTACAACTTTCCCACACTACCTGCTCTCCCCCAGGACATAATTAGGGCTACATGGGAAAAAATAAAAAAAAGGAGAAGTAAGGAAATGTCTGGTTATAAAAGCTTAAATCAGTATATGCAAAAAAAGGAAAAATGAACAAATATGGATTCCAACCACAAACACCATGGAGAAGACTATCTGTTCAGAAGCATAGGAAAACTTACCTGCAAACATATCTGCTACAGACCGTTTCTCTAACGGCCACAACAACTGCACAGTCCTTCATGCAAAAGGGGCCCGAAGTTCAAAGGTTTTGTGGATAACGCACTAATTGTTCTACCATTAGCACTGCAACTATATCTGACAAAGGATTATTGAATCCGATTTTAAAAGCTGGTGCTGACAAAAATGGCTGCTTTTTCAAAAAAAGGACAAGGAGTACTTTGCAATCTTTTGCTAAGTGGAGATGAGACATTGTGCTGACTGTGTTGTGTTATGAATGCACTAAAATAAAGACAGATGAAGCAGTATGCTATTTCCAAAAGCAGTGCAAGTGGAGTGAAAGCATTTCCATACGAACCTGGCTTTAAAAACTGGGCTGTCAAAAGAACAGTTAAATGTAACACAAAGTAAGAAACTGTCCAATCACTAATGGTAGTTTTTCTTTTGCTTTGTTTTCAATTCACTGCTTGCAAGTAATGTATTTATTAAAGAAGAGTGAAAGCATAAAATAAATTCAACAAGTCAAGACCAGCTGGGAGATTCAAGAGTGGTGTGTTGTGACTGACACAGTGAAGGGGTAAACAAATGTTAAAGGGAAAAAAGAAAAATTTAGAAGGGTTATACACATTAGCACCACTTTTACAAAACCACTCAAGAGGATGGTCACAAGTTGTTTGACATAAATTGGAATTATGCCTGAATATTATCCTGTCTCAGTTCCCAGGAAGGGGGTGGGGGTGTTCCCACCCCCCCAATTGCTTCCATTGGTTTGCCTCAGCAGTGAAACTACTCCCTAATTATAAGTATTACTGAAATGAAATGGAACATCTTCTGCTTCACCAAATAGGGAGAACAACCCTAAGAGTTAAATATTAACGTTTGAGTTAGGACCTAGTCATTAGTCTGCTCATTTCTAGCCATGTTCAACCTTCTTCCTCCATTTCAAATCACTATTGCAGACCTCTCACAGAGGCAGACCGGCAAGACTGCTCTTCAGCGTAAATGCTGCCCTAAAAATTAAATTATGGAAGGCCAGGCTTGCTAGGCTCCCACGTGAGAGCCATTCTGCAAAGCCCGGTGGTCTGGGGAGTAGCCAGGGACATTAGGACCAAAATTTGACATGGGGCAGCAAATGTTGCAACAGCTGGCAGCTTTTTTTTAAATTGCATTTGTAAGTGAAAATTCTGTAAAAGCATGGACTCTTCCACATCGAAAAGACATCTTTTTTTACACCAAACTTCCTGTCAATGTCAAGAACTGTCATTCCTTTTGAATGAACTACCCTCATGTTGTAGCAATTTTCCTACAGGAAGAGTTGCAGCAATCTACAAAAATGCCAACAGCCCAACGAGGAAACCCCCCTGTTTCTCAGTGGAGAGCTGGCACAAGTCTCCTCACTTTCTTACACTATCGTTTTGGAGCTCCTCGTGTTACAGCCACAATAAAAAATTACTGAGACAGCCAAAATAAGTCTCCCAATAGGTGTTTGAGCAAGCGAGTTCTCATTTACCATCCAAACTACTCACAACAGCAGCGCTATATGTCTCGGCACCCAGTCTCGGAGACAACACTGGACACCAGATTACAGGATGCTCAGCATAGGACAGAGTGGCTCGGCAGGCTCTTGATGGAACAATTTACACCTCCCAGCATTACTCTCACCACTTTGGAGCTGTTCAGTAGAGATCATTTCTATTTACAGATGGAGAACTTTGCATTACAAATGAAGCATAACTTTTCCAAAGGCATGTAGGGAATGTAAAGGTCTTGACTTCACCAAACTTTCATGGGAGTTGGCTAAGCTACTGTGGTAATATTTCATCCAAAGTGACCTTCTCTAACAGTTCAGACTGGCCTTCCCAAGTCCCCATCCTGTACCCTGACAAGATGCCCTTGATTGCTTTCCATGGGTATCAGTGATTCCTGATACCAGGACATCCCCAGCACAAATTTCTGACAAAGGTTTGGCCAATAGAAAAAAAAAATGCATACAATGAAAAGATGGGTACAAGAACTGAAAGGTTTTGATGATGTTGTTATGTGGGATATAATCTGCAGTCGGTGGATTGAGCTGCATTACAGATAAACCAAAACACTAGTTTTGCCAAATAAAGGTTTTCCCGTAAGATCCCCACGTATTGTTTTCACATTGTTCGTCTCTTGGCATCGGCAGGAACCATACTTCTCTTGAGTGGATTGTAAACTGTGCTGACTGTGTATTGAGGAATCTATAAGCAAGGATTGGATGCTACTGGGTGAACCCATGCAAACAAGAGGTTGAAAAGATTCCCAAAACAAAACCTATAGCTCACTACAGATGACACAATGAAGACTAGAGAGAAAAGCCAAATAGTAATGCTACACCATTCAGCTTCAAGAAGCACATTATTTATAGCGCTGTCCACATATGGCTACTGCTAAATGTCAAATCAGCAGCCTCATCAAATTACACTTTGGAACTAGTGGAGTCCACAGATCTGTACAGATATACAGTGCGACAAAACCCAGCTTCAGCTCATACAGTCGTCTACAATAGCCTGTGATCATCAAACAACTACCAACTGAAGCCTGAAACCTTGTGTAGTTCAAGGACCTCCTTGTGTAACTGAGCAGAATTAGAAAGGGCAGGGGGGGAAAAGGACATTTGTTAGTTATGACAAGGACAAACTAACAAGCTCCAGAATAAGTGGGGGATATGCAGCCTGGCCTCCAACCTGCAACGGCGACAGCTTGGTTTGAATTCCTGACACTCTGCATACTGCCTGCATGGGGAAAGGGCTGCTTTCTTGTGTAGGCTCTAAGGGTATATT
Organism: Harpia harpyja; assembly: GCF_026419915.1. NCBI lineage: Eukaryota > Metazoa > Chordata > Aves > Accipitriformes > Accipitridae > Harpia > Harpia harpyja. Next base: position 81,218,093 of record NC_068943.1, on the reverse strand, counting down.
GCTATCTCCTACTTGACCTGTACTGCTGGGACAAAGAAAACCATAAATTCACAGCAACAAGATTCAGTAAACAAGTAGAAATAAGGAATTAGCATTAAGAAAATCTGGATTCTATTAAAGCTGCAATACTTTGTGACTTCCCATTCAAGTACCTGAACTCAGTGCACTTAAAATATTTTAAAACAAATGCATGCAGCTTCTTGAATTTAAAAAAGGGTTAAGTGCTCTGATTTTTCAAGGACACCAGACACCAGTGGCTCCACTGACGTGAACAGCCAGTGTAAGTGCAGCATCTTTCAAACCAGAACAAAAAAATTGTTACTTGGGGGGTGGGGGGAGTAATTTAAAAAAAAAAAAAAAAAAAAAATCAGTATTTGCAGCTATGAAGAGTCCATTGATATAAAATGTTTTCTTCAATTAGTAATGGAAAATAGCTGGCTTCTCATTTAGGCTACATACATCCACTAGCTCATGTCAGCTCTGTTTTCCATAAATGTACTTTGGTTATAGTCGCATGTTTCAGTCCAGACATCTTTGGCCTAAACGAGCTGTACAAAGCAGGATTTCCACAGGAACAAAAATACTAGTACACTAATTGAGGACACATTTCAACATTGTAATGATCTGTAGACTCCCAAACCTATTTTTCCAGCCACCTTTGAGTTGCATGCTGTAGCAGTACAGTCAGCACCTCTCAACAGATAATGCTGCAGAGATGGATCTCACTTCAGCAGTGATTGTCAAACGTATACTTCAAGTGAAACCCACTGCCCCCTGGGATTTCCAAACGCAAGCGACCTTTAGTCTTTAAAGCATTTTCATATTACTAAGATGATGTGAGAAGCTGCAAGAAGCACATTTAAGAGAATATACTTAATCTACTCTTCAGTCTGTAGAATAACCATACTTTAAACTTTTGACTGGAAAGTGCTTTGATCTGCTATTGTTATAAACACCCTTCCTCGCACAAAGACATTTGTCATCCAGACTATCTCCATAATGTGAAACACAGGCTCTTACTCATTACTCTGAGCAGACTCCTTTTTAAAGGTCAGTTGAATTGCTAACAGAGAACTGGTTAAGGATTACAAAACAATTTGTTAATATTCAAATATTTAGATGTGTGGTATTTGCAGATTAGAGACTTGTCCTTACTCCTTCCCTCTCAATTTCAGTGCAGGGATGTTATCCACTTCTGGGTGAGCAAACAGCATAAAATACAAGAAGGTAGAAAAAGCAGTACGAACACCTCTTTCCTAGTGAAAACTCTTGCAGGAGAGGTGCACCACTAAACTCTGACAAGAAAACCATCCCTTATTTTAAGGTGTGTAATTTTCCAATTTAAAAAGCACTGAGGTCATTAATAGTGTGGAAGCAAAATCATTTTCACAAGCGTCAGGAAACTTGACAAAATTATTTATGCTTCCCAGCTACAGAATTTCTTTTAAGAATCAACAGTGTATTTAATGAAGACCATGTGAAGATTAACCTTAAAAGCGACCAGTTTGTTTCTGGCTGCAGTTTCTGACACCAGACTTGTTTATGAGACCAAAAAAACACCCTGTGCAGTCGTCAGCTTTTGAATTTTGGGACTAGCACATGAAGCCAGCTCAAGAGTGCTCTGACACAGAGCACAGCTGCTGTGACAATGCAGAACATACATTTACTCAGTTCCGTGACTCCTTCCAAGATTTTCATGTCCCAGGCTAGGGCTTTTACACCTCAAATGCTTGTTTCTCTTATTACAGACAAAAGAAGAGTGAAACACACTTGATTTTAAAGTAAGAACAATTTGAGGTTTTAACTCTCCTCCCAAAGTAGTAAGCCATTCTCTTGCCCTCTCCATCAAACTGTTTTCAAATTTAACCATTAGGCTGAACTGTACTTACTAAAACCTACCAAAAAGCTGTAAAGATTAATAATGTCCCAGTATTTGGATAGTGATACATACATAAATATGAATAAAATATAAAAGCCGTAATTGAATTTAATTTTTCTGCTGCAGTTCAACATTAATCAAACTGCAACACAGTATTACATCTGCAGATGATCCAAGCTGCACTGTGAGCCTGTGTGCCCGTGTTGTTGGGTTCAGTGTACTCGTTCATGTTTTACATACTTCTGTAGGCATCTCTCCCTTCAGAACACCAAAGAGATCTAATCTGTGACCACTTCTATTCCTCTGTTTGGGAAAACATTTTTAGAAGTCAGGTAACCAGTCTAGTCTGTAAGTAGTATTTGAATTATTTTGAAATGCTAATTTCCAGCGTGGCACAGAGTAGTCTACCAACGAGCATTTCTCATTATATTTACATAAGGAAACAAGCTCGGCATTTTAATTAAAATCCCCACATCACAACATAAGACTGAAGTATTCAGGAGAACATTGAATACGAATTCCCATCTCTGCAGCATTATCTCATGCGTCATCAATTACTGCCATGCCTAAATCTAGCATCATGCCAGCACATTAAGACAGTAGGTACTATATGCAGTGTTCACTGGACCAGAAGAACAGAAATAAGAAGGGGGAAAGGAAACCCTAGAGAAGAAATTAAAAAAGGCAGACCGTGCAATACAAACCAGATCATGGCTGCTTAGCTAATATGGGCCAACTGCTGCGGAAGAAAAATGTCGAACACCCCAAGTTGTGTAAATTTTTTGTAAACATCTAACACGCACACAAAACACACACAACACCAACCTACACATGAATGAAAAATATATATTGATCTTTTGCTAACACTAAGTTTCTTCTAAGTGCAGATTAACGTGAAGAAACTTTAACAGAGAACTTAAATTATCAATAGGGAAAAGAAACACTTGACAAGTACTTTCTTAACAAAAGTCTAGTCTTAATCAGAAAACCACTAAGTGATCCTCGGTTATTCACTACAAGTTTTCTTGCTCTCGTACTGAAACTGCAAATGAAACTTAGCTAAAGCTAAGTGCCAAACTTAGGTCCAGTTTAGGCTGAACAAGCTATGGTGCCTAACACTAGCAGAAGATGCTTTGCAAAGAGAAAAATTAAAAAGCTCCAAAAAGCTTAAAAAGGTAAAACTAAACAAAACTTAATTTTTCCCCATCTTATGGCTGTACTCTCCACACCTAATTCAAAGTAAAGCAATACTTCACAGAAGCTCACAGCACAGTTTCAGATTCATGGGGAAGGACTGCTATACTAATACTGTAATGCATCCGTGTTTCTGTACTGCCAGATGTCATTCTAACACTTTAACACACCAGTAGTTTTCCAAAAATACAAACTAAAAAAGGATCAAAATACATTTTACTACACTATTCCATCAGGTTCGCATATGAATTAAACTGATTATTCAAAGAAAAGTACAAAAACTTAACAAAATAAATATCTATGAATGAATGTATTATTTTAAATAATTTCTGAAATATCATGTTGAACTAAAATTTAAAGTCACCTGCTGTTTTAGGAGAACTACTTAAAGATTAAATTCCAGGCCCACTTAATCTCAGCATGCAATTTACCACAAAAATTAACCCTGTACTGACAAAAAGATGCCCACTCCTATCAAATTTGACTGCATTCACGTCACGTACCATCCGATCACGGCCTAATTTTTGGTGGGTTGATGATGCTGATAAGTATGTATCTTACCGATTCTATAGGCTTGTCTAGAGATGCTTGCTCTATCTCCAGGTGCCCTTCTTCATATTGATCAAAGTGATTGCCCTGTAAAAGAAAAGGAGGGTTAGCTCTACAGCAAAGAACACATTTCCAACAGTCTAGTTTAAAGATTCCAGTTTGTATACAGTGTTATATTTTATATAATTTTGCTAACAAATGAACTTATTAAATACAAGCTTAATTCAGTATATAGGCTACAAGAACAAAACAAAAATTATTCTAAAAACAAACTAAGCCAATTTGATGATAATCATAAACTATGGAAGTTGGCAAAATATCAAACGTTTACGATGACAATACTTTGGGGTTTTTTCTTTAGAAAGTCTGTGAAAACACTGACCATAAGCACCAGTGCCGACCTTAAAATCACACTGGACAAGAAGCAGAAGGAATTGACCCCACCACAACAAAGGGGGGTTTTGCTGTCTTTTCTCTTTTAAAGAAGAGTAAGGCTTTCCTTGCAGCAGGAAATCCAAATTGCTTGAGGCATACACGTAATTTCACACACCTTAAACCAACAAAACCCCACAGTGGTACCAAACAAAACCTCTCCCTGTGCCCATACCACTTGTGCATGTTCTGGAGCAGCCCCTTCCTTGAATCTAGGCAGCTGCACAGCGAACCATTAGTAGAAGTGATCCTCCAACACTCAAAAAAGCCATTAGTTTCAACCCCAAGCAGTCCCCCAACACAGCCGACCACATGGCCACACGTATGCTGGCACAAAGAATGCCGGGATGCACGCGCAGAACTGCTTATTCCAGACGTACCAGCTTAAAGCATTTGTGAGCACAGTACCTAAAACTGCTACACAAAAAATGACAAGACTGAGGAACACATTTGAGGAAAGAGACAGACCAAGAGATACACAAGGAAATGTACTAATAAAGTGTGCAGATACTCACACAGCAAAGAAAAGGCCACGAAGAATGATAAACACAAGCACGTTGCTTCCTTACACTCTTGGAGCAACTCCCTGAAACATCTTTAGTCCTACAGGCTGGTCATGTATAATAATTAAAGTAGATAGGAAAATTAAATAGGATTGTTATTATGGTATACTGAGCCCAGCCTCCACCAACATATACCATGCACGCTTCTAGATTGCTGATTTCTGAACAGGGCAACCTCTCCCCTACCCAAAGGTCCCACGTAAGCACAGTACAACACACAAATGACAGCCACTAGAGTAGAGACTAGAGTCGAGCAATCCTCCTCAAGCATCCGCTACAGCAAAATTCAATCTTTGCATGCTTTTGCCTGGATATTAAGCATACAGGGTTCATGAGCTAGGAAGGCAAATGGCAGTCTCTGTCCTCCAGAATAATTGTTGGTGCTGGAACACCATCAGTGCGAATGGCCATTTCAGGGGAAAAAAACAAAACAAAACAAAACATCTCTATTGTAATTTCAGAGGTTTCTGAAACTCAAATTCCTGCAGCTGCAAACACAGTGAACCATTTTCAGCCATTCATTAGGTCTATGATGTAGCACTAACATCCACCATCACTAGTGCATACCTGGAAAGGAAAAAAAAATCTGACTTTCTACCTGCAACTCAAAAGCAAACAGGAGAGATGCCTGCAGCTGAGATTAGCACAAAAGCCATTGAAGGGGGCTGTTTTCAGTGGGCTCTCCTAGGTTGCCTGGGCACCGCTCAGCATCACAGCCCTGTGAAATCCCAGGAGGTGCTAAGGCCTTGGCTGTCATCCCCTATTCCTTTCCCAGGCTCTGCAGTGCCACTGAAATCCTGCTGGCTGCTCAGCAAACACCAAACACCTGGCGGTTTTCATTTGCATCCCAGCTCTGCAATTACTTTGAGCAGCAGCACCTAGCACCACTGCCAAGAGAAACATGTTGTCACTCTCCTCCTTTCTACCAACACCAACTTTTCCTTCTGCAAGAATTTTAATGAAAGCCAGCATGCGAAAGAGCAAATTACAGTTGTAACGGACTGCTTGTTGGAATTTTACAAGCCAGGCACCAGCCTCCAAAAACCCTCTGGAACAAGTGTTCGTATCCAGTGATGCAAATCTGCAAGAGACCATCTTGACAAAAACCTGTTGCCAAGAGAACGTGCTTTGATGCTGGTGCCCCAACCACCAGCCTATACATCACCTGCAGTCCACAGTGATAATTTGCCCAGACCACGCTCTGTTCCCAGTAGTCTTCTTTCCCACAGCCTCTCCAGAGCAAATTTGGGGCTTAATCTGCAGGCAGCAATCCACTTCCATCCATTTTTTTCTGGACAGCCTTCAAGGAGCAAGCTGAAGGCAAACTTACCATGCACATGCAGTCGTTGAGCTGCTTAAAAATGCTAGTAATTCTTGGAGACAGGCACAGTGTAGATGTACAGACTGTACATGTGTGCGCTGTGAAGTCAGGGAGGGAGCCCAGCAGGGAGAAGATAACATGAAACCTGCCTCAATGGCAGGATGACACAGCCCAGCCTCCCAATAAGTAGCGCCCAAAAGAACAAAAGCAGTCAAGAGTGCACACGCTGTTAATGAATTGCACTGTTGACTGCTAAACGCTAGCAAAAACACATTACTAAAACTTCACATATAAAAAAATTAAATCCACGTAACATCTAGTTAACAAACCCTTGAAACACTCTCAGCAAAAACAAAGACATACTTCCCCCCTGCCTAATTTCACAACGTGATTTGCTGCCTGCAGATAGCTCAGAATATGCCAACTAAATTACCTGGAGTTGGCAAAATATTTCTGCCTACTCACCGTCTCCTTCAGCGCACTGCCTGCCAAGACAGTTAAAATTGTTTTTACAAAGGCAAGGGTCAATTCCAGTTTGAAAGCATGCCTTGCTGATTTGAGGCTTTACAACTCGATTTTTCTGTGCTGAAAAACAATGTCTCCTCCCAAAAAACATGCAAAAAACTGAACACTCGGTATGTCACAGCCAAATGTAAAGTCAGAAAGCAAATAAAGCCATTCTCTCTAAGTTCTAGTGATCCCACTACTATCCACTTTATATACTTGGGGATTTATTATCTACTTTATATCTACTTTGGTTTTTTTGTTACTGGTAATGGGAGTGGGAAGGGGTTGCTTGTTTTTACAAACAGCAATACTAATACTAGAGCTTACAAAAGAGGCAGGGTGCTTCCCATCACCTTGAACTCCTGGGTATGCAAATGCCACCTGAGCACACAGGAACAAGGCTTGGTGGGATGTTGACAAACTGCTCGCTATATTAGGAACTTGGCTGTTACAGGCTTGGTAATTAAAGGCATCAGAATAACAAAGTGTCCAAACTGAACTGAAATCAATACTCATCACAGAGACTGTTCTTTATTTATCAATACTTAAAACAAATTATAAAGGAAAAATTTCCCTTCCACCATAAAGTAACTCACCCTGGAAAAAAGCAAGAGGATAATCCAACAGTCATACTGAGGTCAAATTTCTGAGCCTATTCAACCTCATGGTGCCTAACAAGCAAGGAGAAAAATGGTTCTTGCTTCTGGGGCCACAAGAAACTGCTTGTTAAGGTGATGTTGTCTGCCATCGTGGCGATCACAGCCTTTTGGAGCTGGGACTCTGTGGGGCTAGAGGCAGCACAGTCTGTCCCTTTGCCTCCTCATCCCTGGAGCTGGCTAAGGAACAAGTTGGGGGGAATTCCATCTGTTTTCCTTCTTTTCCAATCCTTCAGCCTGGCACATCAAATGGATCTATATAACCTTTCTGTTTTGCTGTATCTTAAGACAATGAATCAGAGGAAGACAAAATACTTTAACATTTAAATCTAACAATTAATTAAACCCTAAATGTTGAATCTGTTGAGAATAAACTACATTTCTGGCAAACATGAACCGTAAGCACAGACCACATTTTAATATTATTTCGATCTGTGTCTTCTGTGGACTTAAGGGATGCTTCCCTCTTCCGAGGAAACCTTTAAGTGAAAAGAATTCAATCCCTACAAAATGGATACCAGGCCATAAAATAACAGCGGCATTAAAACCAGCACTATTCAAAACCTATTCCCAAACCTTCTTCCCTGTATGACTAGTATAGAGATACAGTAAAATCCTGGCCCTGCTTGCTAATGACAAGGTTTCCACCTACCCCCGTGGACAAGGATTTCAGGGCTGCATGCAGTGCCCTTCTCCCTCTCATCCTCTGCCCCTCCATTTTAGAGCTGGCTGTATCAGGCTTCCTCACTTCTGCTTTGTAAAACAAGATGTGTTGCACTGCTTATATCACTTTCTTACAGATGCTACCTCCATCCTAAAACAGCAGAGCAAATAAGATGAGAGACTTCCACTTAAACATAATTTATTGCTATCACTTTGCGCTACAGCAAGCACTCTGACACTAGGTGCTTCTCTACAAACATACTGAAATTCAATATATTTTACTACTTGGATGAGAAGCAAGGACAAGCCTTCAACATCTAAACATTCCTCATTATACACCATGCACACCATTTAGTTTCCTCGTTGCATTCACCTCCAGGAGCCAATATGTTTGCGTCCTGTAATTTTTTGTGTAATATCATCCCAACTTTGGCTAAGTACCCATTTTAGTTACTCACAGTCAAGTGTCCTCTCCTCTCTCGTCCACCTTCCCATTGTTTGATCTTTGCATGAAGCTCTTCACCAAACCTTATGTCTTAGGGCCCTCACACATTTAACTGCTGAGTTATAAATACAGCATTTGAAAAATCAACTAACAAAAGCTGCCTCCATGCAGGATTTTAGACCCTTATTCTCCCTTATTTACATTGTAAATACTTCAGAGCTCTGGCCCAACAAATGCCATTTTCTGAAACAATTCAAGTTAAATAGCTAACGGAAAAGAGTACCACTGTTTCTTTCTTTCTTACTTATAAGGTCCCAAACATTGTAGCAGTGAGACATAGTCAGTATCGTTAAAAAAAAAAAAAAAATTAAGAACTTAATCACACTTTCATCCCAAAATCTTTAGTGGCAAGAATTGTTGCCAATAAATGACTCAATGCAAGTGAAATGAATTGTTGATTTAAGCCCATTTATCAGAGTAAGTTTAGTATCACAGAATTAATTCTCTCCCCTACACGAGGCACCTTTTCATCACGGTGGGCAAAGACAAAGCATCCAAGGACACACAGATATTACTGGGCTGGGTGGAGGAACCTTTTAAAAGCATCTTCACAACTACAAGGCAGAAGAAAAATATGCTCTCTCTCCTTCCCTCTCACTCCCCCAAAATGGTGTTTCCAAAACCAAACCCGACTTCCGAATGCTGCATTTTCTAAGTAACCTACAGCATCATCAACACAAGGAGGAAAGAACTATGAGTCACTTCAGCTGCTTCAAGGCTATTAGACCTCCCTGGATATTAATTACTGGACTGCTCTTTACAATCTGTCCAAGCACAGAGGATATTAAGATGTCAACATGCAGAATACATTCCATATAGTGCACGTTCCTGACATGAATTAGTGGTTTCTTTTACGAACAGCCCTAAGTTATCTATGTATTATTTCAAAAGAAAAGTAAATGTGGTAGTCTACATTTCAGTAGCTAAGCCAAACTTTGAAACACAGCTCTCATGCGGAGACGGGAGAAAACTACAACAAAAGAATAGTATAATGGAGACGTGAAAGCAATGGTCTTCTTTCAGAACGTCTTCATTCAGCTGTCCCTTCAGTTACTGCTCAACAAGAGAGCTCAGTTACATGAACATTATTATTAATATGAAGGAAGATGATGTAAGTCACAAAACCCAACAGAAATCAGATACAAAAAGCCTAGAATGAGAATACCTGGGGAAAATGCTGCCTGCTCCACAAGTCACAGGGACAATGTCTTCAACGGTGTGAACAGAGTAAAATAAGATGACTCCAGCATAAAACCTATGCCTAAGAGCACCAAAATCAGTGATGACTACGGAGGGAACATGCAGAATTCAGTTGCCGAGATGTCAAAGCAGAAACAATCTATTTATGTCCACACTGAATTTCAGGACCAGCTTAGGAAGGTGCACAGAAACGCCTGTTCCCGTGACCATGCGGATAACAATCTAAAGACAGTGATTTTGCAGAAACATCTCACTATACTCACCATCATTATTTCTTAAATGCACTGGAAAAGAGCACAGCGTGATCATGATTGCTTAACTGCACTTGAAAAGAGCACAGTGTGCTCCTTAGATATTCAAAAATTAGTTTTACGCTGGTAGAATATCAGGAAGAGACTCAAAAAAAATAACATTTATACTGCATTTACTTTAGAAAATGGAATTTTAAAACACTAAAGCAAGTCAGCACCACTTGTGCATATTCTATTTACCCATCAATTCAATCAATAAACCTTAAACTCCCCAAAATACTAAGTCAAGCCATAAAATTCAGGGTTGTTACCCACAAGTGCCACTTTAAAACATTTAACCAAGCCCAGTCCCCATTCCTGAAAGCTCTGAAGGCATTAGGCTGCAAACCAGCAGCTGAGACACTGGGAATATCAAAAAAGAGAAATGAGTACCCACAAAAAAGGCTATTTTCTACTGTAGATAAAGCCAAGGCAGACTGCGTTAGCTACAAATCACAGAATATTTTGCAGTGCCCTCCAGTTTCTGCTCCCGCAACTGGAAAGCACAGCTGACATTTCCTGCAGCCGTCCCGGGACGGGTCAGCACAGATGCAAGGTCTCAACGGTTGAGCGCAGGAAACTGAAGCAGCATCTGAACACAAGTGAGCAAATGCCACCTCTCCACAATCCTTGCTGCCTGCACACATATGGCACCTTCACAGATCAAGGTCAGGGAAAAAAAAAAAAAAAAAGACTCACTGATTCCAGAAGCAAATATCCTAATAAATTTAAAATTTTCTTTTTTAAAGGAGGAGATTGAGCAGTTACAAGACCTTTAGGAGGACAAGGCACCTTAACGTCCCTCGGCTTTTTCCAACGATGGCTCCTAGCACAACCCTTGCAAGCACTCCACATCCAGGACACCTGCGTCAATGTTGCTAGTCCAGCACCAGCACAATAGCCAAGAGACAGGCACAAGACTCACTCTGCAAGGACCTGACATAGCACCAGGCTCTTGCCTAACCCAAAGACTAGGAATTTCAGCAAACCATAATCAACAATTATTTCATTTTGTGTTGCATTTTGCGTCTAGTTCTCTCTTTAAAAATTCTTCCAGCTTGGTCAGCTGTTGTTACCAGACATTCCAGTTTTGCACAGCCCCAAGCTCGACTGACCCACCTCTCCCCACACCGCCTGAAGGCAATACATACCACCGGGCGCAGCTATAGGGTTATATGTGGGACAGAGAGAGAAGAAAAACCAACTCCAGGCAAGGTCAGATATGAAAGGCATAACTGACAAGGTCTGCTAGTACTACCTCTTACTTTGTTTATTTGTGGGGCTCTATCAACTACATCATCTGCTAACCTCTTCAGTAAATTTCAGCCAACATAGATGGGAGAGGGAAAGTGGTAAAACCAAATCCAGCTCACCATAACTAATCAACTGTTTATTACACACAATCAAAACATAACGGGCTTATAATTCCTCCGCAAGATCCATATTGCCCTATGTACGCTGACTACAGATCTCAGACAGTAATTTATGCTGCCCTTTTAAGCTAAGCAGGACCTGATGACTCTATACGATGGAAGATCTCCAAAACGTAATTGATGCAGACAACCGTGTTGATGTTTAGAAATCCATCCAGAGAATTCAAAAACAACTCCAGGAAAGCATAGCTTAGGAGTGTTTCTTGAATATTCATTATGTGCCCAGAAGAAAATACATTTTTAAGACCAATATGCACCTAGAAGATGACTCCATCCAACCCTGTTCACACTGGAAGCTTTCTTGGATAATTTTAAAGGCCATGTGGTTTCTCAAAACTATAAAAAGCAATACAAAAGCAACTTTGTACTGGTACCTGGAAAGCCTTTGTTAATGCTTTCCAGAACAAAACCGTCCTTTTCCCTGTTGTTCCCTGTAGTGACTGTAAAGATGCAAAAAAATTCAGTTATCCTTTCCTAGCAACATAGAGGTAAAGCATTCACAAACAGCAGCTAGCATTCTCATAGCTTTCTGTGTGTTATAAGTCACCTTCCCAGTCTCTTCCCTGTAAATAAGCAATGCAAGAGGGTAAGTACAGACACTGCACATCTTCACACCCACCAAAATAGCTTAATATTTACAGTCAACATCTTGTGAAAGCTGCAGCAAAACCTCATTGTAGGCAAACACGCACATCAATTATTTTGAGAGTACTTAAAATGAAAATCCTGTCAAGTGAATACAACAAAAGTAATCACTTAAGATTTGGATATGAATTTAAATTGGCAACTTTTGAAAGAAGCACCTTGTAATTACACGTTGAGAAGTTGATGGCACCTTTTGTTTACCAAACTAAAAGTTAGTTTTGATGGCAAAATTCTACCTGTTAAGTCCAAAAACAATGAAAAAACACCCGCCAGAACACATTCAAGACTACTTATAGGTCAAGAGCTTTAAATGGGGAAAATGTGCATATAAATACCTAGTTAGAGCTATCCAATTAAAAACATGTTCTACAGTTCAGAGATAAACAGCTTGTACAAAAAGGAGTGGAAGCCAGAGGCAGGTCCCTGCTTCGCTATGCTTTGCATACTTTGGCACCAAACAAGAACAATTTAATGTCTTTCAGATTCCTTCTGCCGCTACCAACGCCAGCTATAAATCTGTTCCAGCACATGAGGGATGCTGTTCAGTTCTTCAACGCTTCCAGCAACTGTACCAAAGAGTATTAGCATTGGTCTCACTCACCCAATTTTCTCTTAGCCATTTCTTAACATACCTCAATGCAGAAGATGCTGCAGCTTCCAGCACCTGCGTCTTCATGACTAACAAGGACTTTGAAACAAGAGAAAGAGAAAATACCCTGATGGGATAGGGTGCTAGTCATTTAATATCTAAGGTATAATTTATTTACCACCACAAACTTTCAAGCTTTCATAGTACAGTCTTTCTTCTTTTTTCTCCCTCAATATGGTGTTTGACTTGATAAAGGATTGTTTCTAAACCAAAACATCACAGAAAACCTCACTCAGGAGCATGTTAACTGGATTCAAACTCCTAACTTGTTCCACAAGACTCAGTACCATTCAACTTTTTATCAATGACCAGAGGAGAAATAGAGCAACTGCCAACTCAGTTTGCAGGTCATGAAGCCCAACAAATAGTAAGCAGCAATGTGGATGACATGTTTGTACAGAGCAATCTGACCCATATAACACTGGCCTGAACTCACTAACACAAAGTCTGTTTTCACAGAGCCCTGTACAAACACACCTGCAGCATAGGGCTGCACCCAAGCAGGCAAAAGAAATCCAAGTTAAAACTTCTTCATGCAATATGGTAGCAAAAAGGATAAAAATACAGTCCAAAGGTGTGTAACAAAGGAACATCAAATAAGAATAAAGTAGTAAAAAAGAGTTTATCTCTGCATATTATACAGATGGAGTCTAGAATAGACTCCTCTATGCAAGTCTCATAGTCATAAACGTGGAAAATTTTAAGATGCAGATAGCCATAACAATGCAAAGGGAATAGCAAAATGCCCTGCAATAAGGGAATTCAGAGATCAGACCGTTAAGGCTCTCAGAAGAGGCTAGGACTAAGACAGAAATGCTATATATGCCCTCACATAAGAGGAGACAGTGTACTGATGCGTGCTTTGGCATAGTAGAGAAGGACATAACAAGAAACAACAGCTAAAAGCTGAAAATAGAAAAATCTAGAAGAAAAATAAAGGAAAACACACCTTTCAGTGGCCAAACTACCAGAACAATCTACAAAGGAAAACGTTCACCATCACCACTTGTCTTCAAGAGATACTGTAGCCAAACACTAATTCCTGGACTCAAAACTGGGTCAAATGATGGAAACTGAAGGCTAAGGGATACCTGGATATTTAAAACAGACATCCTAATATCAACTTCTGGCTTGAAAACTGTGAATGGCTAAAATCTCAAATGAATTCATTTGCTCATAGAGCTGCGTGAAGGTGGAAAGTACCAAAAATTACTACAGGTTTAAAACTGTATGGTAGGAGCAAAGCATATGTCAGCTGAGGAAGTTGACCAAGAACTGCAATACTGCTTTTTGATCGGATGAACTCCTAAAGCTCTACATCCCCATGTAGCGGGTGTTAGGAGACTAGTTAGGAGGGTTTGGTTTTGTTTCAGAGGGGGTGACTCAGAAGAAGCTGAGATAGCTTAGACATGGTTTGTGGGACTTTAGAATAAAGTGTTTCCTATCCAGTTAACCACGGCAATAGAGAACATCACCGCACGAGAGGAGAGAACAGAAGTGACAAAACACAGAGTAGGGAAAGGTACAACCAAGACAGGAAAGAAGGTCTATATAAAATTAACTTACCACACAAGTACCAAAAATTCACACTGAAGTTCAGATTCTCCTGTGATCTTCTAAAAATTAAACCAATACTACTCCATTTACTTTATAACTCGTCTTCCCCTAGTCTTCCCCTCCCTTCCGTGCTCACACAGGCAGGCAAAAAAATCAGAGTTCTGATGTTCCTGCTTTGCTCAACTGAGAGGTCAGCATGTCTTGCCACGGAGGTAAGAGCAGTATTCTTCCTGTGCTGTGCCCACACCAGAAATATAACCCTCATCTAATGATAAATGAGGATCTCTAAACGATACTAATAGATTTTAGAAAATCTAAGATCAATTCTTAAATTAGAAAACATGCCATGGAAAAGGCTACCTCCTGGACTGCTTTCAGCTACATTTGTCAAAGGCAAATTCACACACCAGGATCTTGTATCAGTTGAAGCTCAGGATAACATATTTTGCAGAGACTCCAATCCTCATTCCCTCACATTAAGTTTTTCTTCTCCCAATTAGTAAAAGTAGGCAAAAGAAAATGACCTTTTTATTTCCTTGCAGCACAGAGAAAAGCCATCAACTTACTTTGCCGCAAAACCCACGAGCAGTCATGCCCTGCTGAAGGATATAAAAATCAAATACGTTTGCCTTAGGCAGCACCTAAGAAATGAATTGAAGTTGAAGCCACTGACAAGACGCACTCATTAGAAGGACAGATTTTAAAACTCCATGCTGTCGGCCCAGATGTCCAGTAAGCCAGACTGCCTAAGCTGCTTGGGAACAAAACTTATCCCTGACATTCTGCCAATTAAAAAGCATAAAATCCCCATGCCATCAGCGTTCAGCTCAACTTGCTGGAAGCGGCAGAACTAGAAGCACAGACCAGCCAGTAACAGCGATGTGCTTGGTTAGCTCTTCAAATCCTTGGGGGGGGAGACGACAGCCTACCTTCCTGGCATAAGCAAGAATACCAGAACTGAAGTTCAGACTGGCCATATTTCAACCCAGTTTGGAAAACCAGACATTTCTGCTTGGTGGAAGTGTTATTCTATTGTACAGACTATACAACAAATTAAAAAAACAAGAAACAGAACAGTTTGTGTTCCGTCTGGCTAATGATGCATGTAAGTGCAATGTACGTAGGAAGAGGAAATTATTGTACACATATACACATATGGCTCATAATATTTCTGCTTCAACAATGAAAAGCAGAAAGATATAGCAAGAAAACATTTTCTCAACATCTGTGAGTATCTGGGAGCTCCACTGGACTTCAGCAATATGGAGACATCCCCAGTATTCATTCTTTGAGTTCATTAATCTAAAGAATAAAACTATTGCAATTACAAAAATAACACTAAAAAATATATTTACTCATTGCAGCAGTCTCACATATACATGCAGCTTTCAGTAATGCTTTTAAAATACTCTGTTAGCATAGTCAACAGCTATCATTCATAACTACTTGAAGTTACAACGGTTCACAAGTTTGTCTCTGCCATGGGGAAGCCAGTCAATCAAGGAGACAGCAGAAGCAGACAACTGACAGGCATCCCTGCGACAGGTAAGTAGTACATCTTTTAACCGAAGGACTAAGCTTGTCCGCAGTGCACTCAAAAATAACCCCTCCAGCAATGGAAAAGGGGAAAAGGTTGGGATTTATTTGGGTAAGCCATTCAGTAGACTTAACTTACCATTTCAGAGCCTAGAGAGAGGAAAGAGAAGGAAGGTCAGTAATATCCTTCCTCCTTCAGCAATTCATTTCACTGCCCAAAGCCTCCCAAACAAACTGCTGTGCTGCCCTGGTCAGGGAAAGTTCAAGAATTAATGGACAGAGCAAAGCTAAATGCCTTTCACTGCAGCTGCCCTCAAGTTCAGCACCTGCAAAATACAGTCAAAACCAGGGGCTTTCCCTTGAGTTTTTTCTAAGATTTGAGAGCATACAGCAAAAAGAGAAGAGGATCTACACCTTTTGTGCAGCTTCTAAAGCTACACAGAACAGCAAGAGTAAGACAATCCTATAAAAAAAAACCCAAAAGCTGCTTAATCACCTCATTGTGGCTATATCCTCCAATGCCAGTTCCTGCTCCTTTGGCAATTTCAGCTTCCAAACCATCCTTGGCTTTGAGGTTCCTCCCACCCTACCATAGAGAGAACTCGTAATAATTTCTGAGTACATAATCCTTCTCCTCCCCCTCCATACCATGATCTTTATCCTTAAGGATATCTGACTTTCTTATCCTTATACTAGCTACTCTTTTCCACAGGGTTACTTATAACCCGGTGATAGTGTCTCCACTCCCTCTACAGCTTTCTTTATACCCATCGCATCGCTCTGGCTGCAGTTATGGGAAGGTACCCCACTGCTGCTTATTTCTCCAATGCTCAGCTGATCCCTCTGCTCAACAATCCTTCTCCCCTCATCACCAACAATCCTTCTCCCCTCATCACCTTTTTATGCACTTCAGACCATTTATGCCTTCTTTTTCTCAGCTGGTTTAGGTCCTTTCCTTCCTGAACCCATTTCCCTCCAGTCCCATACGTTTCCATTCCTGCCTTCCCCTATCGCGCTGGGCTTCCTTTAGTCAGGCACAGGGGAGAAAAGAATAGTTCTCAGCAGCTCTCTCACCTTTAATCCACTTCTCTCCAGCATATCAGAAGCTCAGAAACCTGAATATCACCTCTGCTAACCTCATCTCTCCCCTGCCCACATCAATGCTTGACTTGCACTCTTGCCAAACTAATCCTCCCAAACCCAGAATCTTTCCAGTTTCTTTCCAGAAATAAGGTTGATAACATTAAAGACAACCCTAAAATGCCTTTTTTTTCCATCCAGTGACTCTCTTCCATTAGCCACATCACTAGTCCCAAGGCATCTGCCTTTCTTCCAAACAGCTAAAAGGTTCCTTTGACCCATACACTTTACTCCTGACCTTTTGTTTCTCTTCCTCTCTCCAGACAGTAACACATCCTTTTACATTGTGAAGAAGATCACAAGTAGATCACCCAAGAACAAAATCTGAGGGATCTCTACAGCCTCCCTCCCCCTCACCATGCCGCATCCATCCCTGCTTCAAGCCGTGTAATTTTAGAGCACCATCTCCCTTTTGTCGTGCCTACTTGGGTCTCAACAGACTAGCAGTAACACAGGGTCACGTTTGTAGTCATACTCGGTCAAAGGACAGAAATTTCATCTGCTGAAGCTTAGAATTAAAACTGCTAGAAATTGCGTGAAAAAGGCATTCTTAACACCGACAGAAACACTCCTACAAAGGGAGCCTACGTACGAATTTGTGACTTCACACTAACAGTGTGTCTTATTTTTGCTGTAGTTTTGAGACCAGTATTTTATAGAGATGATCAAAAGCTGCAAGCTAAAGGCAGATGTATTTTTACCTATGCTTAGCAACAGTCACAGCACAGCTTTCACAGCAGACCTGCAAACAGCATAGTGAGCCATTTCCTTTATTCCACGCCAGTGTTATATCTCAAGTGACCTCCATCTAAATATAGAAAAGAAAGTAAAAAATCTTCTCTGAAAGTGATTTTGATGAAGGAGGAAAACCAAGGTTCAAAAAGCCTTTCTCCACCAATATACTTCAGAAAAATTGTTAGACTGACCAACTCTCAGGGGTATGTGCACAGGCGCTTGAGCTCCCATCAATTCAGTGCGACCTTGGCCAAGACACTTGGGCCCAGCCTCCCTCTAATCAGCTCTTTCATAGCTCATCGTTGTCACGTTCAGTCCTCTGCAAGCCTTAACCAACTCCGAACTGTTCTTCCCAGAGGACCGATTCCACTCTTCCCTCAAAGGAAGTTTTAACACGCAAAATAAAATATCTTCTTGCTGGCAAATTTTCAGGAAGAACAGAGAAGTTACCCTACTATAAAAATAAACCCAACCTTTTTATTTTTTACTGTAGTCTATGGGAAAGACAATGAAACCTGATATTTGGCACGCATAAACTCCCAATTAAAAATAGTGCCCTTTCTTAAAGTCAAGGGAAAACAGGATTGTGACTGGGTTATTGTTTCCGAGCATGCTCAGCAGCTTTTAAGATTTCGGCATCGGGTAATGGAGCCCTGTTTCCTCTCTGACATCACTACACATTCTCCCTGCATGACCAGAGCAATGACACAGTAACAGGTTTTGCTGCTACAATTATTTTTTTTGCAAAGAGGTTGCCCCACAAAGGGACAAGAACAAGGACACCGAGCAAAAGGCACATGCGAACAAGTTGTGCAATGCATGACTACAGAGCTTACCCATTTCTCAGCTACATTCTGCAGTCCCGGACTTGTTTTAGGTTCCCCATCTCTCCCCTCCCAAATCAAACTATTACGAAAAATGTATTTTCAAACCCAAGATTTGGCTCACTCCACTTCCTGGAACAGGAACTTCAAAACCGAATCAGACCATCTCAGTATTAATTACAATTCATTTCTTCATTTAAGGAAATGAACGATGCAAACCAGCCCCTGTGTTTAGGGCTGCGTTAGGAAGCCATACCTACAGTCCACAGATAAGGTCATGCTAACAGTGCAGTCAACCACACTGATATGTACTTTCTCGTGCGTTTCTAACACAGTTTAGTAAAGACTTACGAAGTGTGCATCCCCTAAAACATCCAGAAGGAACAACGTGAATTAATTACTACTGGATGTCCTGACTCTTTTCAGGATCGCACCTTAATGCTACATTAAGTAGAATTACGCAAGCTCCGCAACTACAAAAAAACCCTCCCAAATATTTAGATGAAAAGCATGAGTTTGGGTGAAAAGCACTATTCCAACTTCGGGCTCCCAAAACAAGGACCACACATAAAAGCTCATCAGTAGCTCTTCTGGAGCTGCATTTATTCTCACTCCTTTTGTTTTTCTTTCTAACCTCGAGACTTTCTCAGGCTGAAGTCAGAAAACAAAATGTCATTGTTTAGGCTTAATGAGTCAACGTTAATTTCACCATTGTTTATTTAAATGCCCTTTAAAACAGCAACAGTGGCGTTAATTACGTCGAAATACTAATGTTTTCGGGGAGAGAGGGGGGTACGAGAAGGTAAAACGCGTTTTCCACACGAGGGGGGTCGCTGGCACACACTGGGGGCCCCCGGAGAGACGGGGATGCCTCGGCCGGGGGCAGCCCCCCGCCGGGGAGCCACGCCGGGCAGGTGAGCCCCGCGGCGAGCGGCGGCCCCGACCCGCATCCCGCCGGGCTGCCGCTCCCGCCCAGCCTCCGGCCTAACAGACCGTATAAAACGACCGGAAAAAAAAAAAAATAATAATAACCCACACACTAAAACCCACGCTCCTGCGGGTGAGGGCTACCTCAGCGGGGGGACCACTCGCCGGCCCCCTCCGCGGGGACGCCCCCCCCCCCCGCCGCCGCCGTTACGAGGCCGCCGGCCACTGCCCCCCTCCCGCGGGTCACCTTGACAGCCCGCCCCGGCCCCCCGCGTTCGCGCCTTTGTGTCGTTACCCGCCGCCGGGCCCGCACACAAAGCCCCGCCGGGCGTGAGGGGGGGGGGAGCGGGGGAGCAGGGGGGGCGGCCCGCCCCGGCCTGAGGGGGTCGCGGCCGCCCGGAGTAGAGTCGGGGCCCGCCCGCTCCCGCGGCGCGGCCGTTACCTGGAAGTCCCTGTCCTCGTTGAAGCGGGAGAACCTGTCCGCCATCTTGCGCCGCCGCCGCCTCGTTCGGCTCGGCTCGGCTCGGTCCGGCCCCGCGCCTCCGGCCGCCTCCCCTCAGCGCCGCCCGCGCCGCGGCAGCGCGCCCGCCCCGCCCCCGCCGCGCCGGACGCCTTCGCGCATGCGCGGCAGGGCAGTTCACGTGGGCGGCGCGGGGCCGCCCTCACGGCGGCGTCACCGGGCGGGACGCAGCCCGTGCGGGAAGCGGGTGGCTGGCTGCTAGGGGCCGGGCGCGGGCAGCAGCAGCGCGAGAGCCGACCCGCTGACAGGCGGCTGCCAGGGGAGTCAGAGAGTGGCAGGTACCGGTGGCCGCACCGTTAAACCTCCGCCGCGGCGGGTTGTTCCCCGCCCCGAGCCCCGCTGCGGTTTGGAACGGGGCGCGCACCGCGCATGCGCTGCTCCCCGCTTACGCGCGCACCCTGGCAACCAACGAGGAAGCGAGCTGCTCCCCGCAACCTCGTGCCTGCGCATGCGCAGGGTTGTCAGGCGGCGAGCACTCGACCCGGGGGCACAGGGTAGGGCGCGAGCCCCGCTTCAGCTTTCCCGCCCTCCCGGCCCGAACCAATGGGGCTGTCCCAGCCTCTTGAGTGATGGCGGTACGAACCAGTAGGAGCAGGGACTCGCCGCTGCCCCCTGGCGTGCGTCGCGTGTCACGCTGGCTGCTGAGGGGTGCGTGCGCAGTCTCTTCGGAGGGGCCGGGCGGGAGCGGGGACTGAGGGGCGCTGGGAAGGGGCGTCGGGGCAGCCCGGCACCCCTCGGGCGATGGGGAAGGGCCCCTGGCCCAGCTAGCCTGGGGGCCTGGGGCCAGCCCTGAGGCTGATGATGGGGCTTGGGGCCAGCCCTGAGGTAGGCCATGGTGCCCAGCACAAAGCCTGAGCTGGATCACGGTGCTCGGAGCCAACCCTGAGGTGAAGCACAGTGCCCAGGGCCAGGTGGAGCCACGCCTGTAGCCCTGTTCCCACCCCAGGCCTTCAGCCAGGCCTGGCTGCAGGGTCTTTTCTTTACCCCTGAGCAGGGAGGCGTGTGCCTGGCTTGCGCAAGCATAGCCAAGTCCCCGTATGTGGTGGCAGAGGAGCAGCACCCCGGGCCTGCAGGCACCAGGCGATGCTTGGGGTATCCGTCTTGCAGCAGCCCACAGGCCTTTGAGCACAGGGCTTGCAGCAGACAAGGCCCTGCTTTTCCATCCACCACCACAGCTGTTACCAGCTGTCTCTGAGCATGGCAGCGTGTGTCACCGTCTCTCTGCCATCCCTGACAGCAGGGAAAACTGGATTCCATCTGTCTCTCCATTCATTCCTTTTCTTTCTCTCACCAGAAGCCTTGCTGCCTGGATCCTGCTTGCGTGCTGCCCTCTGCTGCCTCGTCGAGGCAGGGTGAGGAGAGAGGAGTTTGGAAACAGGCCTTTCTGAAGCGCGTTCACCAGACCATGCCTCCATGTGCACCACCAAACCTGTCGATGAGGTGTATGCCTGTGACACCAAGCCCTGCACAGTGGGGCTGTGGGTTAGATGCAGGGGCGGCCAAAGCAGTGGTTGTGCTTTGTGCTAGGCGGTGTAGCTCATAGCAGAGCTGCCTTGATCTATTACTGCAGTGTGGCAGGCTGGGCTGCACTGCCAGAACTCCTGTGTGGAGCTCCCTCATGCATCTGCAGTCAACCCTGTGTGCTGAGGAGGACCTCGTGGTTGAGAGTTGGGACCTCTGCATCGCAGGGTGGCTGTGAGACCTTTTGCTGGGCAGGAACATGCTTGAGTTTGCTCCTCATTGCATTAAGAAAGTCCTGTTAATGCCATGCCTGTTGGTGTTTTACTCTGCTCCCCTCCAAACACCTAGGCACCAGGGGTCACCTGTCTTGTCCTTCATCAGGTTTGTGGTCCCACCCACCTGGGTGAGTGGCGACTGCCAGTTTGGAGCTGCCAGGCCTCTGCCTCTCCTCCACTGGTGATGGTCTCCCTCCCTGCTGACATCCCTGTGGCTCCTTGTGCCCCGAGGACTGCCCTGCAGCTTAGCCCCATGGAGGGTGGAGAAGCTGAGGCACGGAGGGGAGCAGCCTTTCTCCTTCCAGGAATTACTGCTGTGTTTTTGGAGGGGACTGTCCCACCCCTCGTCCTTCCAAAGCACCCAGACGGGTCCAGGCAGGCAGGGTGGAGCCAGGATCCCTGCCCAGGGAGCCTGGCCACACTGCATGGAGCAGCCCCGTGGATGGCTCAGTTGAAGGGACCCACATGTCCTGCAGCCACCCCACCCATGGGTCCCGGGTGGGCACCCTGGGCCCTGCTCAGCGCCAGGGCTGTGCCCACGAGAGGGAGCTCCTGCTCCACCCTGGTGGGCAGTGGGACCCCCCCCCCACCATGGGACCCCCACCCACCGTGGGCGATCTGAGGGGGATGTAGGCCCACAGGGAGATGGAGCTGTTTTGAGCCAGGCAGGATGAGCCCCAGGGCTGGGACCACGGGTGCCCGGCACCCGCTGGGGAAGGTGGCAGCTCCCCCAGCAGGACCCAGGTGTCCTGGTGGCTTACACCCCTTCTTGACACAGCCCCACCCCACCCCACTGGGTGCACAAAGCTGATGTTCAGCAGTACCAATGATGGGGGGCACCCAGCCCTGCCTGCCTGGGCTTTGGGGTGAGGAGGATCTGGCACCCTGGGGGTGCTAAGCCGCGGAGGAGGGGTGGCCCCTCCCATCCTGGTGCTGGGTGCCCTCCTCGATGCTGCCCGAGGCCCCTCACTCCCTGCCTCGGTTTCCCTCGGTGCTACAGGGTTGAGCAGAGCCCAGCTGTGGCAGCGGGAATCTGGGGCAGGCACTGAGCTTGCTTTGGGGGGGCAGCCCTGGGAGGGCTCAGGCTTCTCTGCCTGAGGTGCTTGAGGGGAACAGTGTCCCCAGGCCAGGGGACTCCCAACCCTGAGTGTGTACGTGTGCGGCATGCACCTACGGGTGTGAGTGTGAGTGCGTGTGCGAGCAGGGAGAGGCCGGGAACCGGGAGTGAAGGAGGCCCCTTTCTGCGGGCCGGGAGGCGGAGGCCAGTGCTGCGGCCCCTGGGCCCCTCTTCTCATGTAAAGCAGCTTTTGTGTGGGGGCTGTGGCGGTGGGGGCTCAGAAGGAATGGCCCCCCCTTGGCTTCTCCCCACACCAAGGGCATCCCATGGCTGCTGGTGACGTGTGCCTGATGGGGACCTGTGCCTGCTGGGGGACAAACCTCCCCTGCCCTGCCGGCTGGGCACAGGGACAGCTCAGTGTCCCCCTTGGGCAGAGCTCTGTGCCCCCGTGGGGCATGGGGACAGCTCATTGTCCTTATTGGGCACAGCTTCATGCCACCATCAGGCATGGGGACAGTTCAGTGCCACCCTTGGGCACAGGGACAGCTCAGTGTCCCCACTGGGCACAGCTCTGTGGCCCCTTTGGGCACAGGGGTGGCTCATGTCCCCATCAGGCATGGGGACAGCTGAATGTCCCCATCGGACACAGCTCAGTGCCCCCACTAGGCACAGGGACAGCTCAATGTCCCCATCAGCCATTGGGACAGCTCAGTGTCCCCGCTGGGCATGGGGACAGCTCAGTGTCCCCCTTGGGCAAAGCCTGGTGCCCCCATGGGGCATGGGGACAGCTCTGTGCCCCCTTTGGGCACAGGGGTAGCTCAGTGTACCCTGTGGTCTGGGGGCAATTGGGGTGGCTGTGAGTGGCTGCAGCCCCCCCACCCTACAGAGGGGGTTTGGGTGGTCCCCGGGACAGACAGGTACCCAGGGGACCCTGAGGGCCAGCCTGCGCCCGTGGCATGGGCTCGCTTGCGTCCCCACACCCAGCCCTGACAAGGGCCGGGTATAAATAGCAGGCAGCTCTGTCACCTCCTGTCACATGCCCGGTGCTGGCAGGGTCTCCTGCCATCGGCCCAGGGCACAGCTGTTCCCGGGACAGGGGGCCTCAGGGGCACCCCATCCCCTCCCACCTGCCGTGCAGTGGGGCACCCCCACCATGGGCACCACCGGGGCCATTGACCCCCACCCCATACACCAGGGCTGGTCCTGGGGGGGATCCCAGGGGTCCAGGCTGCCTGCATGGGGCATCGCTGTCACCTCCTCTGGAACACAGACCCTGAGCCAGCATGGGGCCCTGGGACAGAGCTGAGGTGGCCGGACCCCTCCCATTCCATGAGGACCCATTGCTAGTGCCAGGGGCTTCCCTCCCCGGGGACAAGTGGGACATTTCTGACCCCAAATCAGAGCAAAAGGGGAAACTTACAGGGGCTGGTGGGGTCACAAAGCCTCCCGCCACCCCCGCCTCGCACCACCAGCTTCCATGGGCAAAAATTGTCACCGCTTGACCTGCCGGTCCCCAGGCGGCTCTAAAAATACCGCGTCCTCCTGACAGCGACAGCTGAGGGACCGGGCGGCGGATGCCTTGGGGACCCGCGGGGGGTCCGGAGCCGAGAGGAGAAGCGGGGCTGCCAGCCCTGGGTGCCCGAGCCCCCTGCCTGCCCGGCCTCCTCTGAGCCGGGACAGTCCCTCTCTCTTCCCATGCTCCGTTTTGGGGATGCCCCAGCATCCTGCCCCACCGGGCCTGGCCCACCGCCCCCTTCTCCCATCAGGATGCAACGAGACAGTAGCTGGCGGCACTGTGCCCGGCTGTGCCCGTTCTTGCCCAGTGGCTGCCGGCATGGAGCCTGGCCACGGCATGCCGCGGCGGCTGTGCCTCTCGCTGTCCCCCCGGCCCTCCCCGAAGCCCCTAATCCATCTCTCGCAGCAGGAGATGCCTAAGCTGCCTTTTCATGCCGGCTCCTCCGCGCGCGAGCTCGCCGCGCTTTCAATACCGGGTGCTGGCAGGAGATGTGTCGGACAAGCTGGAGGGATCCCTCCCCTGCCAGGAAGGTCAAGGTGTGCTTAAGCCAGCTTCCCCCCGCACGCCGCCCCGGCCAGCGTAGGCCAGCGTCCTGCCAGCCTGGCTCGGCGTGGGTTTTGTCCACCGCCGGCGCTGGGCTGTCGGGGTTTCACCACCCCTGAGGTGTCTGGGCAGTCGGACCCTCACTTCGGTGGGGGCTTGTCCCCTCCCCGGGCTCCTGACAGCTGCTCTCAGGGTCACCCATCAACCCTCTGGTCCCGTGCTGGGGTTTGGCTAACGCGCTCAGCCCGGTGGCTGCCGGCACCTCATGGGCGCGCACTGCAGCCATGCTGGCAGCAAGGGCTGCCCCTGGTGCTGGGGCACCCCACGGGTACCCCAGGGCTCAGCTCACCCCCCAGCCCACCTGGCCAGTGCTGCTTACAGACCCCTCCCACCCCATGGAGCCATTGCAGACCATTAGACCAGTTTAGACCAGTACAAACCAGGCCTGAGAACAGCAGGCACTGGTTCCTGCCCTCTCTAACCCACAGGATAGCATGCGTGCAACAAAGCTGAGCACAGGCGTGCAAACACACACATGCCAGCAGACCTTTCACACAAGCACCCCCCAGCACTGTCACCCCCTGACCCCCCAGCCCCGCTCCCACGTCCCCACGCTCACCCCTCCTGCAGGCACCGTGTGTTAATTTGCACGCTCATATGTGTGTGTGCACGCACACGTGTGCCCGCTCACGCACGGGGGAGTGGGGGGACCCCGTGGTGCCCGTGCTGGGGGCCCCGCATCCCTCTCTGTTCCCTTGGTGACGGACCCCCGTCCTCCGCTGGCACCTTGAGCCTGCCGCCAGCCAGGGCTTTTGTGGCTGGTTTTAATTAGAGGCTCTTAAGTGTGAAACAAAGCCGAGGGCAGGGGCCGGGGGGGCCCTTCCTCTGAGCTCCTGGGGGACCCCCCGGGGGTCCCCGTCCTGCCTGGCATCGCCTGGTGCAGCCTCTCTATCCCCGATTTCTGCATTTCTGCTTCGCCCTTCTCCATGCCCATCCCCAAGGGATGGGGGTGGTGGGAACTGGTGCTGCCAGAGCTCCCCCCACGCCAAATATTGCCCTCCTGAGCAGTCCTGGCCAGCAGCCTAAGAGTGGGGCAGTGTGTGGGGCCAGTGTCAGCTGCTGTGCCATCCCCAGCGTCACCCACGAGTGGGCACCAGGGCTCCTGTCCCCAGGGAGGAGGCTCGGAGAGGGGCCAGAGCTGCCTTTGGCTGTTCTGGGGGTGCTGGGCACCTCCCGGGGTGCTGCTGGGAGTCCAAGGCCAGGACCTGGGGGGGTTCCAGCTGTGTCCCCCACCCCTGACCCTCCTGAGTACAGAGAGGACCCCACAAGCACCCTGGCACCCCGCGGCACTGGAAGAGTCCCAGGGAGAGGGGCTCCACAGGGACCGTGCCCCGCTCCAACAGGGACACCGGAGCCACGAGCCCTGCTGGAGGTGGTGGCACCCATGGGCCATCCCTGGCAGGTGGCGACCTGGGGACCCCGGGGTGCTGGGGACAGGGGACTGGCAGCACCAGGTGCCCACCAGCATCCCCCAGTGCTGTACTGGGATGAAGTGAGAGCGGAGCAGTGGGGGGATTGGGACTCCTGGGTCCCCCCCACCCTGAGCAGTTCCTTGGGGGCTGTGAGGGGGAACCCTGGGGGGGGACACCTGGGCTTGGCCTCATACTCCCAGTAATGTCCAGCCTGGCCTGATGGCAGCACCGACCCTGTCCCTCTGGGTGCCAGGATGGGTCCCTGCCCTCGCTGGGTGCCAAGATGGGTCCCCTCTGTCCAGGACACCAACCCCAAATCCCTGCAGGGAAGCTTTTGGGGAGGGGACAGGACCCTCTCCCGCCCTGCATGCCCCTCGCAGTGCCTGGGAATCGAACTGGGAGCCTGGTGACGGGGATGAACGGGACCAAAGATATTCCCTGGCACCCTGCATGTCCCTCCGAGGGGACACCCCTGAGCAGGCAAGACCCACCGGCTGCCTCCCTGGGGTGTCTCCTGGCACCCCCAGCCCACCCAGGAGTGCCTCCCAGGGCTGGCTGGCAGGTCTGCTCCGGGTTTCCCCCTCCCCAGGAGGGCTCACTCCAGGTGGGACCACGTGTGTCTGTGGTGCCCAGAGGTCCCGGGGACCCCCTGTCCTAAGCCACCAGCACCCTGCAGCACCCAGGAGGACGGGGAGCGTGGGGACAACCCCAGCCCCTGCCATCCCCTCTGGAAGTGACACCCCCCACCCCCCACCCCCGGAAAGAAGCCAAAATCTGAAGCTTTTAGGAAGCCAAGATCCACGTGGCTGTGCAGACACCCCCGCACCCCCTCTGTCTCCGTCCCCAGCTGGCGGGGCTGGGGCAAAGGCCACCGAGGCTGGGGACACCGGGAGGGGTGTCACGCAAGCCAGACCCTGCACCCACAGGGCCGAGGGGGTCCACGGCCAGAGGAGTTACCCCACGTCACGCCTGTAAACGGGGACCTGGGAACGGGCCGGGAGGCAGCTGCTCGCCAGGATCCGGCCTGAGCTCCGGCCCCCGCAGCCCGGCACCCTGCCAGGCCCTTCGCCAGCAGCCTCCCCGGCCGAGGACTCGCTGGGCGGCCGCCAAGCGCCGGCCGTGCCGAGCCACCCTCCCCAGCACATGGCGGCCGTGGGCTCGGTGTGGGCCCCAAAGGCAGCACCCCTGGGTGCCCCAGCCAGGGTACGGGTGTCCGACCGCTGGCACCCATCCCGCCCCAGTTCACTCCACAGGACCACCATCCCGACCTGGTCCGGGGCCACGGGGACCCCTCCCTTCCATCCCCAACCCCTTTGCAAAAGCAGGGAGCCCCCAGCATCCCGCCAACCGCCGCGGTGA
Organism: Harpia harpyja; assembly: GCF_026419915.1. NCBI lineage: Eukaryota > Metazoa > Chordata > Aves > Accipitriformes > Accipitridae > Harpia > Harpia harpyja. The sequence continues at coordinate 81,190,685 of NC_068943.1, read as the reverse complement.
CAACCGGCACGTCCGTGGCCAGGAAAACTGACGGTGAGGTGGGGGGGGGAGCCAGGAGCGGGTGCTCATCGTGTGTCGTGTCCCGGCCCCCCCCCAGCTTTGATTTCTGGAGCCCCCCCTGCCCTTCCCCCTCGGCCAGGAGCCGCGCAATGGTTTCAATTACGCTCTGAAAGGCGGTGGGGCCCTCTTTTCACGGCAGCCCGGGTTTCTCCTGCTCACAACAAAAGCTTAAGTTACAGGAAAGGGAGAGAAAGGGAGGGAGGGCGGCGGAGGGGAAGGAGGCAGCCAGCAGAAAGCCCCTCGCCCCCCCCCCCGGCCCCCCCAAGAAAGGAGCAGGACGGGGGCGCTGGGCTGCCTGCCAGATCCTCCCCCCCCCCCCCGTCTGCCCCTTCCTTGGGATGCTGGTTTGGGAAAGGCAGCCGCCCCCCCCCCCATCCTGCTGCCAAAATTCGGGGTGATTGCCTGCGGTTTCTTTCCCCCATGACGGTTTCTGGCGTGTCCCAGTCCCCCCCGATGTGTCCCGGTCCTCCCCCCAGTGTGTCCCAGACCCCCCTGGCATGTTCTGGATCCCCCCAGTGTATCCTGGTCCCCCCCACGATGTATTCTGGTCCCCCCTGCTGTGTCCCATATCCCCCCCAGTGTGTCCCAGTCCCCCCACCCGCGCTGTGTCCCAGCCCCCCAGCTCCCTCCTGCTGCCCTGGTTTTGGGGACAGAGTTGTCCTTTGCCATGGCCACGGTTGGGGCGGGAGGTGTGGGGCCACTGGTGGGGGGCAGGATGCGGGATGTTCCCCACCACCCCCAGCTGATTTGGGGACGCTGGGGACACCGCTGGCTGTGTGGTGGCCTTGAGGGGCTCTGGCAGCACCCCAGGGTGGCCGTGGGCACCCCACGGGGCAGTGGCAGCGCCTGGGTGACACCCGGGGACCAAGGGGTGTTGGGGCCAAGGCATCCCTGCTCCTGGAGAGGCAGCCGGGACCCGCATGGGTACCAGGGGGCCACGGGGGCTAATCCTGCCCTGGTGCACCCTAAAGTGGGACCTGGGGACAGCGGGGGACCCGCTGCAGCGTGTCGGGGGGGGAATGTGGGTCCCAGGCTGGGGGGGATGTGGGGGGAACAGCCCCACGGGTGGGGGGACACGGGGGGCAGTGCAGGGGACACCAGGGGGGTGAGGGGGAAACCGCGGAGTGCAGAGGACACGGGGGGGGGAGGCAGGGGACACGGGGGGAGGCGCAGGGGACACGGGGGGGGGGCAGGGGACACCGGGGGGGTGCCGGGGACACGGGGAGGGACTTTTCACCGTGGCCCCGTCCCGACCCCACGCCGCGGGGGGACTTTTCACGGCGCGGAAGAAGTTTGCGACGGGGGGGGCCCGGGCTCCCCCGGTCCCCGGCCCGGTGACCCCCGGGGGCGGGGGGGGGCGGGAGGGTGGCGGGGGGGGGGTGGGCCCGGGGCGGCGGGGGGCGGGGCGGCCGCGCCGTTTGAATGTGATTGGCGGGGCGGGAGGGGCGTGGCCCGTCGGGGGCGGGGCGCGGGGGGGCCGCTCCGCCCGGCGGGGACGCGGCGCTGCCCCGCACAAAGGCGGCGGGAGCGTCCGGTGCGGCCGCTCCGCTCCCCCGGCACCCCCCGGTACCCCCCCCCCGGTAGCCCCCCCCCGGCATTCCCCTCCCCACCCCCGGCACCCCGCCAGCGCCACCGCCCGCCCGGGGTTCCGGGCACCGGGTCGGGGCAGCGGGAGCACCGGGACCGCCAAGTCCGGGCAGCGGGAGCAGCGCTGCGGAGCACCGGGAGCGTCTGGTCCGGGCAGCGGGAGCCGTCCCGCCCCGCACGGTAGACCGGGACAGCGGGAGCCGTCCAGCCGGGCACCGGGAGCCGTCCAGGCGGGACTGGGAGCCGTCCAGGCGGGACCGGAGCATATCCAGTCACCGAGAGTCGTCCAGCCAGCACCGGGCACGGCAGGTCTGGTCACCGGGAACGATCCAGGCAGCGCCGGCCACGGCAGGTCCGGTCACAGGGAACCATCCAGGCAGCACCGGGCACGGCAGATCCAGAAGGAGGACCGGCGGGCCGGCTGGGCACCGGGCACCATAAATCTGGGCACAGCGGCTCAGGGCGCCATGGGCCCCCCCAGGGTGCTGCCCGCCCTGGCCTGGCTGCTGGTGGGGCTAAGCGTGCCGGCGCCGTGCTGGAGCCAGCTGCACGGTGAGAAGGGCATCTCCATCCCCGACCATGGCTTCTGCCAACCCATCTCCATCCCGCTCTGCACCGACATCGCCTACAACCAGACCATCATGCCCAACCTGCTGGGTCACACCAACCAGGAGGACGCAGGGTTGGAGGTCCACCAGTTCTACCCCTTGGTGAAGGTCCAGTGCTCGTTGGAGCTCAAGTTCTTCCTCTGCTCCATGTACGCGCCGGTCTGCACGGTGCTGGAGCAGGCCATCCCGCCGTGCCGCTCCATCTGCGAGCGGGCACGCCAGGGCTGCGAAGCCCTCATGAATAAATTTGGTTTCCAATGGCCGGAGCGATTACGTTGCGAGAATTTCCCCCGGCATGGCGCCGAGCAGATCTGCGTGGGGCAGAACCATTCAGAGGACGGCGGTTCGCCAGCGTTGCTCACCAGTGCCACGCCGTTGGCCGGCCAGGGGACCCCGGGTGCCCCTCGTTACGCCACCCTCGACCACCCCCTTCCACTGTCCGCGGGCGCTGAAGGTGCCCAGCTACCTCAACTACAAGTTCTTGGGCGAGAAGGACTGTGCGGCGCCCTGCGAGCCCACCCGGCCCGATGGCCACATGTTCTTCAACGAGGACGAGATCCGTTTCGCCCGTATCTGGATCCTCATCTGGTCCGTCCTGTGCTGCGCCTCCACCTTCTTCACCGTCACCACCTACCTGGTGGACATGCAGCGTTTCCGCTACCCCGAGCGACCCATCATCTTCCTCTCGGGGTGCTACACCATGGTGTCGGTGGCCTACATCGCTGGCTTCGTGCTGGAGGAGAGGGTGGTCTGCAACGAGCGTTTCCAGGAGGATGGCTACCGCACGGTGGTGCAGGGCACCAAGAAGGAAGGTTGCACCATCCTCTTCATGATGCTCTACTTCTTCAGCATGGCCAGCTCAATCTGGTGGGTCATCCTCTCCCTCACCTGGTTCCTGGCCGCTGGCATGAAGTGGGGCCACGAGGCCATCGAGGCCAACTCCCAGTACTTCCACTTGGCCGCCTGGGCCGTGCCGGCCGTCAAGACCATCACCATCCTGGCCATGGGACAGATCGACGGGGACCTGCTGAGCGGCGTCTGCTTCGTGGGCCTCAACAACATCGACCCTCTCCGGGGCTTCGTGTTGGCCCCACTCTTCGTCTACCTCTTCATCGGTACCTCCTTCCTTCTGGCCGGCTTCGTCTCCCTCTTCCGCATCCGCACCATCATGAAACATGGTGGAACCAAAACAGAGAAGCTGGAGCGGTTGATGGTTCGCATCGGGGTCTTCAGCGTCCTCTACACTGTCCCGGCCACCATTGTCATTGCTTGTTATTTCTACGAGCAGGCTTTCCGTGAGCACTGGGAGCGCAGCTGGATCAGCCAGAACTGCAAGAGCTTAGCCATCCCCTGCCCGCTCCACTTCACCCCCCGCATGACCCCCGATTTCACCGTCTACATGATCAAGTATCTCATGACTCTCATTGTGGGCATCACCTCCGGCTTTTGGATATGGTCGGGTAAAACCCTGCACTCGTGGAGGAAGTTCTACACGCGACTCACCAACAGCAAGCAGGGCGAGACGACGGTGTGACCCCCCCCCCTCCCCAAGCCTGGCCGCTGCTGCCCTTCGGCTTGAATTTTTTGGGGGGGTTTTATTATATATTTTTTATTTTTAGATTTATTAACGTCTAAGGGGTGTCTCTCTTTCTCTTTGGTTTTTTTTTTTTTTTTGTAATTAAACCTGTAAATAGCATTTGTAAATTTAATTATATATTTCTATTTAAAACAAAAAAGAGGGAAAAAAAGGAGAAAAGGGAGAAAAAAAGGAGAAAAGGGAGAAAAAAAGGAGAAAGGGGAGAAAAAAAGGAGAAAGGGGAGAGGAAAAAAAGGAGAAAGGGGAGGGAAAAAAGAAAAGGGACAGGGAAAAGAGGAGAGGAAAAGGAGAGAAAAAAGGAGGGAAGAAAAGGGAGAAAAAGGAAAAAAAGGGAGAAAAAGGAGGGGAGAAAAAAAGGTTGGGAAACGAGAAAAAGGAGGGGAAAAAACGGAAAAAAAAGGAGAAAAAGGGGAAAAAACCTGCCGAGATGGGGGAGAGAATTCTCGCCCTCCTCTCCCCCTCTCTCCGCTACCCGGGTTGGGATCCCCCCTTCCCGCGGGGCCGCCGGGGGCTGTTGGCGTTGGCCGAGGGGCTCCGGGAACGGCTCCGGGAACGGCCCGGGCCCGCTCCGGACCGGCTCTCCCCGGGCACGGGCAGCTCCGCCGAGCCCTGAAAAAAGGGGGGGTAAAAAAAAGAAAAAAAAAAACCAATAAAAATCCCATTTTTCTCCCTCTCCTTTTGGAACCTCCCCAAGAAAGTTGATTTTTTTATTACCTACCCCCCTTTGCTCGCTCCCAAAAGGTGCTGTGACAGGGCTGCCCTCCTCCCAGCCACCCGGGGTTGGGGTCTCTGCCTGTACCCCTGCCTGCACCGCCCTGCCTGTACCTTCCCCCCAGCTTGGCTGCAGACTCTTCCTCCCAAATTACTTTTTAAACAGTCCTTTGCAAATACAAACGACTAAAAAAACACCACTAACTTATTCCCGAGGGCTTTTTTTTTCCCCCAAAAATCAAGAATTAAATGGAGGGGGGGGGTGTCCCATGGGTGCTGCCAGGCCCCCGCTCCGCTTCCATTGCACTGTGGGGATGAGCCAGCATCTCCCCTCCAGCTGGAACAAAGTGCTTTGCAGGGGAAAAAATATCTATTTAACCCCCAAAATAAGGATTTTTTTGGTTTGCAGTGGAAGGGGGGGGCCTCTCCTGTGCCCCCCCCCCCGGAGGAAATAGCTGACATTTTCTATAGGATTAGGGGGTTTTGGCTCCGATCCCAAGTCTCCGGAGAAAAGCGGGTCCGAGCTCCGGTTCGGCTTGTTGGGATTTGGGCGATGCTGGAGATGGGCGATGGGGGGGCTCAGCTGGAGGGGGGCTGGCGCAGATCTCGGGGAGGGGAAGGATGGATTTAATCAGCTGGATTTAATTGAAATTAAAAAAAAAATACTCTTCCCAAAATGGAGAGGAAGACCAGGCCGGGGGAGTGCTGACCCTACGGGCGCCTCAAAACCGTCCCCTGGAAGCCCCGAAGCTTCTGCTTGCCATCATTTTGGGGGGTTTTTTGGATCCTCTGAGCCCAAAGGGGGTTTGCGGGGGGATTGAGCCATTCCCCTTTCCCCAGCAAAGCCCCAGGACGATCCCAAAACTCTCTTAAAAATCCCAATTCTCCAGTGAAGGGAAAAGCGGGAACCGAAAGGGTTAAGGCAGTGCCTCTCCAGCACATTTTGGAAAGGAAAAACTCTTTGGATCCGGTTTAATTTTCCAGCGATGACTTGGAAGGGGGGAGAGAAGAGGGGGGAAACATATCCAGGGTTTTTCCCCCTGCTCCGTGGTTCAGAGAAGCAGTTTGAGGGATAGGCTGGGCTGGCCGGGACCCCCCCGGCACCCCTCTGCCCCCCCTTATGCCCCCTTCTTTCAGTGGCTCTCAAAATGGGAATTAAAATGGGGTTGATTTTATCGCTGCCGATGTCTTTGCCTCCCTCCCGGGGTGGGGAGGGGTGGAAACCGCACTGGTGGTGACATTGGCAGGACGAGCCTTGGCCAAGGGGATGGGGGGACACCCCCCACCTTGCACCCCTCAACTCCATGCACCCAAAGGTGCCATCATCCCATGGGTGGGTCCAGCCATGCCATAGGGGATCCCAGGGCCGTATCCAGCCCTGGTACTGGGTTCTTTGGTCTGGGGGTGCTGCCCATCAGCTGGTTCTTATTATCCAGTTGGAGGGTCCCGCTCCCCAAAAGGCAGATCCCACCCAAGGCCGCTTTGTTTTCCAGAGGCGAAGCGCGGATTGCCAGGGGACGGGGGGAATGTAAACTCTCCACCCAGGAATGCAGGAGCTGGGAGATGATTTTTTTTTAAAGGCTTCGGTGTCCTGGCTTTGAAAACAGAGCTGAGATTGCAGAGACTGCACCCGGCGGCTGGGCTTTGTGGGTGCTTACCACCTCATGGGTGCTGCTAGGACCCACCTGCGGGGTCTGTGTCTGTGTCCCCCCCTTTGCCGGCCCTGCGGGTTTCTGCAATGGCCAGGGAGGTTTGGAGCTGGAATTGGAGGAGTTGGGCCAGATCCTGCCGTGGCAGCGGCCATGTGGCTCAGCCCAGAGCCTTTCAGAAAGCTTTTTTTTGGGAGAGGGGTCGGAGTTTTTTGGAGGTTTTTGGCTCTTGGGACCATTTGCAGCCCGAGCGGGGAAGGAGCTGGAGGGTGTCTGCAAGCAACGGTCAGTGTGTGTCCCCTCTGTCCCCTGGTCTGTCAACCGAGGGATGGGTCACCCTGGGTCAGGCTAACCCCAAGGTTGGATCTCCCTGGGAATGGGCCACCCCAGGTCCAACGAACCTTGGTGACGAGTCCAGGTCACCCTGGAGATGGATCACGCTGGGGATGGGTCACCCCAGGGAGTGGTCACCCTAGGGATGGGTCACCCCAGGGCTGGGTCACCTCAGGGATGGGTCACCTCAGGTCCAACTAACCCTGGGGACAGGTCACCCCAGAGACAGGTCACCCCAGGGACGGATCACTCCAAGTCCAACTAACCCCAGGGATGGATCACCCCATGTCCAGGTAACCCAGGGGACAGGTCACCCCTGGGGTGGCTAACCCAAAGAACGGGTCCCCCCAGGTCCAGCTAACCCCAGGGACAGGGCACAGGGGACAGGGAACTCCTCACTGCACACAGCTGAGCCCCAGCCCTCCCAGGCTGGTGACTCCCATCCTCCTCTTCCTCTTTTAAGCCAAGCAAAGAGGGAGCAAACGCCAGTGGCGAGTCCTGCCGCGTCCCCCCGCCCGGCCGTGCTGAGGGTCCTTTGATGTCCCCTAATGAGCCCCGCTCTGTTTTCACAGCTGCCCAACACGGCAGAAGTCAATTAAAGTGCACCCTGGCCCCTCCCGCTCTGGCAAACGCCTGCCCTGCCCAGCCCCAGAGCACCCACAACTCATCACACCAGTGCCTGAGGAGGCTCACAGGGCTCGTGCCGGCAGGAATGGGGACAGGGAGGTCCCCAGAAGGACCAGCCATGGTCAGGTCAGCCATGGGGTGATGGCGCTGGGCTCTGTCCCAGCAAGGAGAGAGTCCCAGGGGTGAAACCAGTGCAGGGAAGGGGGTGCTGGAGGAAGGAACTGGTCTCACTGGGAGAAGGACGGGTCATGGGCGGTCCCCAGCATTGGCTGTCCCAGTGCTCCTGTCCCCCAGTGCATGGTCACTCCTGTCCCCTGGCAGCTGGCTGTCCTGTCCCCTGGACCACGGGGTCCCCATCACCTGGCCACAAGCTCCCCTGTCCCCATATCCATGGGCTCTCCTGTCCCCTCTCTCCTGGGATGGGACAGAGGATGGGACCCTGTCCCATGGGCAGTCCTGTCCCTGTGGCCCTCAGGCTCCCCTGTCCCCTGGGCTGCCCCATCCCCTGTCCCCCAGGGGCTCCCCCCTTTGCCCCGTGGGGACCTGTCCCACCAGCTCAGCCCTGGGTGACAATTCTGGCAGGGCAGTGGCGTCCCTCTCCCCCCCCCCATCACCCTCCCCCCTCATCCTGTGTCCCCACCAGTGATGCAGGGGGTGGCCAGAGAGCTGGAGAGGTGATGGGGAGCAGGGAGGTGACACGGGACAGCTCATGGTGACACCTCATGCATCCCCACTGATCATTCCTGTTAGCCCTTAACAGCGTGACAGGTCCCAGGGCCTCGGTGGGGACATCGCTGGCTGTCCCCAACTCAGAGGCAGCTGCTCGCTCGCAGCTTGGTGTGCCTTAACCTCCACGAGGACGAAGCCAGCAGAGACCTGAGGCCACAGGGACCAGCACCCATGGGTGCTGTAGGCAGATTGGCCCCCCCGGGTGTTCCTGGCCCCATTGTGTCCCCCCCGGCCACGGGTGCTGGAGCAGGATCTCGCCGAGGCCGGCAGAGCCCTGGCCTGATGCCAGCGAGGACAGGCGGCCGCGCCGGCTAAATTCGGCTACTCGCTGTGCCGCTCTTAAAGGAGACGAAGCTGCCAGAAAGCAGGATGCACCCCCCCCGGGCAATTAGGGATGTCCCTAACGAGGGTTGGGTTTCCCAAGGCAGATGGAGGATACTGTCTCCATCCCACCGCCCTGCCCTGATGACGTGGGATGGGTGGAAGTGGGAGCCCGTCTCCATCCCACCGTCCTGCCTGAGCGACGTGGGATCCCGTCTCTGTGCAGGCGTCACTCCTGAAGGGTGCGGGAGTGGAGGACGTGGGGCCACCTCTCCATCGCAGGATTCTCCTGGAGACCTTGGGATGAGTAGATGTGATGACCTGTGTCATTCCCAGCGTCCTTCCTTGAAAACACGGGACACGCAGATGTGGTACCCCATCTCCATCCCAGCACCCCTCCTGGACAACTGGGGAAGGATGGAAGCGGGATCGGTGAGCATGGTACCCCATCTTCATCCCAGCATCCCACACAGGGAACATGGGATGGATGGACACAGGATGGGTGAGCACGGGACCCCTCTCCCTTCTGGTGTACCTCCTGGAGAACACGGGATGGATGGACACGGTACCCCCATTTCCATCCCAATATCCCTCCTGGAGAATAGGGGATGGATGGAAATGGGATGGGTGGGCATGGTACCCCGTTCCCATCCTGGTGTACCTCCTGGAGAACATGGGATGGATGGACACGGTACCCCATCTCCATCCTAGCACCCCAACCAGAGAACATGGGATGGATGGACATAGGATGGGTGAGCATGGGACCCCTCTCCTCCTGGAGAACATCCCAGCGTCTCAGCATCCCTCCTGGATGTTGGAGATGGATGAAAATGGGATGGGTGGCATGGTACCCCACTTCCACCCTGGTGTACCTCCTGGAGAACATGGCATGGGTGGGCAATGGACCCCATCTCCATCCCAGCATCCCTCCCGGAGAACGTGGGATGGATGGACGTGGGATGGGCACGGTACCCCATTTCCACCCTGGCGCACCCCCTGGAGAACACAGGCTGGACCAACACAGTGTCCCCGTCCCCCCCCAGCCCCCCCCCCGCTCCCCACGCCCCTTCCCTACCCTGCCCTCCCCCCCGCGGGGGCCCTGCCGTGGGGCTGCCCCACGGCCACGCTGTTCCGGCGCAGCTGGCGCAGGGCCTGGGGGGGCCTGGGGGGGGCCGGGGGGGAGGAATCCGGCCTGGCCCGGGCGGGGGGCGGCTCCGGAGGCGGTGTCGCCTCTGAATGCGGGGAATGTTTTTGCAGCTGGAGTCGATTAGGGGCGGGCTGCGCCGGCTGCTGCAGCCCAGCCCCGGGGCGCGGGGGGCGCGGGGGGGGCGTGCAACGGGGGGGGGTGGGCAAGGGGGGTGTGTGTGCAAGGGGGGGGCGTGGGTGTGTAAGGGGGGGTGCGTGTGTGTGCAAGGGGGGTGCGTGTGTGTGTAAGGGGGGGTGCGTGTGTGTGCAAAGGGGGGTGCGGGGGGGGGTGCAAGGGGGTGTGCAAGGAGGGGGGGGGTGTGTGCCAGGGGGAATGCGTGTGTGCGTGTGAGGGGGTGCGGGGGGGGTGTGCAAGGAGGCAGGTTGTGTGTGCGAGGAGGAGTGCATGTGTGTGCAAGGGGGGGTGCAGGGGGAGTGTGTGTGCGAGGGGGGGTGTGCAAGGGGGGAGTGTGTGTGTGCAAAGGGGAGTGTGTGTCTGTGTGCAAGGGGGGTGTTTGCGCAAGGAGGTGTGAAAGGCAGGAGTGTGCGCACAAGGGGGGGTGGAAGGGGGAGAGTGTGTCCAAAGGAGGGGTGTGCAAAGGGAGTGTGGAATGGGGGTGTTGAAGGGGGGTTGTGTGCGCAAGGGGGTGTGCAAGGGGGATGTGCATGGGGTGTGTGGAAGGGGAGAGTGTGTTTGTGCAAAGGGGAGGTGTGCAAGGAGGATGCGTGCACAAGGGAGCATGTCTGTGTGAGTGGGTGTGTGCCCATGGGAGGTGTGCAAAGGGGACTGCGGGTGCACGGGGGTATGCATTGGGGGTGCATGCTTGGGGGGCGTGCAAGGGGGAGAGTGTGCAATGAGGGTGTGCAAGAGGAGTATGCATGTGTGCACAGATGGGGTGTGCAAAGGAGAGCATGTGCATGCAAGGGGAGTGGGGGTGTGCAAGGGGGTGTGTGTGCAACAGGAGTGTGCGTGCAAGGGGGAGGCACTTGAGTGTGCAAGGAAGGGTGAATGAAAGGGTGAGTGTGTGTGCAAAGGGAGTGCAAAGGGCAGTGTGTGTGCAAGGGGAGCTGCATGCAATGGCAAGTGTGTGAAAGCAGAACATATCAGTGCACGTGTGTGCGCACAAGGGAGCACATGTGAGTGTGCAACAGGGAGGGTGTGCAAGGGGTGTGTGTTCATGGAGGGGTGAGTGTGTGTAAGTGTGTGAGGGGAGCATATGCACTTGAGAAACGTGCGGGTGTGTCCACACATGTGCAAGGAGGGGATGCACACACCACGGACGTGTGCTTATGAGTGGGTGTGCAAATGGGTGTGTACAGCAGGGAAGACTCCGGGGGCGTGAGGGGCTGAGCACATACAACACGGGCTGCACATGGGATGGCCATGCCTCTGCACAGCCATGTGTGTGCAAGCGGCCACGCGTGTGCTCGGGGTGCCTGGGGCTCACCCGCAGGGACCCGCACATGTATGCACACACGTGTTCCGGGCAGTGTGATGAGCTGGCCCGTCCTCAGCCCCCCCTCCCCGGGCGGCAGCACCCCCGCGGCCTCCGGCTCTGACGCAGCCCAGCTGCTGCCGGCCATGCCGTACGCGCTGCCGAACCATTTATAGCAAATTCGGGGCCGCCGCCGAGCAGGGGGAGGGCAGGGGGGGGCCCGAGCCGTGTGCCGGGGCAGCGGTGGCACAGTGTGCCCTGGCCACGGGGACAGGGGACACCCAGCAAGCAAGGGCCTGGCGTGGGGGGGTGTGTGAACAGAGCGGACGTGCACACACGTGTGTGCACACGCATACACGTGGGCACTGTGCTGCATGCGCGTGTGCACCCGCCTGCCTGAACACGTCTGTGCACACAGGGACGGACACACGCGTGGGCACGTGCATGGACAAGCACACGCCAGCATGGGCCCACATGCGTGCGTGTGTGTGCACATATGCACGTGTAAGCACATACACATGCAGAGACTGGAGGTTTCCCTGATGGAGGTTCCCCCATGATGGAGGTTCCCCCACAATGAAGGTTTCCCCCATGATAGGGGTTTGCCCCCGACAGAGGGTTTCCCCAAAATGAAGGTATTCCCCATGACAGAGGTATCCCCCACGATGAGGCTTCCCCCAAAATAAAGGGTTCCCCCCCCAACAGAGGGTTTCCCCATGTTGGAGGTTCCCTCAAAATGAAAGGATCCCTCGCAACGGAGTTTTCCGCATGATGGATGTTCCTCCGTGACGAAGGTTCCCCCCGCAATGGAGGTTTCCCCCATGATGAAGGTTCCCCCACAATGAAGGTTTACCCCACAATGGACATTCCCCCCAAAATTAAGGTTTCCCCCACAATGGAGGTTCCCCTCCCATGATGGAGGTTTGCCCATGATGGCGGTTCCCCCACCACAAAGTTTCCCCCCACAACTGAGTTTTTCCCCAAGATGGAGATTCCACCCAAAGGAGGTTCCTCACGATGGGGGTTTCCCTGATGCTGGAGCCCCTCCAAGATGAAGAGGTTCCCTGCCACCGGCAGCTCCCCAGGACCTTCGTGATGGGGTCCAAGCCCCATCAGACCCTCTCCTGGAGCCAGCTGGCTGCGGTGGGAGGACACGAGGCTAAAAATACCCGGGGGGGGTGTTTCACCATTCCAGGACCAAGCCAAGCTCCACCACGGCATGGCCCTGCTGATGAAAGTGGCGTGTCCCTGCTCTGAATGTGGTGGCTCTGCTACGTCCCCATGGCGGGGCTGCGGGGTGTCTCCTGCTGGAGCATCCTTGGGGCTGGGGGGACCTGGGGGGGCTGGGGAGGGTGGTGGGGACGTGCCCATGGGGTGTCACCGAGGAGCTCAAGGTGCTTCACTGGTTGGGGAGGGAACCGCAGGTCACCCTGGGGCGAGTGTCACTGTCACTGCGTGGCCCCCGGGATATCGCCGCGTCACCACTCAGGCGTCCCCCCTGCCCGTCTGAGGGCCCCCGGGCACCCGTGGGTGCACACGTGTGTTGTGTACACACACGAGCATGCCCAGGCACCATGTACAGGCAGGGACACGTGTGCACCCACGCACCATGCGCACCACACGGCACACTCCGTGCACACACGGTGCAGACACACAAAACACATGCACACACGTGTGCACACAGCGCACATGTGCACACACACACACAACCCCAACAGACACCAGGAATACACCCAAGCTCACGCTCACACACAGCAACCGCCCACCCATGCTTAAAAACATACATGTGTGCACACATGTCAGGTTTGGGTACACACATGCACCACACATTTGCACCCCCCCAGACATATCAGAGCCCCATCTGTGTGCACACACACAGCGTGCAGAGCTGTGCACACCCAGAGCACACAGGCATGCCCCCCCGCCTCCACCCACACGCAAAGCACATGCATGTGCACGCACAAATCCATGCACGTACACCAAGCCCACACTCACACATGCGTGCACGCGCACTGCACATGTGCACACACATGCAACTCACGCACTTATGCATGCACACGCCCATGCACACACCCATACACATGCAACAGTGTGTGTGCACGTTGCATGCACCATGCACACACCCCCCCCCATGTTGCCTGTGTGCACACACCCCACACATGCACACCCCCAGCCCCACCATAAGTGCACGTTCCCCAGACACACATGCAAACCCCACACATGTGCATGCACCCCCCCACATATGCACACCACCATGCACATGCACACTCCCCCCATGTTTCATGCACACCCCCCATACATGCACCCACACCCCATGCCCACACGCAACCCTCCCGTGTGCATGCACATGTTATGCAAATGCCGTGCACACACCATGCACACGCATGTGCTGTGCACAGACCATGACACGCCATGCACACGCCATGCACACACGTGCACCAGCACCCCTGGGCATACCCCATCTCCCTGCCTGGGGCTCCCACCGAGGCCAAATCCAGCCGTGGGCCAGGCCACCCTGTTCCCACGAGCCAGGCCCACAGGCGGCTCAGCCACAGGGTCCTGCACTGGCCCACGGCCCTGGGGGGTCACGGACACACTCGCCCCAGGCCTGTGCCCGTGGGATGCCAGGGTGGGACCCCCCCTCCCTGTGCTGCTGCGGTGGGTGCTGGGTGCTCCTGCTCCACCCGAGCAGCTTTTTGGGTGCTCTCTGGGTGCATGTGAGGCCACCGGGTGCTGCCCGACCTCCTGTGCTGGCGGGTTGCTCTGCACCCCCACGGGCACCCACTCCCCCCCCCCCCCCGCACCCCTGGACGGTGCAGCTGTAAGCGTGCGACCACGCTGCACAAGGGTGCTGCACAGCCACGCTGCACCCTCACGCTGCACCCCTGCACTGCGCACACGTGCTCCTCTGCACACCCACCCCCACACGCATGCACACCCCTGCTGCACACACAAGAGCACGCACACGCACACAGACGTGCACGCTCAGGCTGTGGGTGCCCCACGGGCGCCGTGGGGCTCCCTCCCTCCAAGCTGGTGTGAGGTCCTGGGGAGAGGGAGGAAGAGTTGGAGGGATGGAAGGAGGAGTGATGGAGGAGGGCAGGAGGGATGGAGGGAGAAGGGAGGGATGGAGGAGGGAGGGAGGGAAGCGGGGGGATGGCAGATGGACGTCAGTCAGCCTGCCCAGAGGAAGGACAGACGTTGATAGCTGAGAGCCAGCGCTGGCTCTCGGACACTCTCCCATGCTCCCCACTGGGCAGCCCCCATGCCGAGGTAGGGACATGTGCCATCCCTGCTGGCAGGGTCCCCAGGTCAGCCCCAGGGTCAGCCCCACTCAGGAGCACTGACCCTTATGTTCACTCTGGTCCCTACTGATGTGCAGGCAGAATGCTCTCAGTAAGTGTAGCCACACTTGGGGGGGGGGAGGTTAAAGGCCATTGGGACTGTCCCTGCCCTGTCTGGGGACCAGAGGACCCACCTCTGAGCAGACCCCCAGGGTCATCCCTCCTTGCTGCCCAGCCTGGCCCCCCAAATCCGGCTCCAATTACCCAGCACAAGCCCAACCAAAAGGAAAGCTGGCGCCGGGGCAGCAGGGGGGGTACACAGCACCTTCAAAAAGGAGAATTGGGAGTGTCCCCCCCTCTGATGGCACCATGTCCCCTCATCCCTGAGACCACCCATCAGAGGGCACCCCAAAACCCAGAGTCACCTTGAGCAGGGTTTAACCCCTGCACTGCCAGGGCCACCAGCTCACTGGTGCTACCTGAATCCCCCTCTACTTCCACCCCTTTTACCCCGAAAATAGCTGATTCAGGTTGAACAAAATATTCCCTTGGCCCAAACCACCACTTTTTGTTAATTATTATTATCATTATCATCAAAGCAGGGAAAGAAATCACCCTCCAGCACAGCAAAGCGCCCCGCTTGTCTTCGCCTGCCTCCTCTGGGGGTGTAGGCAGATGCATGGGAGCCAGGGCAAGGGAAGGGATGGATAGATGGATGGATGGATGGATGGATTGCAGGCAGCACAGCGGCACCATGCCTTTGCCTGCACCACCCTCTGCTGCTGCTGCCACGCCTGCCTGTGCCTACTGGGGTTCAGGGGCGAACATGGAGGGGTTTTTTTTTGCAAACTGTGGTTCAAAACCCATTTAATGCTCTTTTTTTTGGGGGGGATGGATTAATTAAATCCAGTGTCTGGTTTAAGAGCTGGGGTGGGTGGGCTCGCCGGCTGGCTGGGATGCTGCCTGGCACACACGGGGCTCACTGACCACGGACCCCGATGCTTCATCCACAGTACCCTGAGCCAGCGGCTCCACCACAGCCCCCAGCCTTTCATCCTTCGAAAATCCCTGCACCATTTCCCCCTTGAAGCCACCGGGGCTTTTATCCCCCAAATGCATCATCCCTCCATTATTGTTAAAGAATTTTAGTCATGGGTTTCTCTAGGTTTACTTTATTAACAACTCAGAGTTGGGCCACCACCACAGTGAATGGCAAAAGGTAACTCAAAGACGCCTTCTATATAAATACAATTTTACAAAACAGTACGCAATTGATAATTTGTCAAAAGAAGTTCTAGGTGTTCTTCCACGAACTCTCAGTTCTCTATTCTCCAGTGGTTTCGAAAGTCCAATACATTTTCAGTCTCGACTGATTCTTATTGTCTTGTCCTGGTTCTTCTGAAGTTAGCGGTCGTAGGCAGAAGGTCTCCAGTCACCACAGTCACTTATCTTCTTACACATCAAAGATCACCTCTGAATTTCTGAGAATCACTCAGGTTGTTCTATTAATTCATCTTACTCTAAAGTTAATCACTTACTCTTATCTATTCTTATGTCTTAGGTCTAAGATGTACGATCCTTATTCTGTTGATTCAGCTTGACTGGGTTTTAAGCCAGCCATGGTGAGGGCTACACATGGGACAAATAAGCAGCTTATGCATATTGTTTTATAAGCACCTGCATTCTATTAATCACATCTAAAACAATCTCTAATCATGAGTTATATGTCTGATATGAATAGTCTTAGAAACAATGAGGCTTAAGGCCTAGTTCCCTTTGCAATTATTGAAAGTTTTTTTAAGCTGCAGTTGTGGGGACACAGGGATGGATCTGTCCTGGTACTGTGGGATCTGGTTGCCTTCGGCATGATGAGCTGTGCAGCGGGTCAGGTCTCAGTGCCAGCCCCATGGTTGTGGTCCCTTCTGTCTGCTCGCTGGGCTTTCCCCACCGCTGGGAGACAGAGCCAAGTGTTGAACAGCCACACAGACACCCACCAACTCCCTGAGAGGGGAATGCAGTGCCAGGTGACCCCCCACACCGTCCCCTGGCACAGCCTGGAAGTAAAGCCGGTGCTGGCCATATCGCCTAACAAAAACCCAGACCCATTTCCACCAATTTCTTCCCTCCTGACGCCTCTCCCAGTCTTTCCCAGTTCATATCTTCACAGGAAAAAAAAAATAATCCCCACCTCTGCTTGCTGCCAACGGGCCCCGGGCAGGATTTATCCTTTTCAACCCATCGAGGTGTCTTGGCCGCGGTCCCCAGTGCCTCCTAATGTCCCCGTCCCCCCGGATTTGCAAAGCTTGGCTCATAACAGGGGAGATAAGTCACTGCTTTCGGTGCCACCTCCCCATGCCAAACCACAGTGTGTCCCCAGGGCTGTCACCTCCCGGGTGGCTCCGCCATGCCTGGGGGGCTGGTTTTATTCTCTGTTTGATATAAAATTGAACCTTCAAGGCATTCAGTTTGCTTTTCCAGTGGCAGAAAGGCGGCTGGGATGCTCATCCCAGCTCATTTGGGACCGAGATGGGGACAGAAGCAGGGACGGGGTCAGTCATGGGTGGGTTCTGGGGAGCTCAGCAGTGATTTGGGGGGGCTGCTTCCCGCCAACTCGAGGGTGGGAGCTGGGTCTGCACCCCAGGTGCTGCCAGCGCTGCCAGGAAGGGGACGGGGCAGGAAGGGGAGGTGTGAACAGGGGGAGAACCGGCCATCGAGGGCCTCTCCCGCCGTGTGCTGCCCACGAGGGCCGGGGCTGGCGACGGGACAGGGACAGCATCCTGCCTGGTCCGTGCAACGTGTCCTTGCCGAGATCTCCCTCCCTTCTCGAGCCGGCTGGGGTGCTGGGTGGGGGGTGTGGGGATCCCCTGGGACCCTCCAGGAGGACGTGGCCATCCATGGGGTCACACCCGGGGGACATGCTCCCGCCCCCAGCACTGGTTGGGGGAATTTGGATCCACGGGTGGGGGGTGCCTTGGGTGGCCCATCACCCCACGCCAGCCCCCGCAGCCACAGCGGGTCCCCCCGCTGCCCCACGCTCGCCCTGTGCCCCCACCCAGCCCCTTCCCCGGACCACGCCCCCTCAACCAGACCACGCCCTCCTTCCCCAGCCCCGGCCCTCTTTTTCCCCAGGCCCCGCCCCTTCTCCAGACCACGCCCCGCGGCCTCCGCGCCTGGACTACGACTCCCGTCATGCCGCGGGCCCCGGATGGGGCGTGGCCTCCGCCGGCCGCTTCCGGGCCTGGCGGTGAGGAGGGAGTGAGGGAGCGGTAAGATGGCGGCGGCGGCGGTGCTGGAGTTCCAGCGCGCGCAGTCCCTGCTCTCCACCGACCGCGAGGCCTCCATCGGCATCCTCCACTCCATAGGTGAGGCCCCGCCGGCCGCCCCCGCTCCGCCGGCCGCCCCCGGCCGCCCGCCGCCGCCTCCCGCCCGTCGCCGCCGCCGGCTGCTGACTCACCGTGCGAGCCGGACGGGAGCGAGGCCTGGGCCCGCTCCGCCCGGCCCGGGCCCCGGCCCGCTCCACAGATGCGGGTCCTCCACCCGCACCGCGGGCCGGCGGGACGGGGCCGGGCCGCTGCCCGCCGCCGGTGCGGGCCCCGCGGGCCCGAGCGGCAGGGAGCCGCCGGGGTGAAGCGGGCGGCCGCGGCGGAGCCCCCCGTTCGGGGAGCCCGCCGGCGGAGCCCCGCGGTCTCGGGCCGGCTTCTCCTCCCCGTTCAACGCGGTGTGCCCCTGGGTGCGGGCGGAGGCAGCGGCGTGTGAACTTGCCTGCCTCGAAGCCCGTGGAGCGGCGTGTGCGGGGGCCGTGGCGGGCAGCGGTGCGGGCAGGAGTCTGCCGGTACCGACTGTTTGCTTCTGGGGTTTTTCGGTTGTGGTGGGACAGCGGCTGGGTGTTGCGCTGGTAGCGGCGGCCTGCAGCGGGTCCTCGGCGTGCTGATGGATGAGAAAACTCTGCTGGAAGTGGCATTTCCTCTTATAACACTAAAATACACCCGTTATTTAAATTACCTGCACAGAAAGTTTTGAGGAGTTTTTGTGTGTGCTGTGTCTGGAGCTTTAACTTCTGCTTGTTTCAAGGCAGATGCTGTTTGCGGCAATTACTTTGTTGGGCTGTCCTGGGCATCTAGCAGTGCCAAGGAGATGTTGGTGCTATGAAGTGGTTTGTAGGCGTAACGTGGACACCCCTCTTTATTTGGGGGTCGGGGCATACAGGGTAGGGAGAGGGGGTGCCTTCAAAACTGGTGTATAAAAGAGTAATTCTCAATTCTTGTAACATATGGTGATTTCTGAAAAGATGCTGTGACCTGCTGTTGCCCCGCTGTGTCGGGCAAATAAACGTTTCCTAGTGTCTGTATTAGACCTTGAAATTGGAATTGCTGAATGGTCTTTAAAAGTTGCTCGTCCCTCTCGGTGTTTGTCTGGTTAATTAGTAGTTGGTGTTCTCAAGCCTGTCAACACACCTACGACTTCCCGTCCACTTGGGCTCAGTCAGGAGTAACAGCTCGCGTTGCTGGCTGGTGTAAGCTGGAGCAGTCCAGAGAGCGTTGCCGCAATACTTTTCTGCTCAAGAGTGAAGTTACTTTGCTTTTAACACCACGTGTGTTAAATTATGGCTGCAGTCTGCATGCAAGGGTGGCGTGCAGGATTTCAGTTCCTTCTGTAGAACTGGGCAGTGGATTTTGGCTTTGTGTAGAAGTTGGGCAAACTCACCTGCACAGGGGATGCTGGAGATGAATATTTACAGGGTAGCAGGTGGCAGGGAAGAAAGTGTATTGTTTTGTGGATAACTTATATGAAATTGATGTTGTGTAAACACAGGTTTGGTGCTGCTGTATGTCATTTGGCCCTTCTGTGTACTTCAGAGCCAGAGTTACTCATGTTGGTACACAGAGTGATGATTGGATTGTCAGAGTTCGGTGTGGGAAGGAGAACTCACTCTTACAGCAGTTGTAACACCTGATCCATTCCTGAGTGAAAAGGGCAGACGTACCCAGTTCACAGAGCTGATGTTGTTCTTGTGCTGTGTTTTGACCACAGGATCACAACTTAATACTCATAGTGGCAACATCAGAAATCCCAATACCGGAATACCCAACCGCGGAAATGCCGTTAGATTTGTTTTATTTGGTTTTGTGGCATCAGTGGGAGAGGGTCTGTTGGGGGGTGATGGTGTTTTTTAAATAACACTTGAACAGCGGGACAAGCTTAATGAAACTACTTCAAAACTTAAATTATAGTCAAGTTGGAGCATGCAGTTGTACCTATCAGCTGGATTAAAGCCTTTGTGAAGTATGGACGAAGTGCTTTCTGTAAGCTATGCATTTAAAATTTCCACTTAATCTGCTTTCCAGATCTCGCAGGCCATGCTGGATTCACTATTGCCTGTTATAACAGTTACTTTTTCTGGTGACTTTCCAGGAGCTGACTAGTAATGATTATCTTCTAACTGAAATAGCATTAAAGGTAACTTTTCACTCTTTTCTAGTGAAACGCGATGTCCAGGAAAATGATGAAGAAGCGGTGCAAGTCAAAGAGCAGAGCATCCTGGAACTGGGGTCGCTTTTGGCCAAGACTGGGCAGGCAGAAGGTGAGCCTGAAATAAGTAACTGAGGTAACGGGTAAGAGATACATACATTCAAATTAATTTAGTCCCGTTGTTTAATGGGATAGAAGTAAAAGCGGTTTTTGGCAGGAAAAGTTCTCTCAGAGACAGGACAGAAACTAAAATACTAGATAACATAAAATATTAATCTCATGTTACTTGGCCCAGTATTCCAAAAGATTGCTCATGCGTTGGGCAGTTTAGTTTATGACCCTTTGACTTGTGGCCTTTTTAGTACGAGTGACTAAAGTTTTGTTAAGTTGTCATGTTTGAGATGAGAAGTTTCTCTTGTTTTGTTTTTAATAATATCAGAGCCTTCTTTCAAATTGGAAAGCTTGACCCAAAAAGTCCTTTCCACCAGCAGCTTTTTTCTCAATTAATTGATTTACCTGCTGAAACGTTACATCAGAAAATCCTCGCCCAGCTCTTCACAAGAGCAAGACTTGACAGTCCTTCTATTGTGAATGTGTGAAAGGACAGAAATGGAGTAAAATTCTCTATTCAACGATTCTTGAGTTGAATCTGTTCGTGTCTTCTGTTTCCTGGAAAGCTCAAGGCAGTGTGTTTGTTATTTTGTACACGGCAGTTTAGTTTTTTTTCTTTTGCTGAAGAATGCTCTTGCCTTTTCTGGAGCACCTTTCACCTCAAGCATTTTAGGAGCTGATACACCACATCCATATAAAGAGCATTCTGTCCGTGGCAGACAGTTGCCCATGGTATAGTCCTAATGTTTTCTAACTGTGTGCAACAATAATTCAGAATGTGAAGTGAAGCGTGTGTGCTTTTAACAGTCTGCAACTGGTTGGGGAAACCAGGCCAGCAGAAGGTTTAATCAAAATCAAATGAAATTCAACTGGGATGCCAGACCTAAAGTTAGAGTAGTTCATGGAAAGCAGTATGAGGTCTCAGATAGCGGCTCACCAAGATGATGGTTTTATATTTATTCTGAAACGCACACTTGGTGTCCTACTGTCCAGTCTTTGTAAACATCTCTTTTGACTTGGTCATTTAACTGATCTACCCACCTCTACATGTGTTTGAGCATTCTGGACACTGATCCCACTGTGATTTGCAATTGAACAGAGCTTGTGACAAAGTAGATTACTTGCACTTCGAGCAGTGCTGGAAACAAAGGTGCTATTCATCTCACCTAACTATAGATATCCACGTCTGATTTCCTAGTGTGGACTGCTTTTACAGTCAGTGGAGAAAAATAAGCCCTTCCAGAACACGATTCATCTCTTCCTACAGTAAGAATTTACAGGAGGACAAATGAAGGCTGCTGTACAAGTGCTTGTTTTTCTAATTGAATATTAAAGGACCTCAAGTCAATTAACTCAGGTATAGGTGTCTGGGCTGTATGAGTGCCCTTTGTATTCTGATGTTTGCTTCTGTAGAGATAACTAAACATGGCTTTGCTCCTGCACCAAGGAAGATGTTTGTTTGGGCTAAAAAGGGGGAAATCATCAGAAAAGTCTCTTCAAGTAAATGTGTGGATGTGCTGCTGGTGTACAGAAGCCTGAGAGGAGAGTTGTTAGGTGCATGATGGCCTCCTTGAACTTGGGGTAGTTTTGAGTTCAAGCTGAAGTCTTACGTGAGTATGAAGAACTTCAGTGTACTCTCAAAGTGGCTAGCTAATAGGGTTTTTAAGGGGAAGGCAAAGTAATTGAAAATGTCAATGTTAACTCATCAAAAACAGATTTGTGAAGGAGCAAATGCAAAATGTATTTGAAGTGCATTAAAGGGAACACTAAACTGCAGAGCAACTATATTCTGAATAGAAGAAAATTAATTTGGCAACATTAAGCAGCCAGTTGTGTATATGTAGATCGGGATGACATCGCCAGGTTGGGCTTTCTTGGGGATGTGTGGTAAAGCTGAGGGATAAGGAAAGGGGATACCACAGCTTAGAGATGTGCTACTCCTGTGGGAAAGACCTGGTCACCTTCCCTTTCTCTGTCTGCTTTCTAGGGTGAAGTAGACTAGTAGGAGTGACAAGCAGTCAGGGTCAGCAGCATCTTCTCCAGGTACATCTGTTCACAAAGATCCTCGCACCAGGCAGACACACAGATCTTCGTATCCGAGGGGAGTGAATTCAGTGCTGCATAACCTAACAAGGAAGTTACTGAGACTGTGTAGTTTCTGGCCCGAATGAAGTAGATCTCATCACTGTAGCTTTTGCTGCACACATTTTAGTTTTAGCTAGTGTCATTTCTTTCACAGATTTGAGGTGTTGCAGTGGCTTGTTGGCTACTTTAAAGCAATAACTTCTCGGAGATGAAAGGGTCTGTGAGCTGCAGCCTAGGGAGAAAATCAGCTGCAGTTTGGTGGGGTTTGAAACTTACAACTGCTGTGCTGCTGACTGACTGAGAGTGTAAAATGAACCTGTGGATTTTTAGAGGACTAACCTCTGTTGAACTATGGCCTTTGTTTAAAAGAATAACAAATGACCCTCTTTATCTGCTTGATAGAGTTTAAGGCTTGAACTGGTGGATTAATTTTTTTTTAGGACAGTTCTAGATTTTTATAGCATTGCTTAAAACTATAGAATTGGCATAACTCGGATCAGGAATTCAGGTACATGGCATTTTAGCTTGTGTAAGCACTTTCTCTGAGGATGAGCAGCAGACTTCATTTTCCAGAGCTGCTGCTTATCACTTCTCCAGAGCTGTCAATCACACCCCTTTACCAAGCGTTGCATTTACTTAAAAAAAAAAAAAAAATCCTAAAAATAGTTGACAGTTACACTGCTAGGAAAGAGAAATTTCTATGGGAACTTTGAGCTTGCATGTCTAAATGTGTAGTTTGCAAAATGTACAGATATATTCTAGCTGTTGACTTTGAATCTGCTTTCTAGTGAATTCTCGGGCAGCTGTTGAGCAAGTCAATGGAAAGATAAGTACTGCAGTATGTTTCACGTGATTTTTCCTTTTTTCTTCTAAAGTTCCTTTCCTGTGTGGAAAAGTACGTTGTGCACTAAGACCACGACTCAATGGGTCCTGAGAAGCTGGTGTACTGCAGCGATGCACAATAGGAAGAGTGGTACCTTGTACTAGTTGAGAGTTGATGGATCTCAGAGACAGTATCGCTGCCTTGATAAGACGGACTGAAAAACTGGCGAATTCTTAGTTACAGAGCTCAAAGCTAAGGATACAGTGCTGTGACCTGATGAGAAGCAGACTCGTTCCCTGTGTTAAGTGCTGCGTTTTCAAGTGCTTGTGTTAGTTGCATTAGGGAAGAGCACAAGAACCAGCTTCTGGGCAACTCCAGCTCTACTGCTGCTTCTCTTCTGAGCACAACAAGGTGACCTGGAGCCCACCTTTCTGAGCTCACATTGAGAGGAGGGATGCTTGAGAGTAGCTCTGCGCAAAACTGATGTGTTGGAAGCTGCTGTCATGGTAGTTTGTGTACTGTATGTGAAACCAAAGTGTTTGATTAAAATGGTTGGGATTTACATCTGTGAGTGGTACTGCAGATTGAGTGGTCCTCAGAATGAAGGCAGTGTGGGTAAAGTCATCGTCTGCCACGGGGCAGTAGGTAACAGTTCCTTGTTGAGTAAAAGCTGAGCACTGATTGAAACTGTCAGTAGCAGGGCTCAAGCTTGGATATTAAAGTAGCTGTACCTCAATTCTAGAAAAACCTGCCCATTAATTTTCAGACAGAAAGTAAAGCTTTTATGAAATCTTGGGCATGGCAGTCATAGCGCCTTGTTTTGTTCCCTGTACAAAGTTTGAGCAGCTCATTTTAGAAAGAGTCACAATTTGTTGCACTGCTGTTTGGAAAATAAGGCTCCTCTAAGGATTCAGGGCACACTCAAGATAAGTTTCATTTGTTCTGAAAACTGCACTTCCAGATGTATAAAAATGTCAGTACATCACTGTGAGCAATTGGATTGGAACACACTGTGAGTTCCAATTCCTAACCATGTAAGAAATGAGTTGTATCAGGCTTGATTAAACTTTTAAAGTAAATAGGTTGAAAAAGTAAAAAATATAAGGAATAATTTTTAGATATTATTAAGATGTCCTTGTAACAATTCTTTTGCATTACTGTTAAATGAAATATGAAGGAAATCTTGTTTTCAACTGTTTTTATTGGAATCCTCCCAAACTGAAATTCTGCTGATGCTCCTCCGTATACTAATTGAAATAAAATTAGACTGGTCTCTTATTTTAGTTTTGATTCCGATGCTAGTTTGGTATAGAGTGTATTGAAGATTTCTGAAATACTCATTACGGGGTTTGTTTTGGTTTTTTTTACTATCAAATCTCGTAAATGTGGTAGTGCGAGATCTAGCTGATATTTGGGTGAGACTTAAAATTCTGGGGCAAATAAGCTGTGATTTCACTGTATGACCCCACTACTTTATGAGTCAGTACTGAACCCTGCACTGGCACACTGCTAGTCTGCTGGAAGTATCGTCTTCCCCCAACTGTAAACAGACATCGCTGCAACCTGGCCCGATGGCTGTGTGTTGTTTATCGCAGGAGAAGACTTAACTTGTGCTGTGCAATTCCAACATGTAACTCCCTTCTGCTGGCATGAATGCCGAGTCCTGAAACTGCTGTGACATTGACTGCCATGTTCCTCTGCTCTGTAGGAATGACATTTTTAGTGTATTTCTTCATAAAGAAAGACTTTTCCTCTGTGAGCTTGAGACTAGCTTTATAACTGTAAACTAGTAAGGAGACTAGTAGAAACAGAAATCTAATTAAGTAAGGTAAGATCTAATTAGGTAATGTGGGTAGTTGAAGTGTTAAGAAATGTCATTTTTTTCAGCGGTGGCGCGCAGGGTGTATCTGACTTTCTAGGGCCGGCTAGGTATGGCAGATTAAAACGTCAAACTGTGAGTTAATAAAAACATACTTAAACTATAAACTCCGTTGCCCATTTTATAGAAAAATCTCAAAGCATTTAGCAGATGCTTACATTTTTAAAACACGCCTGAGGCAAGTGTAGTTAGAAATGGTGTTATAATTGGGTGAACTGAAGTAACGGGAAATGTATGCTGTGCGGGTAAGACTGGACCCCAACAGTCACCTTTGCCAGTCCCCGTGTTTACTGCAAGGCATTCCTTCAGGTGATGTTTATCACTCTTTTCCTGTAAATGATGTTGAGAGACTGCTTATAAAATGTTTGGTGTAATATATACTGCTGTGTATAGATGTGTCAGGTACTCCAGCTGCAGTGTGACTCTTGGCTGTGTGGTTGTATTTCATGATTTGTTTTTTTCTCTATACAGAGCTGGGAGGACTTCTGAAGTATGTTCGACCCTTCTTGAACTCCATCAGCAAAGCAAAGGCAGCCCGCTTAGTCCGATCTCTGCTTGATCTGTTCCTTGATATGGAGGCAGCAACAGGACAGGAGGTGAGATTTAAATTTCAGCACTAGTGCATTCCTCAAAAGCCTGTAACACCATTATCTGACCTAGTTTGCTTCACACTGAAGAATTATTCATGTCAGGAAACATTCATTTAATGCATTTGGATATATTCTATTAATAAAACATTAGATAATTTAATTCACTCATAACCATGTTTTTCTGCAAGCCTCATCCTGCTGCAGGTTAGGAGTAACTCTCACCCTGGGCATGTTTCTTAGACTCATGTTGCTTGCTGTTAGATGCACAGCATTAGTAGTATTTCGTAGTGTGATTAACGTTCGGGAGGTGAGAGGTGCTACACCTGTTCCAGGGAGCTCGGTCTAGTGGAAGGGTGGGGGCAGTGTGTGATGGCACAGAGCTAGAGGAGTGAGTCTTCAAGGTCTGTTCAGGAGTTGGTGGGATTAGATGGTGAATATTACTTAGCATCTTTCACCTGGAGACATGAAGGTGTATTGCATGGGGACACAGTGTGTGGTGAGTGTCTTGCTCTACAGAGGGCTTCTGGGGCATGAAAGTTATTCCTGAAGTGGGAATGGAAAAAGCTTTGCAGCTGCCAAGTGTAACCTACTTCCAGGGGATGAACTTCTTCACTAGAAAGCCCCTTTGGTCTAAGATAGCCCAGTTAGGATGTACTCCATTCTCGTTAGCTACCTAGAATACAGTTGGTTTTCTTTTTTTTGTTTTTGTCCATGTGACTTGTTGGTTATTTGGGAATGGGAGAAGGACAGGAGCAACTTGTAAATAAATGAGCAGCCACTTACAAGCAGTGCTGACCTGCAGTAGTATGGATTGTACTGGCACACCAAAGCAGTTAGATGGAAAGGGGAGGCAGGGAGGGTCTGAGCAACAGGTTAAGGGGAAAGCCAATGTAACACTGTACGCACGGCAACTGGCGTATTACGGTCTAGAAGAGGTTCTGCCATGTTGACAGGCAGGTGGCATTCTTGTTAGCCCAATTAGCACAGAAGTATCGTCCTTTAGTTCAGGTAACCTAGCAAATGTTCTTCGTTTGCTGTTCGGTTCTTGTGGCTTGTATGTCCTGTTACCATAAGCGGTGACAGAATCTTTTTGCTGCTGCTCTTTAGCAGAAGAGGTTAAGGGAAGTGGGGTGGGATGTACAGGTGAGAAGGAAACCCCTAAAGGTGTCAGGAGAAAATGAGTGGCTTCAGACTTTTTCTAAAGGTAGCTTGATGTAAATAACGATACTGGGATGCACTCCCAATAGGTGGCATTTTATGGCAGGGGAAGAACTTGGAGTAACAGCAATGGAAATATGGCCCACTTAGTCAAAATACTCACTTTCAAGCATATTCAGAAGCCAAACCCAAAACCTTAAGGAATTCTGACACCTAACCTGTGAGGTTCTTGATGCAGTAATCCCAAATACTTTCAGTGCCTCAGAAATGTTCAGAAGGACAGTTGTTTCCTTGGTGTAACATATATCAAGAAGACTCCCAGGAGTCCAGTAAAGCAATGAAATTAGAGATTCTCCAGCTCCTAATGCTCCAGCTATCACCGTGCAATAAATTGCGACTTCATAATGGCTTTTCATAAAATGTCCCCATTTAATAAGTAGTGACGAGGAGCTGGCAAGCGCTGCAGTGTAGTACAGCTGCAGAGCTGCCCCAGAAACAGCTGCGATCCAGAGATTTTGGGAAAAGGCATTCCTGAGCCTAGCACCTCAGGATGACTTACTGTATATTGTTGGCCAGTACTAAATTGGCACCATCTGCTAATTGGGGTGGGACATGACTGCTTTATTCATCAATGGAATCTCAGCAGTCTTAAAAATATGAGAAGCCATTGGGTTCCTTTACTCCGCTTTGAAGCAATAGAAAAAACATCCAGTGTCACTGACTGGCTCCTGGCACCTAACTCCGTTATAAACAGTGGAGCCCGGCACCTCTGTTGGTTTATACTACTAAAGGACACACATGGTCTGACATATTTAGGCCCTAAAACACATGCTCTTCATTTTTCCTTTCTTTCTAGAGCAATTGAAAATACATTTTTCTCTATGGCAGAATGAAATGGTGCAAAACACGCTGGAAGGGATCTCAAAAGTCTTTTAGTCCTTTCCTTGCCCTAAGGCAGAATCAGTTCTCATGTAGCCAGATGTTTTTAGTTGAAACAAAAACACAGCTGTTTAAGAAATGCTATTAGGATTTCAGCAGTAATTTTTACTGGTGAAACCTTGGAAGCCAAATCTTTATTTTCATATTCCAGTGTGGAAGGATTGTCCCTGGTGGTCAGAAAAAGTTATTGGAAGCCAAATGCATTAGAAAAGCAATTGAAGAAGGTGGTCTGTTGGCTAAAGCTTAAACTAAACCTTAGTTTGCCTTCTGAACTTTACTTTCTCTTGCAGAGTGTGTTACAAGTAGTATAATACTGTGAACGTTGTTACAAAGTGCAGGAAGTTAATCTAGCAAAGAGAACATGAAAATATGTAGCATAAACAGTAGCTGTTCTATATCATTTTGTGCAACATTTCTGTGAGTTTAAACTCTGGTGTCAACAGGATGCAGCCTGAGGCTAAAGTGTATCGTGTGTGGTTACTAGTGAGTCCTTGTTGAAGAGAAGTCATAATCTTGCAGTGTTGAGCTGCAGTTCTCATCAGTGGTGAACTACACTTTACTGTGGTAATATTAAAGGTGTCGTTCAGAGACATTTGGGATAGGCGCTAATGATGAAAGCTAATCTCCAGGCTCATTTTAAAGTAAAGCTAATTTGGTGTTTAGCAATGCTGCTGTTCAGACAGGAATGACTTTTTTCCTTAAACTACATTGTGGAGATTCAGGCTTTGTTGTATTTTTGTTGCTTTGTAGGAAATGATTGAACCATACTGCTGTTTTAAAGAGGGGCAGCAGAAGGCTTTACAAATTTCTTTCTGCTCCCTTTAAGGTTGACCTGTGTTTAGAGTGTATTGAATGGGCCAAATCAGAGAAGAGGACTTTCCTACGCCAGGCTCTGGAGGTACGTTGCATTGCGGATCCCAAACCTGTGTAATAGCGTCTTACCTTTGTCAGATTTGATACTTGTAAAAGTAGAGAACTTGTAGTGTGTTGTCCATATCTTTGTACATGTAATGGATGGGCGATAACAATTACACTAAAGTTAGTGACCCTTCTTGAATAAGCAGGATTTTACCTGTTGTGTTTAGACTAGCCAATCTTTCAAATGGCAGATCTTGCAGAGCTGGACCGTATAATGTAATGAACACAAACTAATTTAGTGAAGTCTGTGCAGATAAGAATATAAAGTTTCATTTTACAAAATAAATCTGTACTACCTTTCTCTGGCTTTCCTCACAGCAGTTCCTTTTCTGTTCTTCAGGCGAGGCTGGTCTCTTTGTACTTCGATACCAAGAGGTACCAAGAAGCACTGCAGCTAGGTAAGTCTCCCACTAGGTGGTGGTAGTAGTTCTTTGCTTTGAAATTAGCCTTGAGGCTGACAAGGGAAGTGATCAACTACGTCATGTTCCTTGATGAGTTTTGTAGGACTTGGGCATTAATTTCTCAGTGCTATACCAGTTCTGCCATCTTTTTCCACAGCTTGGTGATAAAAGCTTTTAGAGATCTCTTTGTTCTCATCATTTGTTCATTTCAAATAATTTTGGAAGCAAAGAGGAGCTGTGTCCAGTTGAAGGCCATCAGGTTTGGGCCCTGCTGGAACATACGTAGTATACTGCTGTGGTCGGAGAGGTTGAAGGGAGAAACCAGCTTTTTTCAGTTTGCTTAAATACAGCCTCAATAAAAGCAGTAGTAATGCCAGGAAATGGCAAACCTCTAAGGATGTAATTAGACAGGCTCTTGTGAAGTAGTGTAAAGGCTTTAAGAATTTGCTTTTGCACCACCTGAGATATGGTAATTAACCATGTGAACTCTCCTACTCTGCTACAAAGCAGAGTAAAGCAGGTCATCTTACACGGCCCAAGTCCCTTTGGTGCTTTTCAAATGCTCATTTTGCAAATGACTGCAGTAATGTAAGATGAGGTTTAAGCTGGCTAAAGGGTATTTGTACAGACTGCTTCACCAGCTCAGCACATGGGTATGAGCAGGGCTGAGGGATGACTGCACTGACATGGACAGCAGTGCTCACCCAGGCAGTGGTGATGCCTCACCAGGGACCCGTCACTTCTTAAACAGTGTGGTGGCAAGAGCATGTGTCATGTCCAGAGTCACCTGGGAGACTCGTATCTGATCAGAATATCAGGTTATGTTAAGTGCTCTGATACATGGAATTCAATATCAAGTTAGAATTAGTTTGCATACGGATATGTAATGAACTCAGGTTTAAACTGATCAGAGTCCACACTCCAAAGCTGTACTTAATTAACTTAATCACTTGGATGATGGTGGTACAGCTTAGGGAGTTGTAAAGGCCTGTACCTATAGGACAGCCTCTCTGAAAGATCTATTGAGATGTCAACGTTGTGCACTAGCATTTCTATGTGGCTGGCCAAGATATGGTTATGTCCACGGCCGTGGGGAGTAGGTGCAAGCAGTGAGTCTCTATGGGATGTTTCTTGGGAGAGTCCATTATCTTCCACCTAGTTATGCAGTTTCAGCTGTGGTTTTCAGCTTTTGAGCACAGCAAGTGAGGATAAGGTTCTCATCTCTGCCCTAAGTTAGTTCTTTAGTTTGTAGTGGGGGGAAAGAAGGGGAAGAGTTTCCTGTAAGGCTGGCTCTTTCTGTCCTCATGAGGCTTTAATGTGACAGTTTATCTAGGCTTTTCTTAGGCTGTCCATTCCTACCTCCTAAACTTCATCTGTGGATGTCTTGTGCTTAAAACATTGCTTCCTCATCCCCTATTCTTAGGAGTTGCTTGAAAATCCTCAGGTCTCACCCTAGGGGAATGATGCAGGACCGGGCAGTACTTCAGGTTTGCTCGGAGCTCCGAATGTGAGTGGTAAATCATGCTGTTGTCTGGGGAAGGGGTACCAGAGTGACAATCTGAACTGCACAACCCATCCTTGACTTTCTGCTGAGTGTCTGCTGCCCGCGATGAGGTGGCAGAGACATGCTGTCCATGTACCCAAGTATTCTCACTGCCCTCTTCCGCCTCTAACACAAAACTGGTTCATTCTTCTCCAAATGTGGACTGACACTGACCTACTGTTATTTCTTCTCCTTTGTTTCTTCTTGGAAGAACAGGTTGTGTAAGCCTAGCCTCCCTTCCTCAAAGCCTGTACTGCTGTGGGGGAAGAAGGGTGTAATCTGGAAAGACTTGGTTTGTGTAGTTGTTGATAGCAGATGCAGAGCAGGTTACAAAGGTTCTTGTTCTTCCCTGCTGCTAGGCTCCCAGCTTCTTCGGGAATTGAAAAAGATGGATGACAAGGCATTGCTGGTGGAAGTGCAGCTGTTAGAAAGTAAGACTTACCATGCCCTGAGCAATCTGCCAAAAGCAAGAGCAGCCTTAACCTCTGCACGGACTACAGCCAATGCAATCTACTGTCCACCTAAGCTGCAAGCAGCGTTAGACATGCAGTCAGGTAAAGCCTTTCAGGAGAAGGGGAAAGTCTAGGACTTGTCATGATGCATCAGTTGACTGATATTTGTTCTTTCCTGAGTGAATCACAGAAAATGATGTTAGGTGGGACCTCAAGATATCTACAAGTCTGCCCAGCTGCCTCAAGGCAGGATCAGCTGTAATTACATTGTTCCTGACACATGTTTTTTCAGTCTGTTTTTGAAAACCTCTGGTGGTGGAGGGTCTGTAACCTCCCTAGGCACTACAGCATTACACCTTGTTAGTATAACTGTAATGTTGTTCCTGACCTGATTCTCAGGCACTTACCTGAAGTGCCCCGAACTTGCCTTTCTTAACATGTCCTCTTAAGAGAGGGCATGGATGCTCTTCTGATAGAGATGAGGTAAAGGGAGGCACAGAAAGAAAGGATTCCATTTACTGAAGTACCAGATAAAGCACTGGGCAACCAAATTGTTCTGTTCTCTTCCAGTCATGTTCTGAATTAACTCTGATGCCTGCCTGTTTGTTCCTCTCAACAGGTATTATCCATGCAGCAGAAGAGAAGGACTGGAAAACAGCCTATTCATATTTTTACGAGGCGTTTGAGGGATATGATTCAATTGACAACCCAAAAGCCATCACTGCGCTGAAATACATGTTGCTGTGCAAAATCATGCTGAACATGTATGTGGCAAATGGTTCTGTGAAGAACACTTCCTACATTTAAATGGGAAAGGGTTTTCATTTACAAGACTCTAATGAAAGAACTCAAGCAGACAAGCTTGCTGTTTGTCTTTATGACCTAATCAATGCTTCTGATACAATGTTACTTGAGTTGTAGTAATTTGCTATTGGGAATTTTTGAGACACATTTAGATTTAAGCTGACCATGTTGTTGAATAAATGCTCTCTTCCCTTCCTTCCCCTCTCTAGCCCAGAAGATGTGCAAGCATTAGTGAGTGGAAAGCTTGCTCTGCGGTATGCAGGAAGACAGGTATAGAAACTTAATCATTTCTATCTTCCTATTATTTCTGAGAATATTGTGGTGTTATTTTTGTCAAATACTTTGGTCTTTTCATACCGAAATACCCTTCACTTCTGAGTGTCCTGAACGAGATCCAGAACTGATTAAGTTACCATAAGTCAGTTGCCTTCAAAGGGATTACAGTGACTTTCACCACCTGAGAATCTGGCCTGCTCGCTTCATTTTCTCTGTTTTTCTCCTCCTCGCTTTCTTCATGAACTACTAAATGCCTAATGCCATAAGGTACTCATGTCTCAACCCTCGCCAACTGCTCTGCAGCCATGGATCTGATGCATTTAAATCCAGGTTATTCATTGTTTTTACTCACGTTGTAGCAAGTCCTGAAAATCCATTCATAGCAGTATAGCTGAGCAGCTTGAGACCTAGATGACTGTAAGGTGGAAGCCAAGCAGCTGGGGAGTTGTTAAATCAGCTGTTTATTCTAACATGTTAGCTTGTCAGTCTGTGAATGCCACCCCCATATTAAATCCAGGGACGCTTATATAAAGTACAGGGCCAAAAGCCAGGTGTGCCAGGGTCTGAGCCAGGCTTACACACTGATGCCCTCGGTGCCTTTGGTCAGCCAGCTATTTACTTTGACGCAGGAGCTAATACTCACCTACCTCACAGAGGATTGGGGAAGCTATTTAGTATGCTCACTGACCTCCTCTACATGTGTAGAAAAGTCTGAAGTGGGGATATCCCTGCGTTATCCCTGCTGGATCACGAAGGGCAGCCCTGGCCCTGCTTCATACCCTTCCCTTGAGTGGCAGCTGGGTTGGAGGTTGCTTTTCAGAGCATGAGGGCAGTGTACTGTGGAGGAAGTCTCAGCTGTTCCCTGCACTGTCCTTCTGAGACAGCAGTGATCACAAGTTCCTGCAGCAGCTGTGGAGGCTGAGCTTAGGGAGCAGAGAGAAAGTGGGCAGCCTTGGGGACAGCTCAGTGGGAGAGATGATAGCAGAAGCCTGTGCCTTCTGTGCCATAGCCACCAGTTCATCCTGCTTGTCTCATGCACTTATTTCTCTCACCACTTGGAAACTGTTCTTCTAGTGGTGTTACTTTGTTTAGTATAAATATAGTAGTTTGGTTATGGCCTAGTCTTTTGCTTTGTTTCAGCAACTGTTGGGTAGACAAGAAACATTTTCTGATGCTGTCCATGGTAGGGTAACCATAGGACTTCTGCCCTGCTTCTGTTGCTCAGCAGAGGAAATGTGGCCTGCTGAAGGCGAGAAACTCAACTTAAGGGCTGAAAATGGCCATGTTCATTAAGCAAGTGCCAAAATGTTCACTTTCCGTAAAAATTGTATCAAACTTGCTCCCGGCCTGCAACCTGATAGGAACTGCAGCTGGTATTCTCAAACCTTACAAAACTTGAGTTCGTTGTTTCTGTGAAGCTGATTTCATGCTGTGTCCTGCAGCTGTTCTGTATGTTCTCCTTATTAGCAGCTGTTCTTACTCTGCCTGTGTGGAAGTAACCCTGACATGGCTTTGTAGCAAAAGGAACATTCCCATTTCGCTGTTTAAGCACGTTTTCAGTATACTGCACAGTTGGCGTAATAGCACTGAGAGGAGAATCCAGAACAATAACCTACTCTCATTTTCTTTCTCTGCAGACAGAAGCACTAAAATGTGTGGCACAAGCCAGTAAGAACCGATCGCTGGCAGATTTTGAAAAGGTGAGTCAGGAGACAGAAAATGGGGCCTGGCTGGACAATACATTTTGTTTTGGGAAGTTGTAGGAGCTGCTACATCCCACAGCAGGAAACCATAAAAACATGCATAGAAAGCAACAGTGCATCAAGCAAATACCCCACAATAATCAGCCAGTTTGGTTTTCGCAGCATGGGGAGTAATAGCTTGCTTGAAATGAGGATTTTTTTCCTTTTTTTTTTTTTTTTTTTTTTTCTGGAGAGTGAACTCAGAAGCAGTGTCCTGTACTTTTGGTGCTGTTCACTGCGATGTGTATCTTCCTAAATTTTTTCCTGGCTTCAGGAAGAGCACCACAGAGATAACGGAGAGGATTCCCATGTCAGGGAACAATCCTGTCATGCCATCTCCTGAGTGTAAACTGGAGATTCTGGCTGCTAAGCTCCAGCAGCATAAAGATGAAGGATGCTTGCTGCACGGTGCTTGAAATGCTGCTAGGCTGTCGTGACCTCCTGGCCTTTTATCTAAGTTATGGGATTGGATTAACTACTGATACTTTGCTGGGCAGGGAGGGAAGACTATTTCATACTCAGAGGGCCTTGAGGACAGGAGACCTGTCACTACCTGAATTATTTGTTCCCACTGTGTCTTCCGCAGGCTCTGACAGACTATAAGGTGGAGCTCAGGGACGACCCCATCATAAACACTCACTTGGCTAAGCTCTATGATAACTTATTGGAACAGAATCTGATCAGAGTCATTGAGCCCTTCTCCAGAGTACAGGTAAATGTTTCCAGCAAGCACACTGACATGCTGGTACCTCTGTCCCCTGCTGTTGGTGGGTGAAGGACTTGTTCCCGTGCAGAATACTTCTTACTCAGAGCTGCTCAGCACTTCCAGAGCTCAGGGTTCATCATGTTCAGCTGAAAAATAAGGAGGGGGCTGAGGGGAACTTTGGAAAACCACGTTCCAGAGTCATAGCCCTTTCCACCCATTTCACTTAATGCGCACTGAAAGGTGGCCATGCTTTTAACACTGAAGGTAACAGTGTTTGGCTTTTAAGGGCTCTGACAGGGTGTGGGTAAAGCTGCAATAATCTTGGAGAATAAATATTATTTTATGTTTCAGAGTGAAATGGCTTTAGGTGTCTAGTCCATCTTCAGTTAAAATTGGATTTGAAATCTGTAGGACATGAAGCCACAAAGCAGAGAAAGCTGTTGGAGATTTTTAGGCCAAAGCGTTTACAGGCCCTTGTGCTGTTCCATGGAAGAGTCCCATACCTCGGTGCTGTGTGTCAAAAGTGCAGCTAAAGATTTACTTAACTCTATTGGTCTCTCTTATAGATTGAACACATATCCAGCCTCATCAAGCTCTCAAAGGTAAGAATATCACTAGAAATCAGTGGCACGTCTTAAGAGGGCAAAGGAATTGAGGTCAAATGCCATTTGCCACCGGGAAATAAATGTAGGCTATTAAGTCTGACAGATCACCTCCACGGCATTTACAGGCAAATATTGCTCTTGGGAACTTTAACATGGACAGTTTCCAGGAGGCATCGGACTGGCTTCCTCTGCTCTAGTCTTTGCTGTAACATCATCTTCCTTCACGTGGGTTTTACTCCCGTTGTTAGCATTTGCTTTTTACTGGGGGTAGATTTTCCTCTGCTGTAGTAACAGCTCATGTTGTGACCAGCTCAGTCTTCCCAATTGACCTGCATTTAATCCTTGTGAGTGTGCCCGGAGGAGTCTGTCTTAGACCCTGAAGATACAGGATCCAGCTAATCAGTTTGAAGTTTCATTAGGGATGTGTATGTCACATTGACTATTGCAATAACTGCTTTACAGATAATCCCAACCAGATTAAGTTTTAGGAAAATCCACTGTAGACCCAGCCAGTTGCATCCTGAAGTGCTTTTGTCCTGTATTAGCATTAAGGCCAGAGGTTTGGAAGTGTACTGAGCTCGGCCTTTATGGTCGGTACATCATCTATCCTCTTTTTCTCTTTGTGCAGTCTTTTCCTAGACTAGCCCTTGGTGTTTAACACATACTTAATAGTTTGAGTAAAAGCTGGACTGCAGTTGTTTCTTAACTGCGGCTGTGTGTCCTCTGTCCAAAGAGCGGAAGCGGAGCAGACTGCTGTGGGGCCTTGCTTGGCACTGGGCAGGAGGTCAGCTCGGTATTGAGTGGCTTGAATGACGCTTCGCCAACACTTGACTAAATACTTGCTGAACCAAGCTAGAATGCTCCAGATCCTGTAATGAGTAATGCCTGTGTGAAGTGACAGTTACACAGTCTTTTGTGGACCGAGAGGGCAAGACATCCCAGTGTTCTCGTCATTAAAAGCTGCTGCTTAATTTCGTATGTCATCTAAAGCTTATGGTAGTATCAAGCAGCGTGCAAGGAGAGATCTGTCCTGACATCATGTTCAGTGATGAAATAGCTGCTTTTAAGCAGTGCTTATATCCCGCCAGGGCTGTTGAGGAGTGTGGAGTAGTAAGATTTGCTTTTCTTTGTGTAGTTCCGGGAGACACGTAATTTTTCTGCTTCAATTTCAGGCTGAGGTAGAAAGGAAACTGTCACAGATGATCTTGGACAAGAAATTTCATGGTGAGTCTCTGCATCCTTCAGTCTCGACTGCCTTGCGGCCCAAGGCCAGGTTGTGTGTAAGCAAGCTGTGGATAGACCCTTCTTTATCACTGCACCTTTGAACCCCGGGTGTCTTCCTTAGACTGCTCTGCTCGGCTTCAGACAGCAGACATGCAGGTTAACAGGCACTATGGGAAGAGTAGTGAGCGGTGGGTTTATTTGTTACTCTATCTGTTGTCATGAAGGCTGTTCCTATTGCTCCATCTGCCATCATTAAGGTCAAGGCTTAATTTCTCACAAATCAGAAACTGCTGTCAGTCCTTACTGTGACTACATCCAAGGACAGTTGTGAGACCCACTGGTGGGCTATCTAGCAAAGATGTGCTCCTCTGCCTTGGAGCTTACTGGAGTATGTGGTCACCTTTCCCAGATAATTTGTGTCAAGAGCATTTTGCGTGTTGGCAGGCGGCACCCACACAGCACAATGGATTGGTTTGGGTTTGTCTGGGACCACAGGAGGCTGCTTCTCTAACAAGCTCTCAAGGAAAGAGCTCTGTTCTTGTTTACGTTGTCCCTAGTGTCGATTTAGAAAGCCCTCTTGATCTAGCTGAGGAAGATGAATGGCCAAAAGAAGCATATTGGTTGGAGAATAGCTCAAAAATTACAGAACCCAGCTGCAGTGCCCATCTGGCACCGGGAAATAGTTTAATTATAAACTGGCTTTTTTTTTTTTTTTGCCTTGCTCCGGTGTTGTGCCGAGCCATCCTGCTGGGCACAGAGGCCTTGAGGAGGAAGGTAGCTGATAGGGAATGGGCAGGCATAAGCATCTCTGGGATGTCGTCTTGGGCCCCTCTCCAGGATGGGTTTTTTTTTTTTCTGGGTAAGCTACCCCTAATGGAGTCCAGACAAAAATCAGTCAGCCAGTCAAGTACAGCACATGAGCCCCTTCCAAACCCAACACAGCTGACCGTCCGTTTGCTGGGTAGATCCCTAAATTCCTGCTGTCTGGAAGATGTGATCTGTCAAGTGTTACACTGGTGACCGCAGCTTTGTGCCCACAGGCATCCTTGACCAAGGCGAGGGAGTCCTGATCATCTTCGATGAACCCCCTGTAGACAAAACTTATGAAGCTGCCCTCGAGACTATTCAGAATATGAGTAAAGTAGTGGATTCGCTCTACAACAAAGCCAAGAAGCTAACATAGGTGAGTGGAGGCAGGAGCCGGAGGTCGCAGCTGCTCCGGACCTATCGCTCCTCCCAGGCCAAGGTGCGGTTTGTGTCCTTGAGGCTTGTTTTCTCTCCTCTCGATTGACGTGGCTCTGTTTTCTTTTTGCAGAGTTGAATTTGCTAGCTGTCATTTGGAGAGTGTGTGTGACAGGAGAGTGAAACCTTTGGGAAAATGTTAGGAGACTTTTTTTTCTTTGTTCTACTTTTCGCTCGGAAAGTTTTTAAACTTCCTCATCCAGTGCATCTTGTATTCCATACGATGCGTGTTCCAGTTTCCATGTAATCTTTACTGGCCGAACTTTGTATCTGGGGGGGGAATATTGTTTAAACGAAGAGGGTATTCTAAATAAAAGGAAAAAGGCTTACACTACCTAAACATGTGCTTTCCACTTCCTGAGGGATGGCAGAGAGTTAAGCAGGGACAATGTTTTGTTACCAGTAGGTGCCCAAAACAAGTTTGTTTCATCTCCCTCTGCTCTGAAATCTGAGACTTACTGACAGTGTATAAGCAGCCAAGTTTATTCCATTTGTACTGAACCAAAAAAACCCAAAATGTACAGACTGCTGGTTTATTTTTAAATCTTAAAGGCCTCGGATCCCCTTGAAAGCAGCTCCACAATGATTTTCCTGAAGGCTTTCGCACCCGAGGCACCTGCTTCAGAATTGTCATTGTGCTGTGCTAGACCAGAGCCACCCTGTGCAGCCAAAAATCTCAAGACGGCTGCAGCCACTGTCTAGACCATTAGGCCAGTTTCTAATAAAGGGAACAGCGCAGGTTTCCCCTGGAGGCCTGTATTGCATGCTATTGTTTTAAAATAGACTAGATTTTAAATGTTTTATCCCTCCCCCCACCTGCACTGGTAGGAAGAACAGGTGAGCAGGTGTTCCTCAAGTCCTCGCCTCCCTGCAGGAGCCAAACCTTTTCCGGCGGGGAGGCGAGTCGCTGCCCTGGGCGCTGATCAGACTGTCATTATTTACCTCTGCTGTGTTAGTGTTTCTTTTTTTTTTTTTTTTTTTTAAACATCTGATGTGAGACAGCTTGGCCCTTCTGGAATAACCTAGTGCAGCACTCGCCGGGGATCTTCCTTGTTACTGTTCCAAAGTCATATATGTGGGGGGTGGAGCACGGTGTATTCCAGCATGTTTCATTTTATGGTGAGGTTACTAGCTAGGTTTTAATGCCATTTGGGCAGTGTAAGCTTCTGCATCTCTGTCCTGCTAATCTTTATTTTTCCTTTCCCCTCTGTCTCTCTTTCTCTCTTTCCCTCGCCACGTTTTTCTTACAAAATTTATATTTTGTAAAAGGGTTCTGTTTTATCAGGAAATATTTTGCTTTCACACTGAATCTTAGACTGGCTGAATTTTCTGCTTTCTGTTCACATTTTAACCTCTCCAACACTTTATTTTATTTTATTTTAATTTCCATCTCATCCAGTCAGTCACTGTTTGGGTTTTTGGCACCATCAATATCAAATGTACAAACGGTTCTTGCTAACCAACACCAGGTATATCTGATGTTCAGATGAGTTCCAATAAAATAATTTTTTTTTCAAAAATCTGTTTCCTGTCTTCAGCTGCCGAGGCAGATCATGGGCATGTTTGGTGCAGTTTCTCTCTTTGCTTAGGGAAGGGTGGATTGCAATGCAAGCTGCACGCCTGGCAGGAGCTCATGAAAGCATTGTCGGTGGTGATGTTTCTGAGATGGGGAGTGTGAGAGACCGTGTTTTAAGCAGCATCACTAAGGGTTTATGGATTGTGGAGCAGTTTCTGGCACATCAAGTTTGAGCTCTGCCAAATGAAGTTGTGATATTATTATTACCATTATTATTATTATGGTGAAAAATGAATTACATCTGACCTCTTGCACCTCTAGCCTTGATGCTGTACTGGAAAGTCTCACATTGTGTACAGCACCGTGCATAGATTCCTCTTAAGGCTAGACAGGGTATTTCAGATGTAATTGAACTGACACAACATCTTTAATTTTCGTGTTTGAAACTCGTGTTTCTCAGACACCAGCTGGTTGAGGTGGTGCAGGTCTTTCGGAAAGAAACCTGGCCTCACAGGCAGAAAAATGTGAGGGACTTAACTCCTGCTCTTACATGTGGCTGGGACTGCAGGGGAAGTGCGTTTCTAGTTTTCTTAATAGGTTTTTTGCACTATAAATAGCTTTTAAGATATTTCCCAAAAGCAGCTCTGGCCAGTTCACTGTAATGCCACTTAAGTGGCATTTTTCCCTGGTGATGCTTAGCTGTGGCCATGCTTTGCTGATTTAGGTTGCTAATCAAAGGTGAACGAGGGGAAATCCGTTCGTGGAAGCGGAGCTGAAGCCTTTGTGTGCAGCGGTGACGGTCGCACGCAAGGTGCTGAGAGGGAGTGAGGTGGAGATGGCCGTGAAGTCCTGCGTGTCCTCGGCGAGAATGGTGTCCAGCTCCGGCTGTTGTCCCTCAAAGGGGACAGAATTTGTCCTGACCCAGCGGATGATGACAGGGGGAGCAGGCAAACCCCTGTGCCGGAGGTGGAGGAGACCTGACCAGGAGTGAGGAGGCAGCAGGTCTGCAGTGATGTGAGCTCAGAGGCACCTGGGCTGCCTTGTGCGGGGTCAAGGAGGTTTAATTGCATGTTAGTCATTCAAACCGCCTGTGGAAAGCTGGGATTTTCCGAGGTGTCTGAGGGCCTGCCTCCCACCTCCAAGTGTATTAAAATTAGGGCCAAAAAAGCTCAAACGGTAGGGCTTGTTGTTAAACCCTTTTGGCTTAAACTTCAAAAGGCTTAAGTTAAAAAGCAGGCTTTTGTACAAAGGCGAGTTTCATGCTGCTTGGGTCCCTGTAATATTTTTAATGGACAAAGGGATTTCTCAGTAACGGCAGTGCTGCTCGGGCTGGACTCGCACCGTCCGTTTTGGATCATTACATGGAAAAGCCTCTAAAGCTGTTTGTAAAGAGGATATACAAAGAGGAGACCATTTGACCATCCCTTAAAAACCCAGCTCCTGTGCTGGGCTGGCGCCACTTTGAAGGATGTTTTTGGGTGCATTGGGACAGGTCTGTCCTCACAGTGCTGGTACTGTGGGTCGGTCCCGAGCTGCCCTTGAACCAGGAGCAGGACAGGTGGGGACAGGCAGGTTTTCAAGCCCTGCTCTGTGTCCTGCTGCTGAGCACCGGCTTCATGGTGCTAGCCGCCGTCGTCAAGCTCGCGGTGCTGAGAAACTGGCTGCCCTGCCTTGGGAGGGGGGACAAAAGCCATATTGGAAAAATCTCTCCTGTTTTTTGCTATGTGTCTGCACCTCAACCTGCCGGGCTGTGCGTGCTGCGCCGAGCACAGCACCGACCCTGTCGGAAGCAGCAGCTTTGGCAGAGCTTTACCCCAAAGTGAGATTTTTTTTCTTTACCTTCCACATGCTTTAAACCCCAAGCGTGCGGCCGGCTTGTCCAGGGCCGGTGTCGGCCAAAGCTCCTGTGTGGCCTTGCCTTGGGACGGTGGCTTTGGGGATGGACGGCCCTTTCCAGTGTGTCCCCCCCCCCCCGCTGCCCTCTGGGTTGTCGGTCCCGGGGCACTGGGCGGCTGCCGTTGTGCCCCGATGAAACGGGGAGTTTTGGGGGGGGTTTGACGGGAAGGGGACGGGCAGCCGCCGGCCTGGGGCAGCGCTGGCTTTCGGTCATCCGCCAACCCCCGACTAGTCCGGTGTCGGGGTCAGACCTCCC
The DNA here is from genome assembly GCF_026419915.1 of Harpia harpyja. Classification (NCBI taxonomy): domain Eukaryota; kingdom Metazoa; phylum Chordata; class Aves; order Accipitriformes; family Accipitridae; genus Harpia; species Harpia harpyja. The sequence goes on along the minus strand of NC_068943.1, from coordinate 81,149,923 downwards.
CCCGTTTCATTGCCAGCAGCAGCACCGGGGGGAGGAGGTGACGCCCGGGGACCGCCCCGGTCACCGGGGCCGGAGCCCAGCGGCCTCCGCCACCGCCGCGCTTGGCCGGGGTCGGTAGGGGCCGGGCGGCGGCCGAGCGGCCTTTGCGTGTCGCTGCAGGTTGCGCAAAAGCGGGCCGGGCTCCGGCGGCCTCGGGGCTTCTCCCGGAGCCGGAGCTGGAGCCGGAGCCGGAGCCGCTCCCGTGCCCTGCGGGAAAGGGGAGCCCCCGCTCCGGGCCCGGCGGTGGCTTTACCCGGGAGCCTCCCGCGGGCGGGCGGAGCCCGGCTGGCGGCCTTTCCCTTAAACCCCCGTCCCGGCCTTTGCAGCTCGGTCCCGGGCGCCTCCGTGCCCCGGTGCCTGCGGTGGGAGCGCCGCCCCCCCCCCCCCCGGCCGCGGGGCGGGACGGGCGGGTGAGGGGGCGGGGCCTGGGCGGCGAGGGGCGGGGCCGCCGCCCGTCGGGGGAGCGCGGAGAGGAGAGGCGCGGCCCGGGGGCGGGGCCTGGGCGGGGGCGGGGCGTGGCGGGGGGGTTGAAGGAGGGCGGTTCCGCCCCGCCCCTTCCCCGCCGGCGCGGCGGGCGCACGTGGCGGGGCGGGGCGGCGGCGGGCGCGCGCACTGCGCCGCCGGGAGCGCGCGCGGCGGCGGGGCGGGGCGAGGCGCGGCGCTGAGCGGCGGCGGCGGCGGAGCGGGCAGCGAGCGCGGGGCCGCGCCGGGGGCCGGGGCCGGGGCCGGGGCCGGGGCCGGGGCTCGGGGCCGGGGCCGGGGGCGGGCGGCGGGGCCCGCCGGTCGGCCGGCGCCATGGGCACGGTGCTGTCGCTGTCGCCGAGCTACCGGAAGGCCCCGCTGTTCGAGGAGGGGGCGGCCACGGTGGGGCACTACACGGCGGTGCAGAACAGCAAGAACGCGAAGGAGAAGGGCCTGAAGCGGCACTCGCTGATCTCGGTGCTGCCCTGGAAGCGCATCGCCGCCGTCTCCGCCAAGAAGAAGAGCTCCAAGAAGGTGCAGCCCAACGGCGGCTACCAGAGCAACGTGACCCACCTCAACAACGAGAACCTGAAGAAGTCGCTCTCCTGCGCCAACCTCGCCACCTTCGCCCCCCCGCCGCCCCCCGCCGCCGCCGCCGCCGCCGCCGCCCTCGCCTCGGCGCAGAAGGCGCCGCCGGCCGCGCCCGCCGCCGCCGCCGCCGCCGCTACCCCGCGGCGGGTGGTGGTGCAGGCGTCCACCAGCGAGCTGCTGCGCTGCCTGGGCGAGTTCCTGTGCCGGCGCTGCTACCGGCTGAAGCACCTCTCGCCCACCGACCCCGTCCTCTGGCTGCGCTCCGTGGACCGCTCGCTGCTGCTGCAGGGCTGGCAGGACCAGGGCTTCATCACGCCGGCCAACGTGGTCTTCCTCTACATGCTCTGCCGGGACGTCATCTCGGCCGAGGTGGCCAGCGACCACGAACTGCAGGCAGTGCTGCTCACCTGCCTGTACCTCTCCTACTCCTACATGGGCAACGAGATCTCCTACCCGCTCAAGCCCTTCCTGGTGGAGAGCTGTAAGGAGGCCTTCTGGGACCGCTGCCTCTCCATCATCGACCTCATGAGCCCCAAGATGCTGCAGGTCAACGCCGACCCGCACTACTTCACCCAGGTCTTCGCCGACCTCAAGAAGGAGAGCGGCGCCGAGGAGAAGGGTCGGCTGCTCATCGGCCTCGACCGGTGAGCGCCCGCCGGCTTCCCCCCCCGGGGATGCTCCCGGCCCCGGCCCCGGCCCCGCTCCCCGCCCGGACACGCTGCGCTCGCCCCGGCCCGGCTCGGAGCTGCTGCCGCTCCCCCGGGGCCCGGCCCTGGCGGGGGGGGACGGGGACGGGGGGGACGGTCGTCCACCGCCGGACCGGAGCGCAGACACCCCCCCCCCCGCGGCCGCCGCCGGTTCCCCCGCCCCGGGCCGCTGCTTTCCAGCCGTCGCCCCCTCCCCATCCTGCGGGCCCGGGGCTGCTGCGGCTCCGCCACCGGATTGAGTTCAGCAAATCGGGGAGGGGGAGGGGGGAACAACCCCCCCCCCGGACCCCCCGCGGCTGGGGGAGCGGAGCGGGGCTCCGCGGGCTGGCGGCGGGGCCGGCCCCGGTCACCGCATCACCGGGACAAAGACGGGGCGGGGGGGGGGAGGAGGAAAACCGACAAAAAAAAAAAAAACCCAACAAAAAAAAAAAAGGAGAAAAAAAAAATATTGCTCGAAAAGCTTCACCGGAGGCGGCTGCGCGGGGCCGATCGTGACTTACCGGCGCCGGAGCAGCCGGTAACGGGACAGAGAGGCGGGCACGGCCCGGGGCCCCCCCGGCCCCCCCCCCTCCCCTTTATTTATTTTCTTTGAAGAGACTCGAATTTCCCGAGCGGGTCTGGGTTAAGGGAAATAACCGCTACTGTATCATGACATCAATGTGAAATGTCTTGTTCCCATCGTGCACTGATCATGAGTATTGTGTAAAGGATCTACTTGAGTGTGCAAGCAAGGAAAGAATCTACATGCTGCTATATGAATACTTTTAGAACAAAAAAAAAACCACAAAAAAAAACAAAAAACAAAAACTACTAACCTACGGGGGGGGAAAAAGAAAGAAACCCTTCTTTATTCTTTCATTGTTGCTTTTACAGTGGTATTGCGCATGCAAACAGGAGCATTTTGTGTCTTCAAAAAAAAAAGGAAAAAACAGATAAAAAAAATAATAATCAAAAGAAAAACCTTAACGAGAGATGGCTGTAAAAATTACACCCATGCACAAAGACCCGACACCACCCCAATACCGCAGTCTTGAGCTGGTATTCCCTTATCAGGCCTGGGGACTGATAAGTTTTTTTGGGTTTTATTTTTTTTTTTTTTTCTCCGTGTGCACAGTTCTAGTTTAGTTCTGGTCCATCGGGCGTTAAACTTGCAGATGAGAGGGAGAAATAACGTGCCATTTATTTTTATTTTTTATTTTTCACTTGAAGCTCTTCATTGCTGTACATTGGACCCTGCTAATGATACATGTGTACGTACGTTTTTTTAGTGCAATCTCTTCTGTAGATCTTTGTTGACCAAATTGGTGGGTATTGTTACCTATTAATTTATATTTGTCTCATTTTGTATGTATGTGTATAGTGTGTTTGTAAGTATGTGTGGTTTATAACCTGACCGACTGTGTCATGGGGCTCAGTGTGCCTGTAATTTAATCCCCTCCCCTTATTTTTATTTATTTTTGTACTGTGCTGATTAAATAAAAATGCACTGACCATCCATTACACGGCAGCGGTTCGTGGCGGAGTCTTTTCTGCAATCCCACACCCCCGACGCCCCCTTCGCGGCGCTGGGAAATTGGATTTGCTTTGACGAAAGAGGGGTTTAACGCAGCCGCGGGTTTAATCGTGTTACCGGCGCTGGGGTCACCCCTTCGCTGGGGGCTGGCTGAGGCGCTGGGAGAGCGGTGGGGCGAGGAGGAGCACCCAGCATGTGAGAGGTGAAAAATCGGGTTATCGGGACGCCAAAACTCCACTTTCCATCCGTGCACCACCTTCCCCGAGCCACCGCGCCGGTCAGAAACTGGCACTGCCATAGTGGGATGCAACTAATTGGTTTTTTTATTTATTACAGTGAATTATGTAAACAAACCCTCAATTCCATTATAGTAGGGTTTTTTTCTGCTCTTTTACACATTAAAATATCAGCGATTTAAAAAAAAAAAAAGTTCATTGCATTATTGCCCCAGGCTGAAAATTGAAATTCAATTTAGAAATAGTTAATTTATGGGAAAGAACAGGAATATATATATTCTATATATTTTTATATATATATATATATATATAAAACCAGAGCAGGAACAGATATTATATTTTATAAAGACACATTTAATCACATACAATATTGCCATCTCATAGTATTAGAAATTTCCTAAACCTGCGATTTATTGCCGTCCATCATGATTTGATACAACCATTTCGTTGGAGGGATAGTGTATAAAAGTGCTGATTAAATCTCCTGCCACTACCTTGCCTACAGGTTAGTGTTACTGGTGGGGGGGATGACACACGTTTGGACTAGTAGATATAAAAAGCGAGAAGTGCAAATAGAAAGGCACAGCAATGACGAGGATTTTCCTTCTGATGCTTCCCTGGGAGGATGCAAACAGGAGCTGGGGTGTCCCATGGCTTCAGCGTTGGCGTTGCTCCTGCTGAGGAGCCGATGCTGGGATTAAATGAGGAGGTGGAGGGCCCTCGGTGCTCCTGAGCTGCTTGTGTGCGTGTGCTTGGCAAGGTTAGGAGCTGTTGCATGGGTGGGACGTCGCCTTCAGGCTCCCGATGGCCCCAGTGGTGGTGGGTGACTTGTGTTGGCCAACATCTGGAAGAGCTTCTTCCCGAGGACTCAGGGCAGACCTGATGCGCAGAGCCCTCCGGCCCAGGAGCCCGCTGGGCATCCCAGAGCTGCTTACTGGGAGCAAGCGCCAGTGGCTGGGATGCGGCGCTGGGATGCTGGTGGGGGCTGGTGCGAGGCCAGGGACTATGTGAACGGGAGGCCTCCGGCATGGGGCCTTCCCAGCAAAGCGCACAGGAGGGATTAAGCTTGTCCCACTTAAATACAGAGCTAGAGCTTCTCTACACTCGAGGTTCCCCTTAACCTCGGGTCTTGGTGGCAGTGGTCAGGGAGAAACACTGCAGCGACCTGTCCCTACACCCTGTGTCCATGGCATTGCTTTGGGAAGCCTTTCATTAACAGGTCATTAGGTGAAGAGCCTCTTCCAGGCTTTCTAATTCCTAAACCGCTCAATTAAACACGTGCTCCCTGTTCGCCAGCTGGGCTGGAGACAGGCGGCCCCCAAGGTGGGGTCACCGTGCAGAACCGCAGAACCCCCCCGCGTCCAACAGGCTGGAAATCCTGACCTGACCAGCAGTGCCAGGACTCAGTACGTACAATCCCAACAGCCCCGCAACATCACACGGCCTCCTGCGCTCAAAAACCACAGCAGCAGCCCGCTATGCAGTGGAAATAAAAAGCTTGTTAGTATATACGGCCCTCCTGTAAACACCAAGCTCAAGGTTATCTGAGCCGGACAGATGTGGGTGCCGCGCAGTGGGGAAACGTGATGCCATCAGACAAGCCAAGGTGATGCACAACGCCCCAACACCCGCAGCTGGGAAAACCCAGGAAAACTCTTCGAAGGAACAGCCTGGATGTTTGCAGTCGGGTTTGCACTGCTGCCCCTCGCCTGGCGTGGACGGACGTGCCCGGAGTTAAGTGTTAAATAGTGCAAAGCGAGGGAGCCGCGGCCTCGGCCCCCGAGCTCCACGTGTTTCTAGACTAACCCACCTGCAGCAGGGCCTTTAGCCCTCCCTGAACCTCAGCGCCGGGACTAACACGAAGCCACGTGGATCATATAAAAATTCAAGCAAGGCCACTTGGTCCAAATGGGAGCCCAGCAGATGTTAGGTCACTGGAGAGGGTAATTAAGGCAAAAGCAATGTAGGATTAAAAAAAGTAAAACCTCTGCACTGTGAATCCCACTCTCCTTTCTGCTGGTGGACCTGTCTCCAAGCAAGGTGCCTTGATGGGTTAATGAACTCCAGGCAGGAAAGCAGCAAGTCTAGAGGTACGTCTCCACGTACCATCCCAACTCCATGCGTGCTGGCAGGGCTGGAAGAGCATGGAATGTCTCCCTGGCGTGGGAAGCCAGCCCTCCTTTCCAAACCTGGCTCCGGTACCATCAGGATTTGGTCTTACAGAACCAGACTTCCTGAGCCGGGTATCTTTGGTTCCTCCAGTGGAGGCTGCATAATATTGCAAAAAATGACACAAAAAGGAAACACAGAAGGGCATACTGGAGAGGGTTTAAGAAATCAATGTGGGAGAGGGAGAAAAAGGTGTAAGTACCTATAAATGCTTTTTTTGGACTAATTCAGAAGCACTTTCCTGATATCCTGGCCTGTTTTGTAAGATGGATACAGGTCACTGGCTATTTTAAGCCTTTGTTGCATGTGGTAGTAAAACCCTCTCCTGAATTTGGGTTTGCTAAACCTCTAGCTTTAGAGATCTTTTTAGGCGCATGACCAAGTCACAGCTGAGCATCTCTAAATTAATCCCCTTGAAAAGTCCAAGGCACAGGAAGGGTGATCAAAGCCCCAGTCCGTCTTTCCTCCGCTCCCTCTCTCTCTGGGCTCGCTGCATCAAACGGAGGGGGATGCTAATTCCCCGGCACGCAGAGGATAAAACCGGAACGATGCTTGGTGAAATCCGGTTGGGATTGGTTAATCTTGGTTTCCACGGAGACGGTGCATTTCCGCCCGTGCAGGCTGCACTGGACCGGGTTGGTGACGCTGACTTGCAGAGCGCGTTTCTCACTGCAAAGGCAAAAGGGAAAAGAAGAGTCAGGCAGGAGGGATGGGATGTCGTTACCGTTGCTCAGACCTTGGTGCAAGGCAGGGAGAGGTGTTTTTGGATCAGGCAGCAAGCCGAGCCCACCGCTTTAAGCCAAGCCGCAGCTCTAAACCCAGCTTTCGGGCTTGGTTGATCCCTGCTCCCGCACATGAAGGTCTCCCATGCAGGGAGACGTGCACCCAGGGACTTCTGCATTGGGATCAGCGCTGATGGGGGAATATCGCTTCATGGGCAAAGCAAAGGCCGGGTTGCAAAAGTCCCGGGGTCTGCTGCCAGCTCAGCCACCCACTCGCCGAATGACCTCACGAGCAGTCACTCCTATCTCTATAATTACAGTAAGGATGATGACATCTCTTGTTCTGAGCTCAGAGGTTAAAAGTACAGCATGAAATAGCTAAATGAATCACAGGTAGGGTGGTTGGTTTTTTTAATTCCCTCTCCAGGCAGACAGACAGACAGACCGACCGACCACGCAGCCTCCTGGGGTCGGAGTGCCCTGAATGGAGGCAGCGGCTGGCCGGGCACAGGCACGGGGACAAAACTGTGTCACCGCAAACCATTCCCCAGCTTTTTAACCCTTTAACTTAGCTTTGGTGTTAAAAATTATTCTCATGAGTGAAATGGGGAGTTTCTGCCACCCAGATTGGTTTTTCCTTGGCTGTTTGGGTCACTGCCAGCGGGGGACATCAGGACAGCACGGCCAGATGGCTGTCCATCTCTGCTCCAGCTGAGACAGGGTCAGGGATGGCTGGCAAGGATGTTCCCCTTTGCTAAAGGCCATAAAAGCCACTATTCTGTATCACAAATAACTTTCCTTGTACCATAAGCAGAGAAATGCCCGGCTGTTGCCTTGGGCTGGGGATGGAGACGTGGTGTGGCCAAGCTGATGCCTGAGCTCCAGTCATGAGCTCTTTGGACCAGCAAAGAGCGGGTGTCATCGAGGCAGGAGAGCAAATTAGCAGGAGAAACGCCTGCAGCAGATCTGTCCCCCTGAGCCACCGCCAGCCTGGGGAAGTGGGAAGAGATGTACTGGGACTTGGCCTTTGGGAAATCTCTCTTGTGACCTCAACCACACTTCAAATTCCTGGATTTCCAGCGTTTCTTAGTATAATATTGAGTGGTTTAAAGACTCAGTGGCATCAACTCCAGTGGCATCAACTCCACTGCCTCTCTCGATGCTTTAAATACATGGAGGAGGATGTGCTGGGTTTCTGTTCTGCTGCGTTTAGCTTCCAGACCCGAGGTCTTGCCTTGCTTGACCTGTTACAGTTTTTTCACTGACACAGCCTAAGTCCTTCATGCAGCACAGGCTTAGTTTTTACTTCATTAACACAAATTGTTCAAGATGTGTCACATTCCATAAGCCACATTTTTACCCAAATAATTAAGATGTTCACCGCTTCCATAAAAATGAATGGTTGGTTGGTTGGAGGGGTACTGGCAGGGCAGCAGCACACAAAGCCCTCACGTTGTCCCAGGTATTAAATACTTATTTACTCTTGCCTCAGTGAGTTGAGGCTAAAATCCCTGCTTAGTTTGCTATTTTTACCGTGTCTTAGCAGAACGAGCCGCATATGCAGAGGAGCCTCTCGGAGATTCCTGCCATCATGTGCTTGGAGAGCAGGTTTAGCATCAAGTGTCTGTAACAAGGATAAATGCTAACGACTTTCCTTCTCCTCTCCCACAGCCCTCATCAAATTATAGGTAAGAAGATCGAGGGTCTGTCGCTGTTTAGAGTCAAGCTCTCTTGACCCTTTTGCACAGCGATAAGGAGCCCAAACCAGCGGAGAAGTGTCATTAACCTGAATTTTGACCACAAGCAGGAGCCAGGCCTGGAAATCAAAAGGTCCTTGATGTATTTTGAGCCCTGTGGCTGTGGGACCTTAAGCAAGAAGCTGAATCTCTCTAGGTCCCAGCTCCTGCTGGAATGACATCAACTAAACACGTCTACATGAAGCTAACATTGTCCTGGGATAGTGGGCTCTGGAGAAGATGCTCTGATCTTCGCCCTGTGTAACGTTTCCATTAAATAAGGACTTCACTTCCCCCACCATGTTTTCCAGGCCCCACCATGACAGTACTCATTCCCGGTCATACATTGATCATGTGTTGCTTTTCCTTGTGTGAGAAGAGGTTTCAGCCTCAAAACCTTTTGCTGGCGGAACAGGACGGCTCTTGAATGGCATCCAAACAGCAATCCACATGGGGATTTGCAAGTCCACAGTGGGATTACAAATCCCATCCTTGGTCTTCCCCGCTAGGCAATACAACACTGAACCCTGCCGCCAGCTCCACAAGCAGCTCGATGTGCTGGGACCTTGAGTGTCTTGGACGCTGCTCCTGTGCTTGGTCAATTGCCAGCAAAGAAGAGGTTGGAGGAAATGTCAGTTTGGTTTCCAGTCCATCAGTCACATCAGCATCGCACCTGTTAGTGCAGCGGCAAAAAGGGGAGATGACAGCTGCTGGCTGCCCTGGAGTAAGATGGTTTATTTATTGACTGAAAGGGAGAAAACAGCTGCCTGCATCAGCTGATAAACCGGATTAAAAGACCTTCCAAATCTCACTGCTACAACGAGATTTTACCGAGTAGCACAGCTGGGGAGATGCTTCCCCAAGTTCCTGCAGAATTTAGAACGCAAAGGAAGAGTCTGATGGAGATGGTCCAGCATAATCCTGGAAATCCAACAAAGTCTTCCATAGACAAGGGCAACACACAGTGAAAATATCCTTTGGGGATCATTGGTGCTCTGTAAGACCCCGAGCAAGACACTGATGGCAGCGAAGGCAGAGACAAGTCCCACTGCCACTCAGACCTGGGCTAAAAGCTGTGTTTTCACTGCATAATCCTGTCCCACCACAGTACTTTGCTCTTCCACCTCTCCATCTCAGTGAGATGATTCAGCCAGGAAAAGGTTGTTAAAGTGAAATTAAGGTGGAAGAAAGTTTGCACTATTAAATTTCAAGCTTGGAAACACACGTCTATTCACCATCCATGCTTTAATTCCTTAAGTATTTCAATGGTTGCTACTATTTAAGGAACATTCATGAATTTACTCATTACTTGCAAATAATGTTCTGGCCTTCTGACAATTTAAAGGACCAACTGGGTTTCATATTAGAGGGGGAAGATCTTGTCATTTAAAGACTTAAGGGCAGAACTGAATGTGTTTATGACTATTCTGTGGCTAAAGACACAGTCACAGTGCAGAGAGCTAAAAGTGACATGCCCAAGGTCACAGAAAACAGTGTCATAATTAAGAGCTAAAACCAAATTCTCCAACTTTCACGATCTTTTATCAGATGATAAATCTTTTTATTAGATGAGCAACCTGCCATGGCAGTCCAAATACCAGTCTCTTCCTTCATCCTGTAGATCTACTTGATTCAAGGACCTTGCCTTGGTTCAGACCCAGTTTCTTATCAAGAGCAACGTCCAAGCTCGCCCGTCTGTTAACAGGCAATGACTGCCTGCACGTTACGTCCTCAAAAGACAGTTGGAAAGTTTTTGCTGCCTGGAGAAGACCCCTGCCCTCATCCTTTTGCTTTCATCCCTTGTACTAATTGCATCCCAGCACCTCGCAGAGGTGCTGTGTCTGCTGGCAGGAGAGCCCTGCCCTGCAGATCCGACAGCGGGATGGCCGGGAGCCTCCGGAGCTGTCACTAGATTGACCCTTACTACAGGCTGTGTAGGAGAACTTGTTCCAGACATTAGCCTCTGTTTTAGTAAACCCTTTAAGAGGCTTCCGAGACACTTTTGCTGTCTCTCTTGTACAGACACATATTTAGGAGACCATCTACAAGATGTCAGAGCTCATGTAGGTACCAAGCACAGCTCTGCCCAAGACCAGCCCCATCTGATCGCAGCTTTGGCTCTTCACCAAGCCCCAATGTAACCTGCACACTGATGGAAGTCAAGTCAATTAGGACAAAATGACGGATACTGCTGCCGGGCATCTTCTGGGAAATAAAATTACTTATTTTTAACAACGATTCCATTAGAAGAGACAGTGAGATGCAAGCACTGCCTGAGACTCTGCCAGGGAAAAAATGCCAGCCCCCAGCATCCAGGCGTGAAACTGCCTGCAAAATGTAAAAGAAAAAAAAAAAAGCGCTTTCGTGGGAAAGTCAGGATCAACCCCAGCACTGCTCCAGTCCTGCCAGGGAACCACATGGTAATTTCTGTATATAATAAACCACATGATAATTTCTGTATATAACAAACCACATGATAAGTTCTGCATATATTAAACACCTAGGTGTTTGTGTTTTCTGAAAACACAGGTCTTTTTATATAACTGCAAACAATATTTTTGGGTGGAAACAGCCTCTCTTGACATCCTGGTGGTACAAGCCACAGCCACTGATCTCAGCTGGTTCTGTGGGCTGGGGCTTCTCTTTGCTCTTTGGATTTCATGGCTCAGTGAACTCTGCAGGACTGGGTGACTTCTCTTCCTTCATCTGCTCCAAACCATCATAGCATGCAAACTGCCTTTATCAGCTCACTTCGCTCATCTATTGACTCGCACTCATTAGAGGACTTAATGGCAAATAGTCGAGGCAATGGCTCTGGGTGGGAGCATGCGTGTGTGAAGCACCACGAGCATTGCATGAACAGGGTCTGTGTGTATGGGAAAACCACATCCTGGAGTGAGAGCATCGTTAGAAATACAGCACGGGCTGATCAGACGCCCGGGTAAACGCTGGCAAAAGGGAAACCAGCAGAGAAGAGATGACTCCAAGTGGAAGCAGACTACTGGCCCATGAAATATTAGAGTTTTGACTGAGCATTTAATCTAGGACCTCAGGGAAAACACAAGCCAAGTAGCGCATAAATGGCCACAGACATCTGTCAGCGCTGTTGATAATACAAAAGCATCTATGTCGCCAATAAGTGGTGGGAAGCAAAATGGCGAAGGATGAGAGTGGAGAAAGATCAGAGGGAGTTTCCGCAAAGACAGAGGTGTAGGACTGGAAAGTTAAATTAATGTATTGTTAAATAAATGTTAAACATACGAGATGCTTAAGAGCAAACACAGGTGACCTGGAATGCCTTGCAAGGAGCTGTGATGATAGGCATGAAAATACAGCAAAACAGTCGTCGATGAGATATTAGTTTATAGCTGTGAGCTCCGTCAGGAAGCACAGTAGGCTGCAGAGAGCCGGGAACATGCCGTGCCCAAGGACAGTGGTACCTGACCACGGTCTGAGGTGCTCCAGAGATGCAGCCCCATCACTCGCAGGGCTGGGAAGGAACAGTTTATGCAGATTTTCCAGGGTCTTTCAATGACGTGCTGCCTGCCTATGGACGCAGCTAATGCAATCACAGAGCAGGAAGTAAGTTCTTTTTAGGAAGCAAAAGTTGGGTAGAAGATGGTAAAAAGCCAAGCACAGTAAGTGCCTGATTTTCATGACAACAAACCAGAGGGATTTAAATGAGGCTAAGCATGCAATGCAATGTGAAATGAGGGCTCAGGAGCAATAAACCGAATGGGATGTATTCCAGAGGGGATTTTTTTAAATGATCAAAATCTTTCTAGAGGTGTCTTTCTGGAAAGACAGGCATCACTGTGGACTACTTGGTTAAGGCTTCAAGAGAGTGTGCAGCTGTAAACAAGATGTTAGGAAGCATTAGGAGCAGGATGAAGAATACAGAAAAAATTGTAACACCTTATATAAGTCAGTGCTGCAGTCTCATCTGGATACCGGCTGCAGGCTTTGAGGGGGTTCAGCATTGAAAAAAATATTAAAAGGCTCACAGATGAAGGGAGGATATAAAAAAGAAACCAAAAAAGCAGCAGCTATATTCCGTACAAAGAAAATACATAAGAAGCGGAGAGAGAAACTAGAGAGGTCTAAAAAAAGGCAGATTTCAAGGCTCTGCTTCCTAACAACAGCCAAAGAGACAAACAGTAATATTGAGAATTTCAAGGTGGGTTAAAATAGCTTTCCAGGCAATGTGTAATCTCGCTGCTGTGGATCACTCCAGGCTGTGGCGCTCACTGCTACTGGGTGGCACAGAGGTGAGAAAAAAAATGAGCAGGGTCTAAAATGACATTGGCTATAACATAGGTAATAAACATTTATATATCTGAGTTACAACAGGTGTCATTTTTGGAAAAGATAAGTGCCTTCTGCATGAGGGTTTAAAGCACACTGGCTCTGCAGGCTGCATATTTGGCAGGGGAGGGATGGGGAGAGATATATCTCGTCGGACCACTTGTGGTTTTCTGCAACTTGTGGGACAATGATACTGGGGATATTTGGGCTCAGAGGAAAAGCTATAGTTCTCACTGTGAAAATTAAACCCACAATAGCTTAAACAGAGACCAAAATAGGAACATCTAGTTTCTCAACATGCACAAGCGTGAAACCTGCACCGAAACCTCATGTGCATTTTGTGTCACCCTGGCCGTAATCTCTCAGTTTTGCACAAGGAGCAAAGCACCACGTGGGGAGAGCCGCTCTGTGCGCAGGACCAGCACGGTCCACGCCGCGGCTGCGAACAGAATCATCCCCTGCTTTGGGGAGCTGGGGCAAGAGCAATCCCTGGGGAGCCATGGCATGAAGGGCATCACATGTAAATAATCCTGGGTGGGTATTTCATTCCAGGGAGAGAGATGTCCTGCTGCAAATACTCAGAGCCCGCAGGCTGCCGGCGCTCCGGCACGCTTCATCTTCTCTGTTCTCCTGCTGCCTCTCGGGGGGGCAGTAACATTTGAAGTGTGCGCAGCTTCAAAGCACCGGGTCCCACTTCCAGAAGAGATTTACACTCTTGGAGCATAAATTTCCCTAAGTAAGACTCAGATGATTTTGACAGCATCACCCCTGTGACTCCTTGGCACACTTCATTCTTCTTTGCTCTACCATCAGAGGAAGAAAACACCTTTTCTCATCCAGCTCTTATTAAAACACCCTGGCTTATGTAGCTACAGGAGGTTAAAAGCAATGATTTACTATCCTGTGTACCTGAGAAAATAATTTAACGTCCTCTTTGCCTCCTTGCGCTGGCTGCTGGACTGTATTAGCACCACCAAAGGAAATCCCCCTCCATCCAGTGGTCCCTTTTTAGTGCAGCCCTGAAGCTGCAGCTGGCAGCACTCTTCATCCCATGGGTTTGGTTACCAACACTGAGAAGCCCAGGATGAGGAGATTAACCGGGACCCATTTTCGGGTGCAGATCATTCCTCTCTGCTCATAACTCAAGAGCAGCTGGATCAGCAGGGGATGAACATGCGTGGTAGGTAGCGTGCCGCTCATTCAACATGTGCTGCATTACTCACACGTGCACCGAAGGGACACGACATCCTAAACCACAACGGGTTTTCAAAATCTGCTTTGTGAAATCCTCTCTGAGGTCTTGCACAGTGAAAGCACGAGACAAACAGGATGTTTTCTCAAACCGTTACTTGCTTTTTAGAGACATAGGGTTGTTGGTGTTGTGGAGCTCTTCTGTATCAGGTGGTCTTGGCTGAGATTAGACATTAAGATAGATCAAAGCTATGGAAAAGAGAGACTATAAAGAAGTCAGACATGAATAAAGGAGATCTCAAGTCAGGATCAAAAGGCCTTCCATAGTCAAAGGTCAGAACAAGTCCTCCAGGCATTTTAATGTCAAGAAAGGTCAGCTGAGTTAAACATGGCTCTGGCAGGTCCCTTCTCACTGTATGGTTTTTCAAAATTGTCTGCAGTCAAGCGACAATTGATACTGTGAATTTTTTTTCAGACTTCAAAACCAGCAAATGTTTATGGCTTACTTCTAATACAGTTTTGTACCTTGTGGTCTATGTTCAGGCAAATCACCTCAGAAGCTGGAAGAAGTGGCTTTTCTAAAGCACTTTTTTAATGTGCAAGAGAAGGACCTGGCTACAAACTGCAATCCCACATCGTTCCACTGAAAACTCAACCACTCCACTTAAAAAGTGGCTTTCAATCTTTTCTGGCTCAGACTTGCCTGTGTTTCATTTTTCTCTGCAGCTCACGCTGACATCTATTTACCAGCACAAACCACAGAGCCGCTCGCCTTCAGTTTTGGGAACCGTACAGTACCATGTATTACAACATCATGCTAGCGAGTTGCGTCAGCAACTCTATTTTTGCCCTTTTAATGAGAAACAAGATTTGGTAATATCTGTACGCTACCAGTGAAAAGTGTTGTATGTGCCCAATGGCACATAGCAAGGCAAAAGCTAAGTCAGCTATTAGTACTCTGGTCTGCTGGCGTCTGGCCGGTGCACTGAGACGGTTCCTTATATTCATGTCTGAACCATAAAAGCCACTTTCCTAAGAAGACAGCAGCTGCCACAACACTGACGTGCTTTTTTCATGAAGTGTCTGCGGTAGATCCAGGTATATTCCTTCCCCTCTAGCTGAGGTGTAAATCTAGTCCATTAAATGTTTGGCTGTCTCATTCTTAAAACGCATTTATTCCTACTTGAACCCAAGGTCAGGCGGTCCCAGAGCAGTGCTGGCGAGCTGCAGTTCGTTCTTCATTTATTTAGTAACTGGGGCATTTGTGCATCCATCCTCACTAGCCAGAGAGCACTTTCCGGAAAGTCAGTGAGCTGTAAAATATTTCTGCCTCTTCCAGCAAACCCCTTTGGTTCACGTGTTTCTGGGCAAAGGAGGATCCCCAGGGTGATGGGGCAGGGGCTGCTCCTCCCCTGCCCTCTCCAGGGCTGTTTGCCTTCATTGGGAACTTGGGGCAACAGCCAGGTTTCAAAGAAAGACCCAAGCAGCTAAAGAGGAGGTTAATAGGGGTCAGGTCCCAGCCATACATCCTCACTACCCATGGGGACTGCAGCCCAAAGCTCTTGTCTTATGGTGGGAAAGCCCTAAAAAGTGGTTTTGAGACATCACTTTGCAAGTACGCTGCATGACGTACCCTAACATCCCCTCTCCTCCACCCCTGGGAAATGTGATCGAAGTAAAAAGTGAATGTAATTATCCGGTCTCACATGAAATTCAAGAAAGGGATCAAAAACTAATTGAAGCTTCACCCTCCAGCTGAACTGGGGCAAACACTCACCCGCTCGACTCCCAAACCCCAGCCCTAACACGACCACTGTCTCCAAGCAGAAGGCGTTGGACTTTGGGGTGAGAGAGATGCACTTTAGGCACCTAAGCTCAGCTATAAAGCATACCCTGATCTTCTTACCACACTTGGGCTACTAATTAATCCCCCCCTCCACCCACCTCAGCACAGGCACGCTGGCTGCGAACAGCAAAGCTTGGGCAGCGCTGTCGCCCTGCCCGCAGCAGGCATCGGGCTCCTGCAGCCGTTGCTGATGCTCCCGGCGTTCTGCTCCTATTGAAGCTGAGAATTCATCTACACACTTCAAACAGAGAAGTCTCATTCTTTTTTTCTCTCCTTGTGTCATCAGCATTCAATGCCTGATGCAATTTATCCCTTACAAAGCACTCGCTAAAGTTGGTCAATGGTTTTCTGGATAAAAACGTGCCTTCACTTAAATAGGGTATTTCCCGGGAAAGCTCATCAAAAAAGCAGCTTTCAAAAAAAAAAAAAAAAAAGGCAAAAAAGCACACCCAGTGTGTTAAATATTTTATTTCCTCCAGCAGGCAAAATGAAAAATTTCCAGACCACTGAGTGGGGGTGGAGAAGGCAGCTCCCAGCCACCATGGGAGTGCCACGACAGCACCCACCTACCAGGGCTGTGACTAAATAGACGGGTTATTGATCTAACACCCTAACAGCAGGCATCCCAACATGCCACATGCCCAGCTCGAGTGCTTGGGACTGCAGGGAACTGTCTACTCTAAAATCCACATACCACTCCTTTTCCCTCCCTTGGTCCCTGTGTGTGGTTCGATACCGTAGGAATTAAATTCACTCCAGAATTCAATGTATTTTGCACTTTCTCTACAGCTAAAATTGTAAGTCTTGCATCAAGTCTTCAGCACGCTGAAGACTCACAGACTGGTGATATGCAACAGTGTTTTGGAGGAAAGTAAAAGGATGGGGAGAGCTGGGCATGAGATGTGGGGTTTGTGGTACCCGCTGATGTGGGAGTACAGTGGCAGGAGGGAAGGCGCTTGCATCATTTCCATCCTCTCAAATCAGCAATAACATGACAAGAAGTGTCATCCAGGGCTAACCCAGGAGCACCTGCCTCTGCAAGGAGCGGAAACCAGTTCTGGCACAGAATCATGAAATGAGTGATCTCGTTAGGTAAGAAATTATTTCTACGGCTGTGTAACATCCTCACTGCCGTGGTCTGCCCTGCCTACACGTGTGGTTCCGGTGTGCTTTGCAGCTCAGTTTACATCCTACTTATTTTTGGATAAACAGAGGAATTTAGTTTCTGATGATGACAATTACACACATTGTTGTCCGGCGATGCATGCCCCTTGCCTTCATCTACTCAAACTGACCCAGTTCTCAACATCAGCAGCTTTCCCGGGGTGCAGCACCAATATATAAACTACAGCTTCTTCTGAAGTCTCCAATTAGTCATATTCTCTCAGCTATTCTGAGTCCTGGCAAAGCTTTTGAGAGTCAGCTCTCATCTGGCTTTCTGCTTTAGTAGGAGCAAACATGGCCGCAAGACGCTGGAGTGTTACATATTTTATAAAAACCACTATGCCAAAAATATGATTCAAAGTCCTTGGCTGGAGACAGAGTAAAAGCAGAACATCAGCTCATTCACAGGGTTATGCCAAGAATCCTGCATTATAAATGCACCAGCACATAAATAAAATAAGACCACTTAGGAAGATGAGCACAGACTTGCCTCCCGTTTAGGACATCACAGACCTCGATTCCCAGGCAGGCTGAGAAGCAGCAAAAGTCCTTCCTTACATTTTCTTTTTGGCACTGGTCCTTGCCCTCAGCCAGCCAGTGGACTGAATTCACCGGACCCGCATTTGTTGGGGTATATGCAGCCCACATTTGCAACATTCCTCCTGAAAGGATGCTCTTGGCCTGGTTAGCAGATGCTGATAAAATTCTGCTGGCTGAATTTTTGAAGTTTAAGGAAGGAAGAAATTCTGAAAAAAAATACTTCAAAGGGAATCCAGCACCTTTCAGTCATCTGGAATATATTTATTCAACTCCTGCAAGAACGTGAGTTATAGGGAGCTGACGGTGAGGACAATAAGTATGGGATTATTCAACTGTTTACCACTCAAATTTACAAGGGGGCAACAATTTTCTAGTATCAAACAGTGGTCGAAATAGCTGACAGGTGCATTACGTTGGAAAATGATGCCACAGCAAAGCGCTGCTGTCGCCCTGTCATATCCCTTCGATAGAGACATAACCTATAGTCATCCTGATGGATGAGCAGCTCTGCTTTTCCCACTGGTACATGCAGGGCTGTGAATTAAACAGACATTTTTAGAGTCTGGCAGAGGTCTGAAGTCACAAAACGTGGGAAGCTGCCACCGAGCTTCATAGAGATCCCCTAAAATTATTATAAAAAAGATCAAGTGTGCACACTTTTGAAGTTCTCTCCTCCTCTTGTTTTTTTCCTTATTATTCTTTGGGACCGATCTGTGGAAGTGAAACTGCCAGGAAGCCAGCACAGATAAGCGGGCGGGCAATTTGCTAAGGCAAAGCCACAAGCTCAGCTTCTGCCGTCACCAATGGCTGTGATGCCACCGGAGCTGCGGGAAACAAACGGATCCAGGGGCTGGCAGCCAGGAGGACGACGGCACGAGGGCTCTCCCCACGCGGAGGGGCCGGGAAGCAGGGTTGCGTCGTCGCATCCCACCCGCGGCTCCGTAAGCTTCGGTTCAATAACGCCTCCGCGGGGCGGCCGTGCCGAGGACCCGGCTGTCATTGTCCCCAGCCGCCCTGGCTGCGCTCCCGCCCTGCAGCCCGTGAAACGCCGAGCTGCTGCGCAGGCAAACAGCTCAGCTCCATTATATTCCGCACACATCGCCGCTGAGCTCATTAAAGCCGGAGCCGGGAATGTAATGGGAGGGCTCTGACATCCCGGGGAACATCCACCGCCAGGTGCACTCGCTCGGCACCACACCGCGGCTTCGGCACGGGCATAATTCACCCGGCTGCCTTTGAACGGCGTGTGACAGCTCGTGTGCGCGTGCAGGGAGGGGGTGATGGAGAACGACTGCTTTTAGCACTACAGCTCTCAGTCACTATAGCAACCTGGATATTCATCATCCCATCTGATGCTTCATTTCTGCCAGCCAACCAGGGTTGATGCAGAGCATTGAGAGATGGGTTCATTTACTGCCTCCTATGATTGCTGCTCGGTGCACCCCGGATAACCCCTGTATAAGCTAATTCTGCATGAATTTCCCTTTCTGATTTTTTTTTTTTTTTAAAGTTTACTGGGGACGGTCCTGCTCACCGCCGGTGCAATAGCAGAAGCACTGGCGCAGAGGACTTTCGGGCAGGGTGTCACCGTGACCTACTTAGTGCAGGACGAGGTGACATCCTGTTAAATTGCCAGTAGCTTCCCGGTCCTCTGGACCACTCTGTCCGGTAGCAATGCTGAACTAATCTGACCCTGAAGGCAGATTTCTGACAAGGAGGCATGTACCTCTGGCCATCGGTATAACCTTGCTCTGTCAGCACGAGAGACGTCTCCCCTCCTCGGCTCCTCTGACCTGGAACAGCTGTGCTTAATCCTGCCTCTCTATTTCCAGATCTGATCTGAAAACCTAGATTTTTCTCCTTTTCTAATAGAAAAGAGAGAAATTAGCTAAAGCTTCAGGGGATAGAAAAATGCCATAAAAAACCAGAGGTGTTACTGTGCTGTATTCTCCTGCAGCTTTTCTCCCAGAGAGAAGCAATGTTCCTGTTCACCCTCCCAGTGTGAAGCAAGATTTTTATCACGTAATGCCTGATAAAAGGTCGCACTTTCACGGGCAACCAGTGACACACACGAGCATTTTCCCCAAAGATTTAGGCAGGCAGTATCAGGGCTATCCAGCCTGCAACCACCAGCTCGTTCCTGAAAGCTAAACCATGAATTTTTATCAAAGGCGAACGCAGAGGGGTGGGGTGTGCTCAGGTTATCACGGCGGCGTTATGCCAGCGAGGAAGACGGCTCCTCCTCTCCCAGCATCCACACTGTGACATTTTAGCTGAGGAAGCTGATTCATCCTTCAATTAATGACAGGCTTTTAACCTGATGTTGAGGAGTCTAGCTGAGGTCTCCCTCCTGTTAAAAATGCCTCTCTCTATGGCCAAAAGAAGAATTACTCGAACATAGTGATTTTTCTACTCCTTGGGTTTACGCTGTCCCCCCTTGGGAGCCATTTGATGGGGAAGGATGTGGCAGCAGGGACATTGCGGGCAGCACAGTGTTTCCTTCGAACACATCGCCCTGCCAGGTGCCTCCCAAACTAAAGGCAGTTTAAAACACGTACCGGACCCTGCGGAACAAGGCAGGGAAGAATGATTAGGCAAAGGATGACGGACAGGAAGGGGAAGGGTAAGCAACAAGTCAGGGTGACTCAGGGCACAGACCTCTCGATTGCTCCATCGTCACATCCAGGTTTTAGCTTTTGAAGCAACTGCTACTTCCCTCTTATTTCCTGGAGCAAGAGCACACCCAGGGCCTTTTGGAGGAGCCCAAAGAGATAAAGCAAGTATGCCAGGCTTAAAAAAGGATTTTAAATATGAGGGATGTTCAGAAGGTCAGAGGGAAGCTTAGGAGCAGATCGTATCAAGGTTGGTGCTACTGAAAAAAACCACTGAGAAGAGGCTGGGGTCTCAGGAACACGAACCCAGATCACGGAGTGACTCGGCGCATTTGTCTTTTTGGCTGCCAACATCCTTGTGGGCTATCAGTGGAGTGCCCAGAGGCAGAGGGTATTTTAGGGATGATGTTTGAACAGGTTTACAACTGTTCTCAGGATGTCAGGGGCTGATGCACCTTGTCTACACCAAAATTCCCCAGCAATGCTGTTTTTTTTAAGGTCCTGAGAAAATTTGGCCTCCATTTCCCAGCACGGGATGGCCAAAAGATGGGGATGGTTGGTCATTAAGGAGAATTTGGATTACAGAAAAGAGAAGACAAGAGCAATAACTGCAGCAGGCAATCATGAGATGGACAAATTAAGGAGGAAATGGGGCATTTCAGAAACAGCAGGAAGGAAGAAAGAGGATGGTTGGACTGTGCAGGGTTGTGAGCAGCCTCCATTCCTATAACACAGGGAAAAGTTGCTCTACTGCCTCAAAAATTCCATCGTGTAAAATTGTCCATGCGGGAAAGGCCAGCTGGAACCAGTACTGACATCACCTCTGTATCAGCATTACAGCATCCCAATGAAACATTTTGGGTCTAATCAAATTTCAGGCACGACGAAAGTCATTACTGTTCCAGTCGAAAGCATCGGAGTGAATCAGGTTTGAAGACATGAAGCCTGGGGAGAACAAACAATGAGGCACGTTTTGCAAGAAAGATTTTCCTTCCACTATGACACTTAAAAGTAATGAAACAAAGTCTTTCCAGTACTGCACAGTACCATGCAGGTAGTTGAAAAGAGGAATTTAATTCTGGACTCCTAATGTCCTCTCCAAGGACCAAGAGCAGTCAGATTAGCCTAAAACAATGTGACAGCCGACCTGCTTGGTATCAGCCACAGGCACTCCCTGGAACAAAGAACCGAGCTGAAAAATATCACCCTATGACTAATGATTAAAGGCAGCCTATTTCTCTACATTTCAAGCCAGATGATTCCTAAGAGCACCAAACTTTCACTAGGTTTCCTTAATATTATGGATTCATGATGCCCTGCAAGGCATCAAGGATGCTTCTTAGGACTGGGAGTTAGGCTATACCAGGAAATCAATTTTTTATGTGATGGCAAAACAACGGGCAGGATTTTAAGTGGATCTTCTCTATTCAGAGAGGTTGCGTGGCCAATTTGGTTTTTATTATTTCAGGAGCATTGGCTGAGATGTTCCAGAGTGGTCTCAGTATCACTTCTGCAAAGTAAAGGGCTCTGAAGCTGCAATCCCAGAATAAAAATGCTGGCACTTCTGCTTCCCTTTGTTCTCTTGTCTTTATTCACTGATATATTAGCACAATTCACATAGGCAGGAAAAAAGGCAACTTGCTGTGAAGAGAGACAACTATGTCTTATTTAACTACCTGACCTATTTCTGCTTTTCCTTTGCCTAACTTATTCAACAAGAAGTTTGGATTTGCAGAAATAGCTGAAATAACTGTGTTGGATCATGTGAAAAATACTCTTCCTTGTGGCAAAGCCAGCATGAAAAGCAGGTGTATAAACAAAAAGATTTTTACTTATAGAAATGAAAAGTTTGGAGGGGAAATGCACATTGCCAGGCTGATTCCCACTATATTCAGCATTTGCATATTCATTGCAACAACATATAATTTTCATTTCAGGGTATTACGTGACTCCGCTGGAGGACAACACCTATGTAAACACAACGTGGACGTATACATTCAAGCGTCTATCATCAGCTACCCAACCTGGAAACACAGCAAATCCCTACTGTTGGAAATGCAACTTCTTGCTCAGTAGGCAGGGTGATCTCATTTTGGAAATCACAGCCTATATCAATATCCCTGCCCTATTAGATGGACTTTTAAATGATCTCAGGAGCACATCACACAGCTTTCGGCAAGGCGAGGCCCAGGGAAAGTGCAAGAGATGATTCAGACCAGAGAGAAGCGCTGGGGAGGGATGGCAGAGGGCTGAGTGACTGCTCGTGACCTGCCAGTGAGGCTGTCAGTGCCCTCCATCTCCCTGGAATAAAAACGGGTCTGTTCCCAAGCAGGCTTAGGATGCAAGCTTCAGAGCGCAGACACGTTACTAGGCACAGTAAAATGCTTTTAATTACTGTCTGGCACAGTTTGCATTCTCAGCTGCAAAAGAATCGATCCTTCTTCCTATTTTTCCTTGCAGCGGAGGGTACAGTTTTTACTTAAATGCTATTTCTGTTGACGAGCGTCTTTCCTTCCCACCCCCGACCTGCTGCTTCATGTAGATTGGAACTAATGCCAAGGGCTGTAATTACTGGCAGTCACAGGCAGCACCACTGCAGCGACTCCAACAACGTCGCCATTATACCAAACAACTCGGGACCCTCCTTGCCTTTGGATTCAACCCTCTCCTTCGCAAACACCCCACAGGGATTCTGCAATGCACCGCCATGGTTGCAGGAAAATGGACCTGGTGACCTACAGGGTTTTATGCTCCTATATCAATTTCTCCAAATACAGGCAAGTTTGGCAAAACAGAGTTATTCTAAGAATAAAAAATGGCATGATATATCCCTAGGTTTCCAGTCTAAGACGGATACTAATCACTTCACAGGGCTGTGGCAAGGATGAATAACTACAATCCCTGAGCCATGTCGAATGCTGTTTGGAGGTACCAAATGGTGGTAGGCTTACCATTATCATATCCATCTTTTAGTAGGCAGAATTATCAATATTTTCCGCTTCTATATTTCAGAGTCTGTGCTAGGAGAAATCAGCAGATTTACACATGGCACTGAGAAATTTGCTACATCAACCAAATGCCTGCAAAGCTAAAGCCATTAACAAATCAAATATCTACGGCTCAAGCATTCAGTATTAATTTATTTTCCTGCAGTCATTACAGCTGAGCAAAATATCTTCCCCCACCCCAGTTTCTAATCAGCTTCCACCCTCCTCTGGGCTTACCAGAGTTAAATCTTTCACATTGCTCTCTGTGATAAATTGAAAAATTGAGCTGCGAATGGGAAAAAATGAGTTGCAAAGCAAATGCTTCCACTAGTAATAGATTAACTCTTTGTTCCAAGGCTATCACATAATTTCAAGAGGCTTCCTATATGTTTTCTGAAGAGCCATTGCAGTGACAAGATAAGATGCCACCACTGTGAAATAATCTCTAGGAAAAGAATCATTCCTCGAAGGGTATGCCCGCACATGAGCTAGCTGTAGAGCTCAATGGTAGCACTACCAAAATGGCAAATTAATCCCTCATCTCAAGACATAACTTGCACGAGGACTGTCTTACACTCATCTTAACACTTTCAAATACTTTCCGCTAACATCACAAACAAGAAATATTCTTCAATCTAATTTAAAAACTGCATCTGAGGATCTTGGGTTTTTCCAACACAAAGTTTTGTTTGTGAGTGGCAGAGGTAGCTGATGAGGGTTTTCAGTAAATGAGATAAAAACAATCTTTTTGCGAAACTGATCTGTTCTCAGTCTCATGATTCTCCCTTCCTGACTGCAGCAGAGTGAACTGGTCTTCTTTCCCTTCGCAGTCCCAGAGCTTCTCTTTTCTAGCTCCAACAGCTCTATACGCAGAATATACTAATAGGAAAACAGTTGACAACATCCAGGGCATCTGTTAATACAACAGCTAGAAATAAGGAGAGAACGGCAGAATGATATGGCGGTCAGATCTCTTAATACACGAGCACGCAGTCATTGGACCACAGAGCTTGGAAACATGTTGTACACAAAACTAAAAACCCAACATGAAAAGCTAGAAGATCAAAAGGAGTGAGCGTAGGTGCGACCCCTCGGGAGAAAAGTGCTAATGCTCTCCCTGATCTCGTCTGTCTTGGCGCAGATCCTGCTCTTACCGAGGCGATGCACTGAACGACATCCATATTACGCCAAGAGTTCGGTATTAAGCAATTTTCTGTATCGCTGGGTGAACTTTCATGGCTTGTGCAGTGCAAGCGATCAGGTTAGACGATTAGAAAGACTCTGCCTGACCTTGAGATCAATGAAAGCCCTCCTTAAGTCATGCAAGTTTCTCCAGGGCTAAAATCCTGCCACGGACACGGAGAGCCAACAGGCTTATTCAGATCACTGAGAAACAGAGGTCATAGCAAACCTACTGCTGCCAAATTCAGTGCAGCATCGTATGACAGCCAGCGCGAGCTACTTAGTGAGCCAGTCTGCAAAAAACCTACCTGAAAATGACCTGGCAGCTTATAAATCTACTTCTGTGCTTTCATGAGGCACTGCCTCGGCAGCCCTGCTTATACGCAGTGAGGTCAAGCTTGTGGCATACCATTAACATGCCCCGGTCCTGATGCTGAAAGGAGATAGAGATTCTTTTTAGACCAGCATTTCCCAAAGGTGATGATACTCACTTGACTCTGTTCTGGGTGTATGTATCTTCACACGACACTTACATTCAGGGAAGAGCTAGCTACCTTTAAATTGCTGCACATAATTATCTCTGAATCCCTGTAGCACAAGAGGGAAACAGCTGGAATTACTGGCTCCATGTGTAAACACTTGTGACCAGGAGAAAGCAAGCTGCTGACAGGTAATTAAGTGCTCCTTAGCTAGTGTAAACACTTAGGTCACTAATTGGAGCTGCTGCTTACTCTTTTGCTCTTTCTGTCCTTCCCACAAGGAACTGAGCTGCTGCCAGTAAAAAGTCAGCATAATACAGGCTTATTAATCTGCAGTTCTATACTCAGAAATAAAACCTTTGCAATGATTTTTCATATCCTCCATGATCTCTGAGTTCTCTGAAACTGTGACCCACATGTGCTGTTGCAAGGAGGAGAGGTGAGGTTCAGTCCTTGGAGAAGACATGGTGATACAGGAGGAGGACCAAAGCCTCGGGACCCCAGAGAGTGTTACCTGGGAATGATTTGGTTCCTGCCGAGTAAGGCTGCAGCCACCACGTACCAGCCTGCTAGTATTGCTACAACTTTCAAAGATGCATTTTTTAATGTTATTTAAATTAAAACCAAGTTCTGATTTTAACTTTATAAAGGTGGTCTTCACTGTACACACAGGCAAAAGCTCCCCAGACTGATGTAAATACAATGCAATCCAGCATCCTCACTTTTTTGAAGATACTTCTATTAAACCCAAGCAGGGGCTACATTAACTTGCCCGATAAGCCCAATGCCCCGTGACACCAGATCAATCCAAGTGTAACAAGTACTTCATTATTCTCGTGCCAAGCAGACAAGTCATACATCCAAACGTTTACAGTTATTAGGATTAAGCCTTTGAAAACAAAGGTGTGAAGTGAGAGGAAGAAAAGGCTTACCCTGCGGATTTTGCTCTGCTCCTTGGGTAACCACTGACTAATTATCACATTTTCCCTTACACAGACAAACTGTATAACTGAACCCTAAACACTCTAGATCTGCTCCAGAGATAACTTCCACTTGAGATAAAGGAGCAAGTGGTAACAGGAGATGATTAACAGCCTAACATGGAAAGTTAACCAGCAACAGCATGCCCAATGACTTACAAACTATTCTCCAGAGTACGCTGGAGTAGGAACCCAGAAGTCCAATGCTAGTTAGAACAGCTGTTAACAACAGTGTAACGAAGCACATTTAAGAGGTGTATTAAATTTCAAAGGCATTCTGGATGAAATTGGGCTGGGCAGCACAAGAGGCAGGGCTCCTGTTCCCATCTCTGCCAAAACCCCTTTCTGCCATCTCCTTAGATATAAGCCCACTAGCCGCTTGCCTGCGTGATAATAGATACAAGAGATCCAAAGAAATGATCAGAGGAAAGAGAAGGTAACTTACTGGTTAACTTACACCCTTTCTACTCCGAAAAGTTTGACAGCCAGGCACACAGCTTCCTCCCAGCCCTCCCATTCACCAATAGAAGGCAGGACTAGAAACATAATTTGTTCAAAGCCACAAACAAACAAAAAAACCCCTCTTTGCATACACTATAAGTTTAAAAGAAGCCAGTTGCTTTTTGGAACTGAAAAAATCCTGAAGCAGATAGGATAGTACTGTGGAATGGCACTAACTGCTGTCTCTAAGCTGCAGCCTGGGACAGGAGAGCACCCGAAACTGTCGCACAGTGCTCGGTTTTATATGGACCACAAGTTTCACCTTAGTTCCATTGTCATTTAACAGAATCTCAGAAGTACAGTAAGGATGTAATTAGTTTGTGTTGGCCTATTAGTCGCTATTTCCACTGCTGAAAGCATCCACGTGCTCTTCCTATTACAGCGAGAACCATCTTCATATGCTCTCTCTTGGTCTGCTGCAGAATCCCCAACCTTTCCTGCTGACCAAGCATTCCAGTCGACTTTGAGAGGAGGAGAACTGGAGCCTCCCATGCTGCAGACATTTACCTGGGGAGAAGCAGGACAAACTGCAGAGCAGCTCATGTCACCTCTCCGCTGGCACCCAGCTGCTCTGCATCCTCTTTCGCAGAGGAAACCACAACCCAAACCCAGCCTCACTATAGACTCGCACAGCCACAGACTAAGATCTGGCTCGCATTTTGAAGAATTACACTATTTGGGTATGTTTCTCTACAGGAGGAGCACTATAGATATGTGATATTAACACCTGCTACTGCTTCTGACTGTATCTCAATCTGTTTTTTTCTTTCCAGGTTTATTTGACAAGGAAAAGCCAAAAGGCAAGTGATAGGCGGCAGTTTGGCCATGAGCAGAACGACAGCTTCGAAAGGGATTTTCCAAAAATTCCACTTTAGTTTCTATACGCAAAGGTCAGAGCAGGAAGGAAAAACCCTACAGTGATCCAGGACTTGTGACGAATCTGAAACCCTCAACAGCACAATCCTGCTAGTACCTGTCTGTGCTACCCTGCTCTCTCAGGTCAGCAAGAAAGCCCAAGATGCCTCTCCAGCTTTTTTCCACACATTTTTCATTCACTGGCTACAGATTATTTTTCCAGCTCTGGAGGATGAGCAGTTCCTGCAGCCCATCAATACTGTTCAGCTGTCCAGAAGAGCTGTTATCGACGAGACTGAGCCAGTCACCCGAGGTTGAATGTGCACATTACCCCCTTCCCTGTGCTCCCAGCTTCTGGCTGACCCAGAAAGCGAGAGGTGGTCCAGCTAGGTCGGCTCCCAGCAGACCCCAGCTCAGTCCCGCACTGTTTGCTTTTCCAGTACTGGCCCCTGAAAAACAAACTTGCAGAATAATTCAGGCTGGAGGGGATCGCTGAGGTCACCTGCCCCAAACACCTATCCCAAGTGGGGCCAACTTGAAAATTAGATCCAATTTTGGGACTAGGCAGCAAGCAAAACCTATTACAGCTGATGGCTTGGGGAGGCTGCTCAGAGCCAGCTGCCCCTGAACTGCTATGGCCAGACCTGGCTGAAGGCATCAGAAGAGGACAACTTGTTGTTGTCTACCAGCTGCCACTTCACAACCTCTAAGGACAAGGAGATGCTGATTCTAATCCAGATGAATTAAGATTTTCCTAGAGGCTTCTAGACACAGGACTGCTAGACGTTGACAGCCTACAAGCTCCACAAATGTTGGAGCAAGGATGGGACAGAAAAGCTGTAGAAGGAATACCCCACACCACCTGGGATGGAGGCACAGCCAGCTGCGAAGGGGAGCACCTCCTGTACCCCCACACCTGCGACAAAATAAAAAGCAGTAGACTGGGAAAATGGAAATGGTTGATAGATTTACTGCTGTGACAAGGCAGCCACCACAGTGCTCTCCAGAGACAGGGATGTGCCCATGGTCATTCCTGATGCCCTGAGCATCTCCTGAACCGAGAACAGCACCGAAGGAGGCAGGAGCAGGGTACAGCCATGGCTCTTGACAAAGAGGGACACCCAACTGGTTTCAAACCTGAGGGCAGAGCCTTCAGCTCCAGGAGGACTGGAGGAAGACGGGATTGCTGGCATCTCCTGCCTGTGAAACTCTAGCCTCGGGGCTGATTGCTACAGTGGAGACTCCTTCCTTTACTTCACGCCTTTATCTCTTCTCATCTGCAGGATCCAAAGGAGATGAAAAACAAAGAGGATGAGCTGTCTGCTGCCTGGTTGCACAAGGATACAGACAAAAGGGAGAAGAGGGTGCTGTGCTATTTAAAGCTGCCTCCTCCTCAATTCCTAGGGGTGGAATTTTACCTCTGGAGTGTTGATTGCTTTGTAGGAAGGATTTAAAGAGTACTTACACAAAAATGATCATTAAAACCTAAATTAAACCTATTCCTAGTCAATACTTTCCATTTCAATTGTTCTCAAAATCCAGAATAATGCATCCAGTTTGCTATAGAGATTTACTGCCATTTTTATATTGTTTTACTAAAACAAAATCAAAGTGCTGGTTTTTAAAATTGTAAGTATGTAGAAAGCCCCTTTGACAATAAGCTTACAGCACGATTCCTTAACTCCGCAGCATCTAAAGTGACTTCAAATTAAAAGAATTTTGAAGTACTGTGATTAGTTTGATTACTAAATCAACAATTTGATTTAGTAAAATCACTGGCAGCTCACGAAGTATTAACAAGAACAATTAACAAGTGTTGGCAGTTTTCAAGTTATATTTACAAACTGAACTCAGACTAGAATAAATATAGGCGAAATCCTACCTTCTCTAATTCTTTTAACCTTTCTGTTTTTACTTTGGAAAAATAGAAAATGTTCAAAATGAGCCGCATATACTCTAAAGGTTAATGCTAACTACCTGGGCCAAAATGCCTTCGGTAAATCAAGAGTCCAGAAAAACCATCTTCCAACAAGCTTCAATTTTTTTTAAGTCAAAGATGGCTTTTAAAACCCAAAATAGACTATTCAGCCCATCTGCCCTTGTGCCACTAGACAGGAGAAATTAAATTAGCACTTGGATGCCTAGATTTGAAAACTGGGGGCATAAGCCACAGTAGGGAAACAGCGTGTTGGAAATTAAGATGGCTTTAACAAAGCACGTGCCAGTTCAGCACTTGCTCTGGTTAAATTTAATGAGTCATTGAGTTTTGATAATGTAAGGCAATATAGCGTGTGCCTCCTTATATAATCTTAAGTGTAATCAGATTTCGTGAATAAGCATTTTCAAGTCATAAATGGGCTTCTTGTTAATAAAATGTCAAGTAATAAGTTGCTGTAGCGATGGTGATTGATGGCCAATACCGCCTCTGGCTACAGAAAGAGAGGGTGCAGCGCTTGCTCCGTGTCAGCTTTTTTCTTTGCACAATTTCTACCCATCTGCTTTGCAAGAAAACCCACAGAATTAAGAGGATGCTTTGCACTTGGATCTAGGATAGCTTCACCCAGCCATGGGTGCTCACCACAATCCCTTGCCTGAGATACCAGGAGGGATGCTGCAACCCTCTGCCTCGCCGGTGCTCCCAAGGTTGTGTCCTGTGGGTTCCTGGGCATCAGTAAAATTTAACTGCTCCATTTCTTTCCTCCTGAATTGCTGGAAAACTCATCCGTGCTGCCAGGTGCCTGGGGGAGCTGCGGGAGGGCTGTCGGCACACCAGTGGCTCTGCTGCGTGAGCGAAGCAAGGAGGCTGTCGGCTTGCACTGCCGCTCAGTTCAGCTGCACCCGCTGATCAAAGGTGTGCAAACTGATGGGGGCTGACGAAGGGGCAATACCCAGAAGCCAAATTAACTTTCCTCAGGTGACAAAAGCCCTGGCCAGACAGCCGCTGCGGGAAGGTGAGAGCAGGCAAGCTCGTGCTCAGCGCTGTTGCTTTCGACAGCTGCCGGAGTTGTTTAACCCAAGCGCCAAACCATGCTCGTAACTAAAATCTATTTTGAAAAGTGATAAAGTGGAGCTGGCTATGTGGTTTAACAGCAGCTTGATTTAGCTCAAGTAGCTTCTTTATCAAGTAAAAATGAAACCAGGCACAAAGCCAAGGAATTGCCTCAGCACAGCTCTGATGCTGCTCAGGTGAATCTGTTTTCACGCCCATTCAAAGTGAGTGGAGCACCACGCTCATGTAAAGATATTTATTTTTAAAAAAAAGAGTGAACGTGGATCTTGGACAGCATGAGAAAGAGCAGTGGATAACAAAAAGCTAGGAGTGCGGTGGGAAGGTGGGGAGGAGAGCAAGGGTGGACAGGGTGCAGGGAGAGGAGTGATGGGGCAGGAGCCAGGCACACCATGGGGCTACCACCCCATGTTCTCCATCCCTGCTGTTCTGATGAGTGTTGGTTCAACCGATGGACGCTAGCATGGAGAAACTCGCCCTCTGCTCGTGCTCAGCTCATTTGAAACCACTCACATGGTGCCAGAGAAAAAACAAAGGACAATTTTCTCCCTGTCCTCCAAAGATGACCTGAAGCTCCATCAATCTTCTGCTTCCATCCTACGCTCCTGCCTTTCCTTCTGCAGCAACACCTCTTCTCTACCAGCTCCATTCTTAAAGGCAAACCAGAGGGCTTTTTTGTAACACAGCATTGCTGGGTTTTATCCCAGACAGATAGTGCTCTTCTCTTTCTTGCAGGCCAAGGCTACCTCCTGACCCCGTCCCACCCAGCACTGCCAAGTGCATGAACTTGCACCCGAGCATTGCAGCCAAGTCATCACCGACTTTGCACTCTGGTTGCGTGCCCGGTTTTCTTGCCAGCCCTGACCAAGTGACAAACAGCATTTGAGACAGAGCGCCAATACTGCACATGCCTTTTGAAAGCTACAGATTTGCTAAAGAATAGATTAATAAGACAAATATTTGAACATAAGGATATTGCAGTTTAAGGAGAAGCGGAGATTTTTGGTACCTGAATGCTGGAAAATTCTCTTTTCATAGGAGATTTGCTGTTCCCTGGCAATGTGCACCAGCCGGTTTATCGTCATCGCCTGGGCCAGGACTCCTCTTTGTGCGCAGCAGCGGCTGGCATAAAAACCTCATTGTTGGTGACTACAACACTTGTGTAAGTAATACCAGTATTGCTTTGCTCACCCTGCCTAGGCTTTCCATTTTTTTCCCCACAATATTCCTTCCCATCAAGGTTACAGATCATCAGAGAACTGATAGGGCCAAATTTGGACTCCAGTCCAAATGCAGATGAATAAACCTTTCCTAGATCTCCATCAAGTGTGTTGGACATGTGATATTTACGGAAGAAATTCCACGTTTCTGACTGATCTCTTGAAAAACATTTCCACTTCTGTGTGGCACTTGCCAGCTAGGCAGGTGGCGAGCACAGCCCGGCCCAGCACAATGGGAGGGTTTTTTTGCTGGTTTTATACCTCCATGCCAAGGTCTTTGCAGAGAGTTTGTGGTGGAGCGAGCGGAAGAAGACGGCTTCTCCCGAGCCCCTTGGAAATGCTCGGTACCTTCAGAAACTGCAGCAGTTAATTGCTGTCAAACAAAGAAGGCTCTTCAGCTGAAATGAGAGCACCAATTGCCAAGGTTATCTATCCCAGGGGATTATCAAGACAGAGAGCAAGGGAGCCACAAACACGACAAATATGCATACCTAGGAGGCTTCCTAGTGCCCAGCCTCTCCTGCACCTCGGTCTTCTGTTCCAGAGTCAGGCCACCTCCTGAAAACTTCAAAGACCTTTCCTTTGTCACCATCTCTCAACACACTAGTAGGTAGATCTTATCTGAACAACCTGAAAAGATCCTTCTGAAGTTTTGCCCCAAGGTTCAGCAGGGAGATTATCACCACTTCAGGACCGTCTGGCATTCCCTGTCCCTTCTCCTCCTGGACATCAGCAGCACAGCACTTGGGTCAGACTGTGATACCGGGTGGTTTTGAGGCTGGAAGACTGAGAAATGAAACAAGAATGTCTCATTTCAGACAGGACCAAGGCTGCTCCTCTGATTTCAAGACTTTGTGTCAAAGTTTCTACCGTGGCCCTAAAGAAGTTATGCCAAGTATTACATACATACACGGGGAGAAATGTTTTTGTCGAGTATTGTATTGTCAAGTATTCATAGATAACAATCAACCCAACTAATCTGAAACTAATCTTCTATAAACAGATAGACCTTATCAAGTGCTAACTGTAGTTTGTTTTTCTGCATTTTAAATCATTCTTGTAGCTCTTTTGTGAAAACATTTCCAGCATGTCATTTTCTATGTTAAACTATGGACAGCAGAAGTGAGTACCACCACTCAAAGTAATGTCTCATTACTGTGAGTAAATATTCTGCTTTAGAAATCCTCCCTCTCATAAATATACAGAATTTCCTTGGTCATTCTCAGGAGACCTTTTTTTGCATCCTTCAAGTTGCAGGAGCACGATGCTATGAAGATGGATTGCTGGTTTGAGAGATCACAGATCTAAATGACCTGCCACTGTTTCTCTTTGAATAAGATTATCAGGGACTTCCCAAATCATGCATTTTCACAGGATTATCTCTCTCTAAAGGTACCAGACTGGATACTGCATTTAACTTCCTCCAGTTTTGTTGGCAGGATCACTCTGGTGTTATCCTTGTGCATAGCACAATGTTTCAAGGTGATGGGGTGCAAGTTCTACTTAATACCCTTCTGCGATCCTGGACAGCACTTCAGAGAGCCCTGAGAGATTTCCTCTCAACTTCACAAGCCCCAACTCAAGCAGGTTTAGAGTTTCCAAAGAAATCAGCCTGAGTATGAGTCAGGAACTGTTATGCTGGTTTCTAAAGGCATTACCTGTGCTTTAGCTTTTGAAGGAGCAAAAGCTTCAGCAGAGGACATTCACTGAGGCCAACTAAGCTGAAAGTGCTTTGCTTGAAAGACAGGAAGTTTTTGTTTTCCAATCCATGACTTCAGTGCCTGCGCTTTCTGAATCACCTCACTGTTCCTTAGTATACCAAATCTGACCGCTGCCACCCCGAGCTGTGAGACACGAGTAGCATGCTTGAACCCAGTGGCTGCAGCAAGCACACACACCAAGATACCATAACCTAGGGGAAGGACTTCCAGCAGTCTTCACCATCTCAGCACAGGTCTTTCCAATGCAGTCTGGGAGCAGATTTTCCCTCCAAATATCTCCTGAAAGCCAGCTGTGAAACACTTCAAATGATGGGGCAGCCACACCTTCTCTGTGCCTGGGACCCTGTGATGGGGAGAGGGATTCAGCTCCTTCCTCCTGCTGCTGATTCACACCTTTGCTGGCTATGGGGCCACCTGCATATTTTCTTCTGATTTTTATGTAGAAGAAATCTGATAAAAAAGAAGTTGATAACTCCAAAGAAAAGAATTCAGCTGAAAATTAAAATTGTGAAAGCTCAGTCCTGAAGCAACCCAGGTGTCCACGATTATAACTCTGGAGGCAAAGGAGTCTGGAGAGGTTTTTCCAACATGCAGCTTCATAGCCAAGCCTACAGCAAACACTTCTTCAACCCGAGACGTTTCTCAAGTGGCCCCAACACATATCTATTTTCGGGGTCAGGATGCTGAAGGAATAACTCTCAGTTGAAACACTAGAAGTCTAATATCAGAGTATTAACATCTGTTTGAAAAGAGTAGTAGCGACAGGAACAAAAAGCCCCCAAACCTCATGCCATTCACGGCCAGCTGGTTTTTTTAATTTTCACTCCTAATTTGCTGGGAAGTTTCTGTACCACTGATTGCGCTGTCAGGAACAGCTCGCCTAGCTCACAGCTCTACCTGGAAGTCTTGCTGTATTTTAATTTACATTACCCCAAAGATACCACTTAGTTACCTAAGAAGTTGGAATTTATGAAGACACCGGAGAGAAGAAACCATTTCCTCGACACGCCTTTCCTAATGCTGGGGAATTATAAAGGGGGACTCTACATTATCGCATCTTTTTGTTTGATGCTGATAATTAATATTTATCATATTAAATGCAGAGTACCTATATGCCATATTACGCTTCAGTTCAAACAACCAGCTCAAATTCCAAGAGCCAAGGTTGTTCTATCAGTGTTGACCACGTCGGCTGCAGCTCCCTGTGGGATTACCCTGAGGATATCAGTGATCATCCACATGGGTTTACATTTCACAAGGGAAGAGGAAAAGAAAATATCAGACCTTGATCCATGCCATGTGGCAAAGCTAACACTGCCAAATCAAACTCAACAGGGGTATCCTGCACGTACTTTTGTGTACACATGAAACAGTCTATTTTTCTTTCCAGCAGAAATTTAAAAACAACAATATGAAATAAATTTCAGTCTTTTCCTACCTGTCTGACTGATACTAGCTCTGAGCACTGTACTTCCCCAACTCCTACATGTAGTATTTTAGGGAAAGGGGGAGCGTGAACAGACTTCCTTTGGGAAGTTCACGATTCTGTTTTGACCAGCTGACCTTCAGTTTGCATCAACAAATGGACATCCAATCATTTTTACATAGTCATGCAAGATATTGCTAAGCAAATGCCTAAATACCCAAGGTAAAATAACCTACTATGCGTTCTTAAGCTCTACTCTACTTAAAACAGACCTGGCAGGCAACCAACCAGATTTTGGCCACTGATCTCTCAAAACCTTTATTTTGGGTGTTTACTCAAAGGGGTCATTTTGATAGGAGGACTCCTGGTATTCTTCACACACAGGGCAAGCCTCTACAGCTCATCCCATGCTGAACGTGGTCCCAGGAAGGTCATAGGCAGTACTGCTGTAACGTGCGCTGACAGGAGGCAGACAAACCCCAGAGCCACGCCAGGAAGGATGCTCCAAACCAGCTGGAGCACAAAGGTACAATCCTACCAAAATCCTTTCTGGAAAAAAAATCCAAAGCCAGGCACAACAATGATGCAAAGAGGTCACAGTGATGGGGTATAACTTGAGCACTGTCTGAAAGAGGAGAAAAAAAAATAAAAAAC
This sequence comes from Harpia harpyja, assembly GCF_026419915.1. Taxonomy (NCBI): domain Eukaryota; kingdom Metazoa; phylum Chordata; class Aves; order Accipitriformes; family Accipitridae; genus Harpia; species Harpia harpyja. The sequence goes on along the minus strand of NC_068943.1, from coordinate 81,115,078 downwards.
AGAATTTGGCATAACCTCAGGCAGCACAGGAAACTTTTCTGGGGAAGTACCTTCCACCAAGAGATGGTCCCTGGCACTGGCCTATCTGAAAGGCTACTGTGGCTATTTATTTAGGCAGCCCCGTCTGACCAGCACTACCTGTACCGTGTCTTACCGTACCAGCACGTGACATGCTCAGACTTGCATCTGCAAGTGTTTCAGAGAGGAATTATGATGCATCTGAAGTGCATCACTTCTCTTCCAACAATCACGCCACCTGCTTTCATCTCTGCACGTAGTTTTACTCACAGGTCAAATCAAACACACCAAGTTAATTGCAGGGACAGAGAAAATCACCTAGGAAAAACACGGTATTTCACCAGGCCTGAAAAACATAGGTGTATCTGTCATCAGACATGAAAATAATGCAGACAGACACAGTAACATGAACGGGGGGGGGGGAAATGACAGGACAATAAAAACATAATATGGACTGTATAAAAATAGACTTCAAATTATGTCTGAGCAGCAATTTCCCCTTGGTAGACATATTAGCTGAATGCAAATGTGGACACAGAGCTCACATTTATTTCTTGAGTGAGACCTTCAATGAAGATGTAATATGAGGGAAGCCAGAGAATACTCTGCATTTCTACAACAAGAATATTACACAGAATGAGATGCAACGGAAGCAACACAGGAAGTAAAACATTTCCACCTCGAAGCTTATAATGAAGCAAAAAAGAGAAATACTCTTACACTGCAACCTGCTGGTCCCACTGCTAAGAGATGCTGCAACTCTGCCGGACTGCAGGCAGGGCTGGCATGAGACCACCCCGTGGGGACCCGATCCTAAAGCTGCCTGACATTCAAGCAGCAGGCACATGCAAACATGCAGAAGGGAAAATTTGTGAATTAAATTCTTTTTAGTCTTAGGCCTGAGACTGAATTCTGAAGTGAAGTCCATTAAGTAGACTTCAAAGTATTTACCCTGTCTCAGCCTAAATCACTGTTTTAATAATAGGTTTGTATGCCAAGAGTTTAATAGCTTCAGCAAAAAGTATCTAAAATGTACAAGATGCTATATGTTCTTGTAGGAGCCGTACAAAATCCAACCCACCTTCTAATAATAAACTGTTTCAGGCTTTCATTTTCTAAATTGTATGTGTACTTTGGAGAGAGGTTTTCTTGAACCTGCCGCATAATGAAAGATTTCAATAAATCTTGTCAAACCAGACAAACAGAGCTAAATTTTAATTTTACTTTTAAATTGCAGCTGAGTGCTCCAGTAGATGTATTTTTTCTGTAATTGCCACATAACTAAGGCGGAGGAGTTTGCTTATTTTTAACAAGATAGTGTTATTGTCTCCATGTGTTAAAACATTTAGTTGTCTATAAAAATTTAACCTTTATATATGCAGAAATAGATTTGTCTCCTGTGCTGTAGCTCTGGCCAGTAAGGGAGAGAATATATTACAGGAGGGGAAGGGAGAGAAATATTACAATAATTGGAAAGGACACTTTAACCCCACAGTAAGGCTCAGTATGGAAAATTACTCTATACATTATCATATCATATGGTGCTGCACAGACTTACAGCCATGGCTAAAGCTTGGCTGTAGCCTGACAAGCAAGACAACTTTTGTTAAATCACACGCTGGGAAAGAAACAACGAAATTCATGGTACTTGTGAGAAATGGGCTTTTTGGTGCTATTTCCCCATTTCTGTACTGTCTGAAGAGCCTCCATCAATGCACTGCAGCTGCATATGATGAGGGGGAGTTTTCAGAGCACTGAGTAATTTTCATGTTAAGAGTTTCTAACCAGCACGCCGAACTGAAGCACACAGTGCTAAAAATAAGAGAAAATGCCCTCCCTTCCAGCCCATGAGGACACAGGCGGGTTACTTCCACCGCCCTCCTCTTCTTCCTCCTCCTCCTCCTCCCCATCTCCGCTCTGGAAACCCGAGTCTGGCTTCCATGCGGAGAAAGGGACCCCACGGCCCCTCCGCCGCCGACCAGGAGCTTCGTGAGCCCCACCGCCGCCGAGCCATTTTCATATTATTATTGTTATTATTACTTTTGAGGATTTGGTAATGAACTCATTAAATCACCAACCCGGTGTGACAGCGAGTGGCTGAGATGCTGCTGCTGTAGCCATGGTAACCGTCCCCCGCTCAGGGGACCTTGCTGGCCCCGAAATTACTGTCACCCCCAATCAAGCGCGGGCAGCCCGTGCCGCTGTGTGCCATCCGGCAGTCGGCATACAAAGGATCGCCATTTTCCACGGAGCCCCCGTGCACATCTGTATTCCCAGCCCAGTCTTTCCCTCCCCCTGTCCCCCTTCCCATCCCTTCCTCGCTGGCTCTGCTCCAGCTGTTTCCTAGAAAGGCTGAAACAAAAGATTCTCTGGCTGTGTTGCAAGGAGATCCTCGCAAGGCATCGTTTTTCCTCGGCTTCACCCCTTCTCCCCGCGGCGCCATGCGGGTGATGCGGTGGGCTGCTCCCCTCCTGGGGTGGGCCAAGGCGATGGGGATCGCTCCCCAGGCAGGCAGCAGCCGTCCAACCCACCAGGCTATTTGGAGAAAAATATTCCATGCCAAGGTTTAACTGGCAGGGAGTGAAGTCTTGTGTTTGCAGAGTTAATAAAGCTGATTAAAATATTCTACAATATTGAGGTTTGTTTTTTTTTTTAAAAAACCACAGCTTGAATTTGTATTTACTTAAGGGTACCTTAATTCACACTCGTCTAAATTAAACCGAGCACACCAAGGACTGCAGTGGAATGCACTGGACATACCAACACATCTCTGCAGACAGGTAGAAAGGACAAATGCTGTAATGCTTATGCTAAAGAGGAGACAGAGTCAGGCAGACTGCAGGCAGGACAGCAGCGGCTCCTTACCCAGCGACTGCACAACCCAGCTTCTGTCTCCATGCTGAGCTGAATCAAGGCTGCGAAAGATAATTCAATCCAAAATATTAAGAGCAAATCCCATATGTAAGTTCTGATAACTGGTTCATTACAAACACAAGATGTAACTAATATTATGTCATTATACAGATAAAGATCCTTGCCAGTTAAGATTATTAATAGCGTTGAAGTAAATGTTAGCATCTTGTCAACTAGATCAGAAGAGTTTGTGATAGTATCATCTCCGGTGTTGGGATCAGTTAAGTTACCGCTGCCATATGAGGAGGAAGTGAAGCATTTGCATAAGCTAAAAATTTTATACTTTAACGTGCAAGGATCTGAAACTGCAGCACGCCCCCACTGCCACCTTCCTTACCAAGGAAACATCCTCTCCCTGCTGTATCATTTCTATTTGTGCTCTAAATCACCATGCCTGAGTCATGGGAGAACAGAACAGCCTTTCTTTGCAAAAATATATTTTCCCAACACATGCAGTTACAGGATGTGCTCAACTATACAAGCTCCCTGAATATTTTTAATGATGCTAAGAAAGAATAATTAAATCAGGAATTACAATTAAGATGCCCTCAATTGTAATTCTTACTTTCAGTCAGACCTTGACCTTTAATGCCTGCTCTGTCGAGCTCAACTGACAACACGTAGCAAAACCAAACACAGGATGTGGACACTGTCAGCAGCTTGAAATGAAAACACCCCACCAGAAGTTCGTCAGACGTTTCTCTTTAGAAGTGAATTTTAAAATTTGACGTGGCACAGCTTTAACGTGCTAGGTTCTGCAGGCTGCTGAAAGCCCTTTCCAAGCCAAATGCAGGAGCTGAAAGGCAGCCTGTCAGCAAGGGCAGCGTGTCTCACGCTGACAAGCAGCCTCGGCTCCCTGGCTTTTTCTGCATACAGCATTTTTGGCGCTCCTTCGCTAAACACTCCCGGGGCCAACCTTGCAGCAAAGTATTGCTTGCAGCCTGTGCAGAAATGCTGCAAGGCAGTTTGCTGAAGGATGATGCTGCTGTCCTGAAACTTCCCAATATATTTGTGCCTCTCTCCCAGTTCCTGGTAGAGGACGCTCTTCATATGAATATTTTAAACACCTTGAAAGCAAACGACTGATTCTTGGGTCAGGTCTGTACTATCATGCATGTTATTCCAGCAACAGATGGAGAGAGCATCCCTTTTCTGTTCTAAAGGCCTATGCCATCATTTGCATGATGCAATAGCAGCAGTCGAGAGAAGGTCCTTTTTCTAGCCTTGTTTGTCCACTAGCAGGGCTCCGATGCCGCTTCCCTGATCCTGCTCTTCCAGACAAAAGCAGCATCTTGTGTGAGCCCCAGTTCAGGATCTCGCTCAGTAGCGTGAAAGCCGAAGCCATCAATTACAATTACTTCTGATTTAGCTGTCCTTCCAAGCAGCTTTCCCGAGCCACTGCTCCTCTGACGGACTGTGCTGCTGACTCTTTTCCCAAGCCTGCTGAAGTATGCGAGGATTTTAGGATATTACAGCCTCTCTATATATCCATTTTGTTTCCCCAGACAAAAGGTTTTGCACTAATTTTTGGTCTCCTCCCTCCCCCAGCTCCTCATTCTCATACAGTTTCTAGCCCCATCTGAAGACCACGTTATATGAAAGAAAAGGACTAAATTTAGCTTGTAAGGTAGCCATAGTTTTTCCTATATTTATCACTGCTGTATTAATTGCCTGCATCACAAGGATCAAAGACGGATGAAGTGGGAAATTTAGTAGGTAGCAAACAAGTGCCAATATAATTTGATGGCTGACTTTCTGCTCACTGCTTTATGCTCATTAACCCAATTCCTTTGAACTCGAGCAGGAGATGCAATAACGCATCATTGGCAACCAACCTCCCAGGGATGCCAAAAGGGATAAGAGTCCCGGGTGAGTTGGAGAGAGACGAACCGATGATGTCGGAATTTCCCAGCCTACATGCAGGCAAGCGAAGCAAAACTTCAGGAGCACTGACCCCACGTCAGTCTGCCGGAGAGGCTGCTGACACAGGGAACCTTGCACGAACCCTTCGTTCCAGGCACTTTCCTTTGCATCTCCTCCTCTTTCCTCCTAGGAAAGAGCTTGTGAATTTAATTAACAGATTTATTGATATTCTGTATCTTTACTTACAATATAGGGTAAGATCAACAACATACCATTTAAAAGTATTTTCTGAATAATTTAAGAAATGGCCCTACTGCTCCATAGCTCAGAGCAAGCACTGCAAGCCACAGCCAGGCACAACGCACCATAATTGTGAATAAAATTTCTCCCTATAATGTTGTCCCCATGCAGATCTGGTACAAACTGGGTAACACAGATGAACAGGAACCCAAGCTGATGATAAACTATCCTGCATCTGAGGAAAAGAAATGGAATTAGACATTGGTCTTCAAGTCCAAGACAGGCAAGCATCACTTGGTATGACCTCCTACTGACTGGGTTGCAGGATGGAAGCTGGTTGTGGCTCACTCCACATGATAAATGGCCACTGTCTTGGGGGTGCCAGTGAGATAGGGCCAGGAAGGGAGAATGTGGCTGGATAAAGCCTTTTGTCTTTCAACTACTCTGCAGAAAAAAACTCTTTATTTTCCTTTTTGAAATTCATGACTTGGAAAAACCAGCAGACACTGCTATGCATAATCACATGTACATACCTGCGGTCTGAAAACAACCCAGTCTCTTCCTAGTCATTGCTACCATCAACAGTGACAACACCCGCTGACACCAGCCAGCAAAAGGTGTTTCAGCTGACACAGCCAAAGTAATCAAACTCATTAGCAGTTAGGATGCTTCAGAAGCTGGAGAAAGGGCAGCTACACATCAGGGATCTAATTTGCTTCTTTCCTCACCTTCATTTCATCACCTACCACCTCTTCCTTGGCTTGTTACCTTTGTTTAAAAATTTATACAGCCCCTGCTTAAACATTCTGGTGTGCTTCGCTTTTGGGAATCTGTGAAGACGTGACTTGGGACTTTATGCATATTTAGGGATATTCCAGCTGGGCAAGTACCTTGAAAAAGCAGTTCTGAGTCTGTTGGAAACGAAACAAGGAGGATGACAGAGCTTCAGATGAAACAACGAAACAAAGCCCATTAGCCCTCTTTCAACAGCGTCTGGGTAAAGCACGGCACACCTCAAATGAGACAGGGTGAGTGCGTCATCCCAAGCAAAGCAATGGCTGAAGATCCTTCACTAACTGGCTACACAATGAAACCCACCTGCATTCACAACCTGTCTAGACACAAAGGAACTCCATTTTAATTAAACCTATTTAGCTAACCCAGTGCAAACCCTGTGGAGGCATTCAGTTCAGTAAGGCTTAGACTAAACACAAACCTTCCCAGGAATCGCTGTCAGCAAGAGGTGGGAAGATGCACAAAAGGACTGACGCAGTGCTGAAAAAATACTTTTTATATAGACACAGCTGCACTGGCACAGCTTTTTGGCATGGGGGAGTGAAATGTGATGTTCAAGACAGTTGTCCTCATAGATAAAGGGCACAAAGTATTTGGAGAGGTGGGTGCTGTCCCCTTCACAGCAAGTCCCCTCCACTCCGCAAAGCTTCAACCCTCTGCCTCCCCTGACATTTATACCTGCTAAGTCATTTGAAATCCCAGCCTGGATGCCCACGTCCCCATGTCCAGTCAGATCACTGCACTGAGAAATGGAGATAAGCACGCTGTGAGTGACGGTACATTCGAAGGACAGAGAAAATTATGCAGCAGCCCAAGACCTAATAGGCAGGAATTCAGTTTGACCCATGGCAATTCACCACAAGGTTGCCCCAAAAGGGTGAGGGTACAACGGATCGCAGAGTACACGTGGGCAGCTAGAACGAGGCTGGCGAAGGCTCAAACTGGAAGCAGGACTTTGTAGTAGAGATTTGTACTGAGGACTGCTAGGGAGGGGAGCTGACCTTTTATAAGTGCAGAGGAAAGTCAAGAACTTTCCCCCTGAAAGTTTATGGTTAAAAATAAGCTCTTGGTGAAAAGACACAAAGCTGTTGTATACTTAACTGCTTCCTTCCCAAATTTCCCTCTGCTGATGGTTGGTATTTGGGAGTGAAAGAGGAAATACAATTTTGTCTTTTGAAAAAGGCGGCGCATTTCAGCCTGGTTACCTTTGCTTGTACAATCGTGCTGCCTGTCCATGTCTGTCCCCACTCTGCCACCATATCTGACAGAGAGAGAGAAGACTAGTAACTAACTAAGTGAAAAATTAGCTGCCAGAGATATCCAAATAAATACTTCAGTGATGGAAAGGCAAGTCAAACTCAGCCCTTCCATGTCCTTTTTGCCGGCTGCTGTCAAGCAAGCACATGTATTTCTCTGCACTGGCCACGTAATGCACCATCTCTTACCTGGGAGGTTGCAGTGGGAGGATGAGGAGAGAGAGGAGGAATCAGCTGTTATGCCAACAGTGGTGGTATTTAGAAGAAAAGGCCCCAAACCTTAGACAACCTGGTTTTATCTGTTCCACTGCTGCTGGAATGCCTACTGGGAGCAATGGACGCCTCTGTTACAGGGCACGGCCTCCATAAGTAAAAAACAAATGCAACATTCACGTGTAACGTGCCTTTTTCAGTCTTACATTTTAATCCCTTTTCTCCTTACTATTCATAAACCACCTCTGACCCAGGACTGAAGATGTTTTTGTTCTTGGGTAATAAACATTAAAGTTAGAAATGAATTCATTTCCAAGCATCCAACGCTCCCTGCACGAGCAGACGCTGACGGCCAAGTACCCTGGCTCAGGTGCTCCACGCCTTGGCTCACCCAGGTGTCTACTAGGGTTCTACACATCCCCATTTGGTGGGCTGTCCCAGAGCAGCTCAGTAACCTCCCCAGCAGCAACAACAAAGCAAAACATGGGCTATGACAGATTAAAGTGCACAAACTGTGCAAGCACAGTAAATGATCTCAGGTTTTGCCACAGAAACTCTTGCACCTGCGCTAGGCTAAATACAAGGGGTCAGACCCTGGCACCAACGACCTCAGTAAACTGTGCAACATACACAAATAATTTAGGTTCCTCCTTAGGACAAAGGCTTTAAGCTAATTTACATGTATAGGAAGAAAAAGGCTGGGCGAACTCTGCAATGAACAGAGGATCACTGAACTTCTTACAAATTTCCTTCCAATCCGCAGCTAAGTTTGCACCGAGCTAAATTTGGTTGAATTCTTTAACCAAATCCAAAGGACGTTGGCTTATCAGGGAACAATCTCCTGCAAACAGAGCATCCCTTAGAAGCTAATTTGACAGGCAGACAGCTTTTATCTCTTTTACTAAGTCTTTAAAAAAAAACAAAACCACCAAACCCAAAAACTAGGTCAGTGTTGGCCATCCTGCCATTTCACACTCTATATTTAGCTATAACTACTAGCACATGACAAAGCAAATACATTGCTATTAGCTATAGAAGATGTGTGATCATAACTGACATGTGACTTGCATGAACAGTCTATCCTACATGACGAATCCAGAGTCCCGGGGAGTTTATAAACACTGAGCCATCAGCACTAACCTCCTCTGTGTTCAGATAATGTTCATTAATTTTGCTATTTTTCTCAACATAAATATGAACAAAACACACCTCTAAGCCCATAGGCAAGATAAATGGTTCAAATGCGAGTTCAGCAGCAAAACCCCTAACTTACGGGTGCACCCATTAACTGTTGGGAGCGCACGCACCCGCATTTACAGCTACCTGGCTCTGAAGATGAAATATTGGAGGCTTACAAGAATACCCGGTATTTTAACATCTTTAAAGCCACCCATCTCCAATCGCTTATTGGCTCCAGCCCCTGTCCTCCCTCTAGTACACATTAGCGTGGTACAGTATTGCACATCTGCAGAGGGTTGAGTCAAGAGCAGCAAGGTCATTAAGGGAAGGAGATGTGCTTGGTGTTTGTAGCATGCTCATGGCCAGGAGGTAGGAGGAGAAGCACCTCAGGCCTGGCAGTTACAGCTAAAAGAGGTGGTAACAGAGTTTTGGGTGTAACCTCAAAGTCATTAATCATACCAGGTATCTCAAATCTCATAAATACAAAAGCACTTCCATTTTATTTAAAGTAAATATATGGCAACAGCCTGGAGAGCAATAACAGTGATGACCCTGCCTCGTTCACCTCATTATCTGCATCAAGGCTTCCCACATCTTGCACCCCACCAACACCGCTCGTGGGCAGTGATGGCGGCAGCTCCCGCCTGTCTCAGACCAGGCACAGCCACAGAAAACACACACCTCTCCCTTTTCCTCTTGCGTGTCCCATGGCTCCCTAAACTAGCATTTAAACAAGTCCTGCCACTCCCCGTACACTCACACCAGGGCTCCCGACGCCTCATGCCCTTCAATCTCCACCTCACCCTGCCTCACTTCCCCAGCACACAGATGCTGCCGGCAGTCCGGAGAGGCAGATTTTCCTGCTGAGCTGCCACCACCAGCAGCACTCCTTTACAGCTTAATATGCACACAAGAAAAATAAAGTTGAAGCCCCCAGCACAGAGAGGAGTCATCAGCACTAATCGTTCATCATGCAATTACTCAGCTACTCAACCTCCAGCTGCAGCAGGTATCTTCACACCAGTGGGAGATCCTTGTTATTCACCGTCAAGCATGACGTGACATATCCCCAACGTCTACTGTTTGCAAATGTGTACGTGAGTACAGTGTGGAGTTAAGCTGGGTGCTTACATCCCACTTCAGTCACATTGATGTATCAGGACCGGACTAGCCTAAGCTTTCTTTAAAGCCTGCTCCCTCCAAGTTGTTTTTTCTGCCCTGGTCTGAGCTCATCCGCATGTGTCCTGTTCCTTTGTCTTGTCATTCATGGTATCTCCTGGCCAATTTGCAAAATACAGTACCAGTGAAACTGTAGGAGAGGCACAAGAGGACTATTAACATTCAAAAGTCTTCATGTAATTCCTTATTATAAAGCAAATTAATTCCAGTCTGAGCCAAACTCAACCCAGACCAGCAGCTGGGCAAACACATATGCCTCCAACTGCAAGTGTTCAACTTAAGCAAATCTAAGCAGCTGATGAACGCTTTGGGAAATGGCATCCCTATCCCACTTGCCCCAAAGTCACATCAGTTAAAACTGGTGGACACATCTTCTGCTCAGATTTGAAGATGGATGGTGGATTGAAGGTCCTAAACACAGGCTTCTAGCGCCATTTTAGAGACCCTGGGGTACATCCCCTTGCCTCCAGCTGCCACTGCAGAAAGGTACAAGTCTCCTGCAGGTCCTGTGTCCCACCTACCGGCCCTGTGCAGATTCCTGACATATCACAAGAGATTTAAAAATGGCACTGAACACCTCTGCTTAGGCAAATTAATGCCACTCCCATCTACTAGTTCAGTCTACTTCAAAACCCCACTTCACACTTGAGCCAAGACACAACAGCATGTGCCTACAGTGGGGATGCACCTTATGTTGACTAACTCTGGAAAACAGAAAATCCTCTCCAGCATCACCCTCCAACTGACATGCTCAGCAAGGCGAAACAGAACACGTGCTGGCTGTTGAGGTGACAAATTTATGATTAAGTGTTTTACTCACTGTCCTGGTTAAACCACGACACTCATCCATTTTACCCTCTTCAAAAGTTCCTGGGAGGAAGTGTCACTGCTTGGATTTGGACACGAACACCAAGCCGGCCCAGTGCCTGTGTGTCTATCTCACATGTAGCCAAAATGTTTGCAGCAGCCCAGGGTCACTGGGTTCGGGCACCAAAATATCTTTCCTTTCCCCTTTTCTACATTAAAAAAAAAAAAAGATTCATTCAGCAAATACTGCCATGTCCTGCACATGGCTGCAGGGCATCCCAAAAGCATCTTTTATGCTTCCATTAAAACCATCAAGCAAGATACTCTGTAAGTGGAGAAACAACTACAGCCTGCTTTCCTAACAAATAAATAAAAAAACCCAACAAAATATGCCTCACACCACTGCCTTGTCCCTCAGCAGCCTTCTCTCACACCAAACTTTGCATTTCCATGCTGTGACACTTCTTTTTCTTGGTGGGTTGATGAAGCAGCAGGGCAGCAACTCCCCACTGGGACAAAGGACAGCTGAATTTCCCTGCCTTTGGCTGCACAGAGATTTCAGAGCTTGTCTCTTTAATCAAAATGAGTGAATTTCACAAAACTTAGAGAGAATGATCTTTGCTACCTCTCTCCCTCACTGTCAAATCTGAGGATACAGCAGCCACATAAAACCACGTTTCCCTGGGAAACCAAGCTAAAAATAGCCAGGCTGGCTGGCTGGGTAGACTGGTCTGGAGTTTTTGAAATTGCAGTTAGGACGAGATAGTGCTGGGGGTTAAGTATCTGCATTACTGACCCTGAATGCTGAAGATCCCAGTGTAAAACATTGCTGTCCCCTCTCTAACACAGGGTCACCGGTGGTGAAGGCTGACCTTCCTCCCCAGTGCGAGGAGGAGCTCAGCCGCTCCAGCCAGCAGTCCCTCTGCAATCCCCAAGGTGTCAGGTAGACTCCGATCTGCAAACCCAAGCTGGGGGACGCAGCCTTGTTTGAAACCATCTTCAGCCTGGGCTCAGCCCCCAACACGCGTGCAGGGAGGAGGTGATGGCCGAAACCAATCTAGGCACAAGCTGGTGCAGCTCGGCAGTAAGGGAGCACAGTCACCGACACCTCGCTGCGGGTATTCGTCCCCAAGGTGCCAAGGTGGTGGCAGCTGAGGTCCCGCAGGATCCACAGCTCAGCTGTCGTAACTCTCCTCTGATCAGTGCTTCCACACCGAGATGAGCAGAGGAGCGAACTCGTGCTCCAGGGGATTGGGGCTGGGGTGGACTGAGGGGGTAGAAGAGTATGGACAGGGGCTTTATTTTATTGCTTTTGGCTGTTCTCTACCTGTACATCAGTGAAACATACCGTCAAAGCGATCTACACAAACACAAATATAACATATTTCTGCTAGAAGGAACAGTCCCCCTGAGGCCCGACTGCAATCCAGTAATTTCTGGAAGGCAGCTCGTTCAGTGAGCAGTCCCAGCAGGGCACGGTGTAAGGATGGAGCTGTCTCTGTAAATCTTCCCTTAGCCTGCCTCAGGAGACTGCCTAGCAGGTACCAGGACAGGGTGATGGAGAAGGAAGAACACTTTCCTCTTCTCCAATATCAGCTCATCTTCTGAGTTCACACAAGGAAAAGCAAGAAGGGGGAAAAAAAAAAATTCTTTTGTGCATTTAATTCAGAATTTAATTACTTTGTATAAATTAGTTAGCTGGCTTCCACCTAAGATTTAACATGTAATAGCCTATGAATCACATCTCTGTTACAGGATATATTGTGCCATTTACATGTAAAAATGCTTTATGCAAGGCACCCTGTGGACTAGGGATATTAATTTATGCCACAGGCCCTGGAAGATTAAGTGAAATTAAAGAAGATAAGGAGATAAGACACTACTGCTGATCAATGCTTCTTAACGAGGAACACGCTCTATGCGCATTTTAAGGTGAAATCAGCCATCAGACTCTACACAGCCATAAGGTCGGTTGGTATATATGAAGGTGGTATACATTAAAACCCCACTAGTTGTAACAAAGACTCTCTGGTCAACAACACTGAAGCTGTTTCCTTCCGCCTGCTTTGCCGGCTGCTTGCTCTGTATGCTTTTAAATACCCTGTTTAATCTGCCCAGATTAACTCGTGTGGACACAGACCCAGGCAGGCAGTATTCCCCACTGTAATCTTGATTATTCCTCCTTCCAGTGAGTCACTTCTTGTGGCAAGAACTTTTTTGGCAGCTCTTCCAGCCAATCCCTATTTATTTCCTGCCACAGGGAAGAGGGATGAGGACTATCATGCCATGCTTTTCATGCCTGAACACAGGCACATGCACCCCAATTTCCCTAATGAGGCAGTGACACCCACTCCAAAGGCTTCTAACTCGCTTTATAAAGAGCAGTCATCACACATAAGTTATTCCACCCAAAGGACAGGGCACAACAGCCATGGGCAGTGGCTGACTAAGGAGTCGCACCAGGAGATGAGGTTCCTCCTCCTGAATCAGCAGTCTGCAACTCCAACAGCACGAAACTGTTTTCATGTTTATGCTCCATTCTGACCAGTGCCACCTCACTACTTAAAAGAGAACAAAACATTACTTACAGTCTAATTTCAAGCTAGTGCCCTGGAGCCAGAAACTGAATTAATTTCCATAGATACTGAGTGGTTTTACCAGTATAGTGGAGCTCATTACCTTTTCTTCCCCCATCTCCATTATTACTGTCACCTCCTGTAGGGACAACACAGAAGCAATGTCCTACCCTACGAATGCAGCACACAGCAGTAACCCAAAATTGTCTGGGGGAAGATGGTAAATGCTCCTTTAGCATCTCAAATATGCCAGACAGCACATGAAAATAACCCATAATGCAAAAGTGTTTGGTGAGAAAACAAGAATTATCTGGACTGCAAGAAGTCGAATTTGTGATACATACCTAAAGGCAATAGGGTTTAGCTCCAATAATGCAAAGTTATTCGGCACCAAGAAACACAGAAGCCACCCAGTGGTAATTTTTTTCATGTTGTGCTTTTATATATCTGCTTAGAAATTGTATTTCAATTAGAGATAAAGGAATTTAGACTGGTATGAAAACATGGTATGCTTTATGCAACTGAAGTTATAAAACCAGAAGGATCCTTGAGTCACTAGAAATGAACACTTCAGGTGTGATCCCCTATCCATGTGTTTCAGTGGATGTCTACAACATCCTGTTGATATTCTTTGTAGAGGTAGGCTCAATTTATCCATACCATGTACGCACTCAATCACGAGCATCCAAAATAGACAGTTTAATCACAGTATCCACATAGACATGTGCATGTGCCCGTATAACTATGTTCCTTCTAACAGCGCTGCTCTGGTGCATGGGTGAGCAAGTCAGAATGTCCAAGACTTCCCCTAAATGAATTTGTAAAGAGAAAAACTAGGAAGAAGAAAACTTGAGAGGTACAATATGCACAATGCTGATGACTTTCCACCCTGGACTGTAAACCCATTTACAATAACCCTACAAAATATACCAGAGTAGGTATAAACCATTTGTTAAATAATGACCTCTGTTGGATCATTTTCACCAGAAAAAAAAATGATGCTCAACACAGGCCTTTGACAACACAGCTCAGACTCTCCAGGATAGAGTTAGAAGCCTAATTTTCCTCAAAAAAAAAAAAAAATCAAAAGATTAAGGCATCCCGTGATTTAATAGCATCTCTTCAAACAACAGTACTACCTGCAATCAGAACACAAAAGCTTCTGAGCAGGGAGACCAAAACCAGGAATAATACATCACAAGTGTTGCGGGGGGGGGGGGGGGGGGGGGGAATCAAAATGATGCAATAAAAAAACCCCCATCTTTTCAGAAACTACCGTTAAACAAATGAGGGGTCACATTTTACATTCATTATCATTCTGCTAGCAATGATGCAGCTAGCCAGCATTTTAGCACACACACTAAATGAGGACGAGGAAAGAGGATTTTAAGTAGGTCACCAGTAAATATATGATCATGATGGATTTTTTTGTTGTTGTTTTTGTTTGCTGTCAGCCACTGGAGTCCTTATTTGAGAGAAATGCTGGAGAAGAAAAGAATTCATGCAACAGCAGCAAGGTGGGCAGCATATCCAGAGGAAAACGTGTGTCACCTTTCTGAAACCAGCCTTGTACCTCTGACGTGGGCAAGTCTTCTGAGATGAGCTCGCTCAGAGCTGCGTGAACATCACCACCAGCCCTCACCAGGCAGAGCTGCGACCTGGTCTCCAAGTATGGAAACAGGTATTTAGAGGTAGCTGCTGTCAAGGAAGATGGGGAAATGCAGGTTGTGATGTTTTGCCAAGGGGGTGTAGGGGGAATCAGAGCATTATCCTCTTTCCTTTCTGATTTCTTTTCCCACCTCTCAGGTTTCTTGTGCTGAGGAAGTCAACGTCAAAGCACTACTCCGCCCCCCCGTCCCCTCCCTGCCCAGGGAGCTTCTTCTGTAGTGTGTTTGGGGGGCTGGGGGGTGAGGAGAAAAAAAAAGAGGAAGAAAACCAAACTGTCCCTCTGTTCCACGAGCTCTGGGAAGCACTGTGTGTTTGCATAAAGATGGGGCAGAGGAGAGATGGGAAAAGGAGAGGGAGGATGCCCATGGCAGTAGCTGCCTTCCCTCGGATGCCGCTCTCTGCCCGTGCTGGGAAGCCAAGGCCAGCAGGGCGAAGGGAGGGACGTGCCAAGGCCAGAAGAAGAGCTTCACCATGTGGATAGAGGCCCAAACTGCAGCAGCCACTCAAACCCCAGAAGAAGGATGACAACCCATCACGCAAAGCTGCATCATCTGCCATTTTCTGACTCTTCATCGCAGAGTGGTCTGCGGTGCTCTCACACCAAGGTCCAAGTGCAGTATGCACCGGATCCGAGACGCTGCCGTGTTTGGCACAGGATCCCGCTGACTTCAAAGCAAGACCACCACCAGAAGCTGCTCAGGTCCCATGTTTGTGTGGCTGCTTCCCCTCCGGCATATAAATATCGTGCTTTGCCAGCCTGCGCAGGTTGAACAGCACCGACATGGTTCATCTGGAGAGGGAGCTTCAAGATGGGAGAAAGGGGAAAAATATATTCCCAAATATTCAACAAAAACCGGATTGTGGTTGCATGAGCAGAAAGATGGGACCAGCTTGGGTTCATTGTCAGATGTACAGGAGTAATGCTATTGTAATGCTGTTGCAGTGCTATTTCAAACCCAAGTTTATATCCTATTCAATTTTGCCTTTTAAAAAACAAACTAGCATGTTGTTTCTAAACCTTGGCTGCCGAGTAGTCTAAGAGCAGCCAGAGTGCTGGTTTTCTCAAGGTCCTCAGGGATATAAGCAGAGATGGACATTTTAGAAAGTGATGCTCCTAGAAAGTTCCAGCATTTCAGGAATTTTCTGTTCATGGAGGAATACCTGGCTGTTCACCATGCCTGGCACGTACTTGGAGCTCCTTCTACTGCAACTTTCCCCATTAGTGGGGAAATAAAAGGCCAATGAAACCAGACAAGTTCATACACCTTCAAGGCAGAGCGCAATGTCGGATGTGATCTGAAGGTGCAAGCAGCAGGTGCTATTTGGGCTTTTCCTAATCCAGTTTTGTATCATCTGGATGGCATTTACCTCTCAGCGCTGCAGCTAAATGAAATCCTTGAAGGAAACGAGCTGTAATGAAAGAGTGTAAGCTACCCCCTCATCATCCATTCAACTTCTCCCCTTGCCTACATGGCAACCCATCACATGAAGCGCCTTTTGCCAACTATTTATCAAACCAGTGAGTGTCGCTTGAAGAAAATGGTTCATTGTTTTTCTGTCGGTAATAGCTGTTGGCTGAACACCGCAGAGATGCCGAAGGCATCTATAATTGCAGGCACTCCCACGCGAACTCCCAAGAAAAGACAGGTTGCTCTAGAGTGCCCGAAGGACACTGTGGAGCTGCCTCAGAGCTGCTGAAGAGCCGGCTACAGCACGATTAGGCTCGAGCTGGGTGGCAAGATAAGTGCCAAAGCCACTGACTGAAGCATTAAATAAAAGGATTGTTATGGCATATCCTCCTTGCAATAGTTCAAATACCACC
The DNA here is from genome assembly GCF_026419915.1 of Harpia harpyja. Lineage (NCBI taxonomy): Eukaryota > Metazoa > Chordata > Aves > Accipitriformes > Accipitridae > Harpia > Harpia harpyja. The sequence continues at coordinate 81,098,549 of NC_068943.1, read as the reverse complement.
ATTCAGGTTTGAGCTCATTTAGTCCCTCCAAAGAAAAGCAGCAGTTGTGCCGTGAGTCGTCTGCTGTCTCTCCCTACACACACATCTCCTAGTACTTGATGTTCTGCCTCAGAAAATATGGGTTTTAAGGCAAACCAGCATGTCGCTTTGATAATTTCCAGGCTTTAAAGCTCTAAATATGACCTGCCCTATTAGCCTGGTACCAGCAGCACTTTTTGAGGCCAGATTCTTTAAGGTGACATTTTCTAACGTAGAATTTTTTTTTTTTTTTTAAAGCATCTTGAAGTGATAACACAGCTGATAGCTGCAGTGTGGCACAGAAATCAGGAACAACACAGTTCCTGTCAGTGTTATCCTTTGGAGCCTGGGATACACAATGGCATGATCCAGCCATCACATCTGGAGGGGAGAGAAGTCTGAACTCCAGCTGGCTCCACTGAACGGAGATTTATCCTGGACACACAAACTCCTTGGGATGCTGCATACTCTGAAGATGCAAATCGAACCGTATGCATTTATACACAGCAGATGCATGACTCTACTGGAGATGCAGTAGATGGAGATGCAGATGGAGAGCAGTAGAAAGCCGTGGTAATGCCCACTGCTGAAGGAGAAACCCCTGAAGTAGTCCTAAATCTCACAGTGCTCTCTGCAGGTTATCAAAAATAGCATCTCAAAAAGGAACAAATTCTACTTTCTAAGAGATAAAACTGGAAGGGGCTTTGCTCAGAGCCTGTCCTTAGCAGGGCTGTATTACAGAAACTCTGTGTTACTGAAGGAGAAGCCACTGGGGGCATGACCTGATGTCTTGATGGATGCTGCTTGTCCCAGGACACAGTTGATGCTGGGGGTACCTGGAAATTGCCTGTCCTAGCACGGCAGTTTCAACCCATGCCCCGACAGCAGGTTACAAACCATCCCTGACATGAGTTACCTCTGGCAGTGTAGGTCACAGGACAGGAGAGCCCTTGGAGCCGTGCTGTGGATAAATGCGAGAGGGGAGAGATCACCGAGGAGTGGGGCAGGACTGTCTGTCAGTCTTTCTGTGTGCGAGGCTGGACACATCAGCAGGGTTTGCTATACTGGAGGCTCCAGCACAAGTGCTGGGTAAGAGATGTAAATTGAGGAATCCACACCAGCACTCTCTTTTTTTTCCCTCACTTAATTTAGCATTAAAACATCCTATTTGCATAATAAACTATTACACTTAACTACCAAGCTATGGGCAGGAGCAAACGGTTTCAGCCTGACTTTATGAACAAAGCAGATTTACAGGGAAATTTGCCTCAGATCATTCTCAATGCATCTGTTTTGAAAAAGGGGGGGAAAAAGCAATGTTTAAGCAATAGCAAATCAAAACTGATTTAGGGATCTGAAGGACTGAAATGAAGCCAACACATTAAAACTAACCACAAAAATTATCATAACTACACTTATGCAAATCTTTTTCATATTACATAAAAAAACCAATACAGCTTTATTTAGGAATTTGGCACACTAAAGGGGAAAGAGGAGAGCCATGGACAAAATGTGTGAGCACTTATTTCACTCAGATATTAGGGTAAGAAACACAGCAGCAGAATTACAAGCTGGCAAAGGAGAATTTATAAAGACAGCAATACACAAGTCTCAATATATTGAGTAGATATACTATACTTCAGTTTTATACCATGAACTTGATTCTGCAGACTGGCTTTTCTTTTTTCAGCCTGCTTTTTAGCACAAGCTTTAAAACTTCAGCTCAGACATTAAGTTCTGGATCTGTTGCAAAAAGACAAAATAGAATCTATAAAGTCTGTCAAGAAATAAAAGGTTTGAATTTGGTTTTTTTTCAAAGTCAGGTTAGTACAGCCACATTTAAATACGAATTTATTTGACCTTGGCTTCAGAAGGAACTGTTGGGACCCAGTATTTTTACCAAATATTTAGTCTGTATTTAAAAATTAAGTTCCTTAGACATTTCCAAAAATGTCAAGCACCAAGCTAAGGTTCTTTATCACATCCAGGTTTTATCAGATCGATGCTCCACACTTTCCAGAAAAAACAACACAAAACCTACCCTCTAAGCACAAAATTTTAGTTATGCACCAAAGTCACTAACTATTTTTGAAAGGGCAGTCACAGACACTTCAAGTGCCTTTTTGAGAACAATTCAAATATTGAGTTCACAAGATGAAATCAACTGGGCAAGAGATAAATGGAAGGAAAGCAAACTTAAAAGAGAAATTTTTGGCTCTGCTGAAGATGCCATAAAGCAGAAAACCAGAAGGAAAGTTTTGTTAATGTGTACTTTTACGATACTTTGTTTTATGTAAGAATGTAAAAAGTAGCAGAAATATTTCTGATGAGGCTTATCAAATACCTAAAGACTTCAAGAGAAAAATGCATCTTTTCCCCTATTGTTTCAAACATAAGAGAAATCTAGTGAGCCTATTTATTTTATTAAATTTTAGTCTCTCTAAAAATATGAAAGCCTTGAAAATAATTGTTGTCCTCATCTTTATAAAAGCATCTTTTTGATATTTAGGAGGTCTCTCCGAAGTTGAAGATGTGTAGTTAAAAAGCAACGCTGTTCAGAAGGTTGGATCTGGATCTAGTCCACAGATGAACAGGCAGCCACTAAGCACCTTTAATCAGAAATAATGAGAGTCAAGGTAGGAAAACCACCCTGTGAGTGACTCGCTATAAACAAATGGGGACTGCATCAACTTATGCTAATATTTAAGCATCACCTATGTGATATTTTTAATCTCCAAAGGTTTGTAACCAGTAGGTTCTGGGTGCTGACAACCCCAACCAGTGCCATTGGCAGCAGCATCCCACATTACAGGGAAGGAAACAGGTTACACATTTTGGCCGAGCTCTGACAGTCAGTGGGAGAGCAGGCACTAAACACACCAGAATTTGTACAAGTTTGAAGTTCTGTGTTGACATCAAAAATGTATCTGCATCCATTTTGAGTGCAAACCTGCATTTTTTAAAAAAAGTTAAGTAAAACATGCTGGTATAGTTATGGCAGACCACAGACTACAAGGGGAGCATAAAAGATTACTTCTCTCTAGTAGCTTGTTTTCAAACGTAATATCCCTCTTCTTAAGCACACGAGGCAGATGGCATGAATTACAACCCCCTCCCCAAATAAAACAAAAATATAGAAGTTTTATATGCCTGAGATTTGCGAAGCAGGGAGGTTCCCAGCACACAGACCGGCGGATGCCAGGACAGCTGCTCAGGGCAGATGGGTCCTTTGACAGCTTGATAATACTGACTTGCTGGTGAAACTAAGCCCTGGTAAGGCCAGCCAACGTGGGGCCATCTGTTTACTGGAGAGGAAAGGCTCTTGGAACAGCAGGCAGCCAATGCTTTGGTTGAGAATTAAACCAACAGCAAGATCATCAGTATTTACAACCTTTACTTGTGCAACCCCATACGTACAGCTGGCAGCGTGACTCTGCCACGTCAGACTGCTCCTGCAGCGCCGCGCTCGGTTTCAAGATACGGCTTGGGATTTTTGTACTACGGTTTGTACCACCAAAGGCTCTTTAGAAGAAGCTTTCTGCTTATGTCAGTCTGTTAACAGCGGGCAAGGTGATGGTTTGTGTCAAACTTTCACAGTCTTGAATGAATGCCAAGAGCTGTAGTTCAAGACTGAAAATAATAATATGGTTAGAAAGGTGTGATAATGAATACACTGAATACAGCAGAGAGCCCGTAAGAAACATTTTTGTAAGATGAAACACTCCCATTCACCTATTCCCACAATAATACCTTCACTGGAGAAAATCCACAATACGCAGCATCAAAAGGGAAGCTCGATTGGGAAGGCTGACACGGTAGCTGCAGAACACAGGAACTTTGTATCACTGTGCCACACTGACTACTCAGGTGTGATTTCTTTAATTGTTTTTATATTCTGATCATAAATTTCTCAAGGACAGGCGGGAGCTGGACAGAGCCTCATAAAAGGGCACAGAAAATGTTAAGTGCTCTAAAATATTAAAATGTTCATACTTAGAAGTATGATGGCTTCTATAACACCTATAGAGGAGGAGGAGGATGGGTTTGAATTTTCTATTCTAGGACACTGCAGAACACGTATCACAGCTTCTGACACTCTAAATGCCATTTTTTCCCCCAGACACAACTAATCCTTCCAATTTCACACTGCTGCTATAGACTGTCCAAGAACAGAAAGGATTCACCTATTTTAGCGCAGTAGCTCCACTAGCTGGAGATAGGGAATGAACTGGGCAACTCAAATAACACTCTGGGTTATGGGCTGGACGTGGCCTTTGGGTCACTGGAGAGCTATTTTCATAGGAATTATAGTTACTGTGGAAACCTGGTTCTAAATTTTCAAAGTAATCAATTATTTTTAAGTGCCCCAAATAAGACTTCCCAAACACAAAACAATTTCAGAAAACGACAAGCAACTAAACCATTGGAAAAGTCAATCTCCTTCAAAGCACATCAAGCTCCAATAACTTCTCATTTCTACCACGACCTCCATCCTAGGAGGACCCTGAACATTTGCATGGAGCTTTAGCATCTAGGTGCTGCTTACAGAACGGAAAGCATCAAAGTTATATGGTGATGCTGGTATAAAGTAAGTTGAATGTGTGTCAGCCAGAGCAGAGTCCTCTTCCCAGTGGATTTTAGACAGAATTCATGTTGACAATGGGAGTAGGACATGGACAGGCTAAGGAAGGAAAAACTGACCAATAATCCTCTTCATGCTCAAAGGAAGGCCATAAAATAAATGGCTACTATTCACATTATCGAACAAAAGAATTGACTTTTTAGATGTAGAGGGCAAGTACTCAAATAAAGGATTCACAGTTTTGCTGCAAAAATTAAACTCAGCCTCTTGAAAGCCCAAGCCCCTCTCTTGAGGTTATTTTATTTTCAATATAGCAAATCCAGGACTGTGGGAGACAAAGTTTTTTTCTTCCATGCCAGGAACATATTGAGAAGTGTAACAAAAAGCTACTTTTTCACTGGAATGTGAAATGGGGAAGGCTTCCCTAGCCAGGGAGTTAGGACCCATTTCAGAGACAGTGAACAAACCCTGCCACAGCAGCAACATCGGGAAGATGAGTTTTTAGGAAAGGAGAAGATCCTCTCCTGAGTTCCTTAATGAGTTCCCTTCTAGCAGGACAAGTGTTTAGAAAAGTTCGGTAGCATCAACAGCTGAAGAAACCTTTTTAAAATTCTTTTATATCTTGGAAAGAGATTGCACTTCCTCAGGCTGCTATAATTCCGCCTCTTCAAGCCCTGGAGTCATGAAAGCAACAAATCTTTAATCTATGCAACGTATTTTCCAAAGGAAAACTGTCATTTCTTAACCCAGGTTACAACTATGGGGTTGACAAACCTACACAGGAATTACCAGAGATGATTATAAAGATCATAGATTAGTCAAAGGTAAATCTTAGCCAAGTCTTAGAAATCTTTTTTTAAATCACTAGGACAAAATAAGAGAATTAAGCCAATTTTTTCCAGTTTTTATATATATATTTTTATTTATTTTTTTATAAGGAAACTATTTTTCCTTTTGCTACTACCCTTCCACAGGGTTGAGTACCCGGTGCTTAAAAGCTGACAGCTAACTGTGGGTAAGAGCTCCCCCAAAACACAGCACTAAACTAAAAATTCATTATGAATAGAAATCCTGTATAAAAACAAAGCTCAAGCACTGAAAGAAATGTTAGGGAAGAGTCTGATATGAATAAAGTCTGGTCCTTTGTCAGGCTCCAGCCGCCGCTAACAATGGTGTCAGCCACTGGCACGGCTGAATCAGAACTAAACACGGGTTAGTTGGCAGTGGTGACAAAGGACAAATCATATTAAATAGCAATTTAGAAGCAGTTTGTTTCCAGCCTGCTTTTCCGAAGCAGCGCTCAACTCCTTTTGATCTCGTCTAGTCTACAAGAAATCACCAGCATCGATGGAAACTTCCAGTTAAAGAGTACTCATCACTGGCTCGGCTGCCGGCGCTGCTGACACCCATTGTCAGTTAATGGATAATTTTCATAGCGTTCACAAAGCTTAAGTGACAGATTAATTTGATACCAGCAGTTGTAACACCCTTCCTTTGTGCGGAGGCTTTCTGCCTTATGAGATGGTTATTTCCTTGGAGTAAGGTCATTTTTTGAGCAGCACACCACCACACTTGTGTTTTGAAATACCAGTTTGGGCTCCTCTTTCTTTCTTTGTCCCAAAAAACCAACAGTATGAATCCCTATCGTCTCCTCAAGATTGTTGCTGACTGCAGAGAAGATGCTTCTGTTTTAACTTGCATGTAAATCTATTAGCCTCAGCAGTTAATTAAGGTTTCTACAAGACAAAGGTGAACAGCTTTAAAAGGAACAATTTTAAACTGATTAAAATCAGCACAGTTTTGATATGAAGGAGCATCTTTATGACAAATTGAAGTGTTTTTAACCTCTTGCATGATACCTGGGCCTGAGCTGGAAGGTCCATTTCTTCGTATCAGTGGAAAAAATTCAAATAAAAAATATTGAATTGATTTTAATCAAACTGGGCTCTCCTACTTAATGATTTGTGTTCCAGACTGTGCTCATAACTGAGCTGAGGATTTTCTCCTAAACAAGAAAAATAAAATCATGTTGAAGCTCCTCTGTCTTTTTTTACAGACAGCTTCAAAAATGTGCAAAATGCTTGTCCTCACCCTCGCACAATGAATTGAAAATGTGTATTTACAGACTGTTTCTTTCCATCTATCTGACAAACATCTCAGCATTCATACTACTAACAAAAATCACCCAGTAGGCAGCAGTCTCGGAGCTTAACTTTAAACACCACTATTTAGATAATGGCAAATTTTAAAATCTTTCTCTTAAACATGTTTGCAGGAAGCTTTGTTTGCCACAACATGAACTGTTGCAAAGAGCAAAAACCCAGAAAACACATTTGTGAGTTCTTCTATTTGTACCAAATATATTTTATCTCCCAAAATTGCCTGCAATTCTGGTTAGGTTTTATTCTGACACTCGATTTATGTCATTCAGGGGGATTAGGAGCATACTACACTCATCCAAAGTTTTAAGCAATTCTAGTGAAACTAGTATTTATGGCTAAAGCTTTGAATACCAGGAAAGCAGTCAGAAGTGCACTTTTATTCCCAAAGAAAGGCTTTCCTGAATGCCCTAAAGTGGTCTCCCCTAGGCTGGGCAAGCCCCAGCCCCAAGCTCAGCTTTGGTCTCTCCTATGTCCACAGCAAGGGGTGAGCAGCCACCGCTCCCCCAATGCAATGCAACGCTGCTTCATCCCCTTCCAGGCTCCCCAGTCTGCTTAGACTGTGAACTCTTTGGACCAGGATCTGTTCGTTTATAGTATTTAGCATAATAAAGCTTTAATCCCAGATATAGCCCCAGCGTGCCACTGGACTGCTGATGGCAGGCAAAGAAAGGTATGTTTTGTAAGGATGTACTTCCCCATGCAAATCTTGCTTAATACGGAAGCCTGGGCAAACTGCGCACCTTACAGCAAACGTGTTTCTATTTCAGTTTGTTTTGAAAGGCTGATGGCCCAGATTTTTGCCCCAATTTTTTTACATATATGTATATATACGTATATACATATACTCTCCACATTTTTACATATATGCATATATAAATATATACACATATATTTTCTCCAATTTTTACATATATGCATGTATAAATATATGTATATACATATATTTTTACCAATTTTTACATATATATGTATAAATTATACATACACACTCACATTCCTGTATTACATACAGATGATACACGTGCACATGACACTAAGTCTAACAACCAAACCTCTCCACTTCCACAATCAAATAAATTGCTGCCATCTCAGCTAATGTAATGAAATGCACGGATGGAGCAAAATTACAATACTAAGGCATGTAAAAGGAAAAGCCAAGGAACATAATCGTCCTAAAGACACCTTCATGCCCAGCCAAAGAGAGTCCTGCATGGAGTAAGAACAGGGTAGCAGGCTTTAATGGAGCCTACAGCCCATAGTATTAGTTTGAGATCCATTTTTACGAATTATTGCTTGGTTAATAGCATAGCAGTGCCAATGCAACTGGCTCTAAGGCATGCCAGTTTAAGAACCCAGAACTAAAGAAAATTAATCCAGTGCACACTAATGATTAAAATTGGCTGACAGGTCTCAAAGCGCAATGGAAAATACAAAATTATCCTTAGGCAAGTGATTTTCTGCTGGAGTTCTGCAGGGATTGCTTTTTACTGTTCTTTTAATTCCCCCCTCCCTTCAGCAATCCTGGAAGAAAACCAGCGACTGTGGTTGCAGACAATACAGGGATTAGGATAACAGAAAGCATTGAAGAGAGCAGGCCACTGATACACATTGATCTGAACTGCGTGGGTAAGTCAGACAGAAAATACCATGTGTGTTTTAACACAGACCAAAAAAAAAAACCCTCTAAGTTAGGGTGTGCTGCAGAACGGAGCACAGTGCTTGGGAACAAAGGATGGGTCTCGGTCACCTTCAGTGATGACACCTGAGCTGCCTTTACAATCCACGGTGTTTAGATCATGACACTTCCACGCTGCAGGAAGGACTGGACACGAGAGGTGACACACGCAGGGCAAGAGCCACAAGAGGATGAGAGTAAAAGGAATTGGTGCTTTGGAAACTGGCTATTATGATCAGGTCTTCTCTGGTGAAATACAGCTCTGAAGTACATCCAGAAAGAGTCCTCAGTACATCGGACTGATCAGTTGAGACATATTCTAGAGGCTTAAGGACCATGAAGCAATGTGGATGTAAAAGATGGAAGATAAGTTCTTTCCTGGCTGATACTCCTCCCCTCTTATGTCCACCCTCACTCCTCCAAGAGCTCCTCAGGTCCCTTTCTCCTAAGCATGGGCTCCAACACTTGAAGGGACACTGTGGGACACATCCACAGCCTCCAAGAGCTGTTTCCCCTGCACTGTAAGCAAGTGCTTTGGCAAGCCAACGACAAGAGCAACGTGCTACCCTCGTCACTTCAGAGCATCTTTTCCTCCTGCCAAGCAGCCCCATGATTCAAATTTCATATGCTTGCTCCTACAAGGGACTACCCAACACACTGAGCTGCTAGAGGATTTTTCCAGCTATTTCATGCACTGCTTAATCACAGCTCTTCTCACCTGGCAGGTACAAGAGCTCTGAGACAGCCACAGCCGGAGAACAGCAAGGAAAAAACCCAGGCGAACTTAAGTTCACAGACATGTCTACACACTGCTCTGCAGGCAGTACTGTGGCCACTACATCAGCACCTCAGCCAGCCTTCCCATCATTTCTGTTGGGAATTCAGTTACCTAAATCATTGCATTGTTAAAAAAAAAAATCTAGCTGATATATTAAAAGTACGACTCAAACATCTGTTAACTCGACTAAATACAACTCACTATCTTAACCAACAAAGTCGCTACTCCAGACCTGTATGGCTCATAGAAGCATCATGTTAGTTTTATGCTACATAAATGCTAATTTGTGACACAACTTGAAAGTAAGAAAACTCCTACTAGGAATAATTTTAAAAAGATGCAGTTTCAGGTAGATTTTCACGGGCAAAGGGGAAAGATGTGAACTCAGGCAATATGTTCCCAAATTTGAAGTCTTTATGCCTAAGAACAGGAACAGCGTAACTTCTCCAAAAGCAGCTGCCAGAATACAGCATCTAAAGGCATTACCTCTAAACTTTTTCTGAAACGTCTAAACTATTTCTTGCTGAAAATTTCCAAAATTCCCAATGCAAGATGTGTCAACACTGAAGTTCCCAGTTAAAAAAGTTTGGAAAAATAAAAACTGAAACAAAGCATCTGAATTAGAAGGTTTAGGCATCCTCAGCATAGATGTCACCACCAGCCTCCTCCTCATCTTTCCTACACACTAATACAGAACGGCATAGAATTTTACATGATTTTATTACACAAGTAGTTAAAGTATCATTACCTACTATGCTACATATAACCAAGGGTAGCTGTGCAACCTTACCCTTGCTAAAAACTCATAACAGGGGTTTCAGGACTGGTATCGAGGTGGCTGGAAATGACTTTGTATGTTCAGAGAGGACCTTAAGTGAGCTGCCCCCCTGCAACCCAAGAAAGCTGCTCCCCACGTTCCAGGTGAACACAGCTCTGAAGTCCCATTACAGGGTCACCTGGCGATTGAACTTTCAGGCTCAAGATTTTACTGCTGGATCCACTTTCTTTTCACAGCAACCACCTTCTGACAGGCGGGACAGAGAAACTTGACACTTGCCATGAGGCACACAGTGACTTTCAGCTAATCCTGTTTAATGAGGCATTCCCCAAAGTGCCTCTCAAGCAAGGGGTCAGCTAATCCCATTCACTGACAGGATTTTTTTTACTCTTAGAAAATGGAAAGTGGCTGAAAACAAGAATATTTCCTTTTATTTTGATTTACAGATAGTGCTTTGAAGAGGGAAACCACGACATTTGGAAAATTAAATGTGAGCTGTTCCTGTCCGTTATTGTTAAACCAGTAACTTTTATTAGATGTTGGAGAAAAACGGGCTTTTAGACAGGCTCTCCCATTTAACCAGCTATGCTGAGATTTGTCATTTAAAGCACTAAAAAAATGCTAATACTGTTTTAAGTGAGGATTAAACAGCACTTAAGAGCATTTAACTGCCATCCTTCTACAGACCGTGATTAGATAAAAACTAATCATTTTTAAAGATAAAAATGTCATTGTTAAAATCAGTATAAGAAATTGAAAATCAATAGTTTATACCCTTATAAGAAAGGCACAATATTTTAGACCAATGGCCACACAACATACTTTCTTAAAATGAAGAACATGTGCCTCCCACTCAGCTATACTGGATACGTGACAAAAAGGCTGGATGCTTTGTAGTAACATCCGAGCAAAAGGAACAGGAAACCAGGTCAGTCTGAACACTGAACATATGGGATCTGGAGAGTAATCAATGGCTTCACAGCTCTCCCCAACATTAGAGACTCATTAAGGCACTGAGAAACATCAGCTATCTGAAGAAGATGCCACCTGTGTTCAAAACACGCCAGACATGAAAGAACTCCAGCTACTTCACAGGATGCCCGAAATGAAGTGTGTTGCTTTACTATAACCATAATCTCCTGAGCCTTCAAGAGTAGCTACCTTTGAAATTAAACTATATTTAGGTAAATGCAAAAAACAGTGAATGTTTTCAATTGCTTTTCAGCACTGAATTTCTCAAGTTATGCCGATGCTGAGAATTCATTTCAAATGAACTTAGCACCTACCTCCAGCAGTACAGACAGCAGTGAACTTTACACTGTAGTGGTGAGAAGTGGCTAAACCAGCACACTCTTCTTGAATTAATGAAAAAAATGACCTAACATAACCTAAATTCACTCCCATTGTCCTGCCACTTGTAGCTCTGTATGAGTATTTACCTATAAAGACTCCTTTTCATGGGTCATAAATGGAGCATGATATTGTGAACAGCAAAAGCCAATGCTGCATGTGATGCTGATCAACATCAGTCCTCAAGAGAATCGGTTCTAGAGGAGCAAGGGAACAACTCTGAAGGTCTGTTCACTCCACACACCGTTTCTCTACAGAGTTACTTTTATGTGATTGCCTGCAATGCCCTACTCACTGCTGTGATGCTTGTCTGGACAGTCCCAAACTTGCTCTATGGTATAAAGGTGATTATTGCTCATTCAGCTCAATGCAAGATAACCACTCAAGTGTTCAGTTAACCAATAAAACATCTTTTGCACATTGATTTACAAGAGACAATTTTCAGGAAACAGAGATGACATTTTACTGCTCAAGCAATAAATCATCTACTGATACTGGGGGCAGGGAGAGCAATGTGAGAGACGAATAGCTGTATCTTAATTTTACATATTAAGAGTTTGACTGTAAGAAGTGTTAAGGAGACATTGTGACACACTCAAAATGCATCTTCAGTGATATTTGTCCCCAAACACCTATGCTCTAACAAACACATACAGGGAAGGCAGAAGGGGCAAACAAAGTGTGGTAGCTAAAAAGCATGTTCCAAAAACGCAAGGAAAAAATGTTGCTCTGCTATCCTCATAGTACAGTGAAGTACACAGATAAAGCTCAAGACTGGCATCAAAATGACTTCAGGGCAAGTTTCTGATTTGGCATGCTAGACTGAGTTTTCAACAAAATCCATCCTCAAGACTGACCTCTTGAAGTGGTTCGCCAGGACTCCCACCAGCTCTCCAATCCTACTGTCATTAGAAGGCTCTTTACTGAAGAGACAAACAATGAGATCCTTGTTGTCTTTCGTGTGGAATACCACGAGCTGGTCCTTTCCATTGGAGACACTCAATCCTATCAACTGTGAAGAGAAAGCAAGAACAATATTATATAATATTACATACGTTGATGTATCTTTGCTACTCGCCAGGTTAGTTCTTTCCTCTCCAAGATGCCAAATTCACTCTCAACGTCTACCTCTACCACAGAGCTCAGGGCAGCGGCAGTGTGCAGGTCCTCAGTACTCCTCCCACAAGCTGAAAAAGTCAAGGTGAAACACCAGTGGTTTTTTGGAAGTCAACAGTCTCAAAGGTGCGAGGAAATTTTACCATCTAGACCGGGTTCACTCTCAGCAACTCCTGCCAGAAGCAGCAAGGTCCCGTGTTACTGTAGTGTCCTTCTGCCTATCCAGCACCACGGGCCACCCACCAAAGAGTGCACCAGGTGGATTTCTAACAGCCAAAGCTTTCTTTCCCCAAAATCTCACACTGAATGACACTGCATGGTTCATTGGCAGAGCCACAAGCCTGCTTTTTTTTTTTTTTCTTTTCAAAGGAAACCAACAATCATCATGAGTTTGGCCAACAACCAACTTCAAATTCACATACGCAGTGCTGGGAATTCAATGATATGCAGATAATGTAAGAATGCAGTTTACTGAAAGCCTAAACATCTTGATGAAAAATATAAGTCGCAAACCCCGCAAAGCCATGATTCCAGTATTTAGGCACGGATTAAGGTCTTGCTGTTCTGACAAAATAAAAAGGTGTGGGGTTTTGGTTTGGTGGTTTGGTTTTTTTTGGTTTTTGTTTTTTTGCCTATCAAGTAACTGCTACTTGGCACATTAAAAGCTTTGTCCTCATCATCTCACAAAGCAAAACCAGGAAATTTTTTAGGAGTGGCAATCTGGCTACATAGGCTATTTAGATGAATATTAGAAAAAATAAAAAATGAATCTTTGCTGGGGAAACAAAATGTAAGGATGGCAAAAGAAACATCAAGAGGCAAGTACATTTAACAAACTGGTGCTAAAAAAATAAAATAAAAAAAAAAAAAGAGAGAGAAAGGCAAAAGAATGATGAGTACAGAGAGAGAATACAGCAGACCTTCCCCGTCCACTAAAGGACTACACGACTCCTTTGAGTAATCCAGAGATTTGCATAGAGAAGCCACATTCTCCTCAAAGTGAGAAGCACCGATATACCATTTTGTGGAAACGAAAGTCTCATTATTCCCTTCTTAAAGAAAAAAGCCTTCTGTGTAACCCCGCTGCCTGTGTTGGAAAGGATATTAGCACAAATCAAGCTGGAGACTACTTACTTCTTTCAGAAGCATGAATCATATTCAGAAACAGTCTGGATCCGTATGTTTGGTTTAGCAGTCACAACGTATTACTTCCAAGAAACCTGTTCCAGCTCTGGATGTCTAACACATACCAGACAGCAGCATCGTCCCAGAAAAGCACACCACAACCAGCATGCAGCAGTGCAGTGTATGCCCTATTTTCTGGATAAAACACTACTCGAGTTTAGAATCACTAATATTTTGTTGGCTTATTATCACAGTACAACAGTCTGTCTGAACTACAGTAACTGCTGATATTTCAAACATTGAGCAGAGACCTCCTGCTACCAGTTGCATAATATACCCAACCCCAACCCAGGTGGAGTTTATTCTCTACTGTTCACACTATTTTGAGGTTATGAAATACTTTAAAAACAAGCTACTCTTCATGCACAGACATTAACAGCTGCCTGGGTTTATAGTGTCCCTTAAAATTAATTTGCATGCTTAAATAACATCCTGTGAGCACAATAGCACCACAGGGACTACTGCCATCAAGGTTTTAAATGTGCACTGAGTGTGAAAGTTGAACAAGTTGAAATCTCTGGATTTGAAAAGCCTATTTAAACATTAATTATTCAACAGAAGCTTGTTAGAAGTCCAAGAGCCCTTCAAAATTTTCCTATTTCACCCCTCCCCGTAAGACTATCTGAACAAATAAATATAACACAAAAGAAACAATTTCAGAGAAGGTGCTTATCTCAGTATTTACAAACACTAATATTAGCTCTGCTTAAAGATCAGGAAAAAATTCTCAGCATCCACAGAACATCTTTTATTGTATTCAGCACTGTACTGGGAAAGGTAGTTGCAAGATCCTTTCTGCTGCTCAGTCGCTTTTTAATTCCTTTCTGCCATTATCTGTTTATTTTCTCTCCAGGTAAGAACAAAAAGATAATTGTATATTGGTACTTATGAGGCAACTGCCAGAATGCTTGCACACAGAAAATCCCCCAAAGTAGCATCTCAATCCAGCAAAGTAGTCAGGGTAGTGAAAGGAAAGTTATTGCTTTGTCATCATTTGCACAAAATTACAGATTCCTCACACAGGACACAAAATAACAGAATGCAGAGCCTGGGACCCGAGCAGGCATGCATTACAGGCTATACTGAAACCATTTACATGTAAACATAGTTAAAGGAGATGGGGAACTGTAGTGCAATTTCTTCAGCCGAAAACAAGTTTATGGTCGTAACAGACATCAGCTGACTGTCTCCAATGAGATTTCCATGGAAACACCATCCCTAAGGATGTTGCCATGTTGATAGGGTGCTTTCAAAATGCTGACAGCGAGCAGCACAGCTAACAGGCAGACAAATTTCAACTGGGTTCACCTTTAGATATTGGAAGGGCAATCCATCTTCCCCAGTGAACACACATCCTTCTAGTAGGACATATTTGGTACACTGATATACATCAAGACTGGTGTAATTATTATCCATTTGCTTCTCAAAAATCTTTGTATCAGTTCAAACAATTGTTCTTTCCCCGAAAGGGAAGGAATCTCTGTATCCCTAATTGGCTACTTACAGCACCTCCCTGTACACTGTGAAAGGGTTTCCACACAAGAAGGGATCAGGCACGCAGAAAAATGAGAGAGAGATGCAAGGCAGCTCAAGAGGTGAAAGACAATGCATATTCAGACAATTTAGTAACAAATATAAAACATAACTACAAAAGGAAAAAACAACTGCATTACAGCATTAACCATTAGCAGGAGTTCAATTTACAAAATCCTGGCAAAAGAAATACAAATATTTCATGTCCTGTATATGAACCAAATAAATTTCCAAACTCTCTCCTCCTCTCCCCTCTTCCTGCGGCACAGAGGGGGGTCAGCAGTAAATCAACAGGATCAGTGAGCACGCCCTGGAACCACCATGCAATCCCAGTGTGTATGTGCATATTTTCTACTGTTCCCCAGGAACACAGTGCAGGAGAAGTAAGTAAAAGGAGAGGCTGTAGCCAACAGAGCAGAAATTTATCACTACAGCATTTACCAAAGATAGCTTTCATCAAATTTCCACTCTGGAATATTATTCTGACACCTGTATGAGTCAGCGAAGGGTCTTTTGGACCCATCCCTCCTGTGCAAAGTACTCCAGGACCTCTTCATAGTTGCTCAGGTCAAGGAAACTGTTCAGTCAGGAAGCCTTGTGGTAGGTTGCTAAAGGGAATAATTGCAGATCTATAATAAACCTAAATAAAGGTGATTTATATCTACAGAAATTTAAGTATTCTAAGAGCAAGAGACCTATACGCACAGACCATTAACTGTTTTGCTGCTAGAGGAAATGCAAAGCAGACAGCCAACATACAGCCTGTGCTACAGCACTCTGTAAGAATGGATATTTTATTTTAGATGTCCGTGTTTTGTGAAAAAACAATAACTACTAACATTTCTATGTAACAGATATTCTATAGACAACCTACAAATTGTATCCAACTTGCTTGCCCCCTTTAATGTTTAAGGCATTAAGAATTTCAGAGGAAAACGTTCAGATACCAACAGGGACCTGGTCTTGTGCTGTTATGTAAATGTAAAAGCTCCACCTTTAAACCCATCAGGCACACAGGTAAAGCAGACATTTTTCTAAAACTGTGATAAATACAGATTTACCTATAATTACTAATGTAGTAAGTGAATTGCAGTGGCCTAGCCATTTTTCCATAAGGTAAGAGTGCAGAAAACTAGTAGTGAGAAATTGTGATGGACAAAATTCCACCTTGTCCACCCGAGTTCACCTTGATACTTCACAAAAAAACCACCTGTCCAGGAAAAACACTCTGCGTAGTCTCTATGTATTTGAACAAGTTGGTTTGCACAAGCAAGAGTCAGCCATTTAGCAGCGTAATCTGCTGACAATTTCATTTTGCACAATTAAGAGATAATGTCAGTAGAACAGAACATCAACTGAGGAAAATGACCTGCAGCTGCTAACTCCCTGGCAGTAACGTCTTTTCAAAACAAGAGACACTGCCATGGAGACATTGCTTTGTACAGCGAATAACGAATTGGGGTACGAGCGTGTTACTCCACACACATGCTGCCATGGGCGGTCAGCGCACAGCTTAGGTGGATGACCAGCAAGGAGGTTAGAAGAGGACTTATAAAACCAATGTTACAGATGCAGTCTGAGCTAATCATTCACTCCACATTTGCAGATTAGATTTTACCGTTACCCTAATCCCATCTCTGCTCTTTTAGCAATACGGGGACACCAGATTTATTATTTCTCCAAATGCAAACATCCCAACAAATTTGTGTACGACATTTCCAAGCAACCCAGCCAGGTTCTGTAGGTTTAAGATAACCATAGTAGTGTTACCTCAGGCTGAGTCAAAAAAACAAGCAGTTGAATCCACACTCCAGGATGCTGAAGAGCTAAAATGAGGTTTTCCCCCATCCCCCTTCCTACCAGTGATAATCTGCTGCTTTGTCACTGGCAGCTAAACTCTGCTACCCCGAAGGCGAGATACCTCACTATAATTCCGAATTTAGCTTTGATAAGATTTACATTAAAAATGAACAAATAAAAAAAAGAAAATTTCAAACACGACACGAAGGATCAAACAAAGCCCCAGAGACACAGAAATTGTGTCATAAGCTGCTGTGAAACGCTAACCCCCTTATGGGGCCAGGATCTTGCAGCGCACAGCAAATAAAAAAACAAATAGAAGAAAGAGCAGAAGAGAGTGTGATAAGCAGTTTGGGTTTTAGCTTTTATTTTATGTGCTGAAATTAAAAGCTAACGTGATGCATCAGTGTTGTAGATAATTGCACTATAACTGTTTTAAAGACATTAAATATATTAAAAACTGTAAACCAAGGTCTTTTTCCATTTTATGGATATGAAAATGGAGCTAAACAGTAGATGCACTGCCCATGACTAAGAGAGCCAGAGATGAGATTCCCCAGTCCCTGTACTTACATTATAGAGGGGGATGGTCTTCATCACTTTGTACTGCTTCATAGGGTCCATCTTATAAAGGTGTCGATCAGTAATGAAGATTGCTCTGTCCTCCACCTTATTGAAGCGATTGACCTGTAAAGAAGCAAATTTTCAGTCCCACTAATCACTGCAAGAACATGCAGAATAAAACTCTGCAGCAGGAAATATCCAAAACTCACACAGCTCTTAAACAGGTTTTCTCCACAGATCTTGAAACAGTGAAAAGGGAAGATGGATCCCATAATCCCATTTTACAAATAGAGAAACGCAGAGTCTTGGAGAACCAACATTCCCAGAGTTATCCAGCATGGCTGGGGCAACCTGGGAAAGTCTACGGCCTCAGTCAAATAAAGGACAGATGCTTTCTCCAGCAACGTTCAACCTGCATCCCTGTCCGCTGGCAGACACCAAGCCCAGGCAGATGGCTGTTGCTCCTACATTATACATGTGCCTTTTTCGCCCCAAAAGCATGATGCAGAATACCTGCCCTGCAGAGCCCAACAGGGTGTCACCAGGGTCTGTGACAGTCCAGACCTGAGGCATTTGAAAGCAGATGCTTTGGCCCATCCCGAATTCAAGCAGGTCCCACTTCCCTCTTTTAAAACATCTGTGCCTTCAATGTAGCTAAGCAACTTGCCCAAGAAGTGGAAAATGTGGACAACATTCCTTCCCCTGCCCATCAGTGGATGTGTTAGCTGAGTACAGGCATGCTCCACTGGTTTTGCTGAAGTTGTGCTACTCTGCAAGAAGGAAGAAGAGACTGAACGGGCCAGACAGACCCTGGGAGAGCCAAGCCTGTACACAGGGACCTAGGCAGCCAGGTGGTGAGAGGAAAGCAAGGTTATTTCTTGGCAAGCAGAAGACCCAAGCTGGAGTGCCCTCGGGCTGCAAGGGGTATTGAACACAACCCTCTCCCTTCCTAAGTAAGAGAAGCAAAGCAAGAGCACAACCAGTCTCATCTAAAGGCTCACTGCCATTGAGAACAACATCCTGTTGCCCCTTCCAGGAGGTCCTAACCCCATACCCTGAGCTAGCTCTGCTGCTCATCAGCCCTACCAATTCACTAACCTGACAAAAATCTGCCCTTTTGGTGAACTTAGCAAGAGAAGGGCACAACGAGCATCTGAGCCACTGCATGAGAAAGAGGGTGAGGCTCTGGGTAGTGATAAACAGGGGAAGAAAACAGGACAGCTCTGTTCAGCAGCAGCAAGCTGTGAGGTCAGTTCAGCCACCCCAGACCCATACTGCGAGTACAGCAGATTTTTCTATAGAGGTGGACATCACTCAACCCATATTTTAACCTGACTTTGTGTTCTGTTAAGGACATGTTATTCAAGGCAAAGATGTCTAAGGATCACCAGTGGGCTCAAGCTCCTCAGAAGAAATTCTTTAAACAGGAGCTCACTGCCCAGCTATGCTGTCTAGGGCTATTCTGGGAACACAAAGAGCAGAGCTACAGCATCCAGCAAACTTCTAGACCGAACAAGAAAGCACCCAGAGGTATCTGTGCACCGCTAAGGTTAACTGACCACAGAGTGAGATTTTTAGTTGATTTGGGTTTTGTTTGTACCATTCTCAGGTTATTTTGAATCTGGACTCTGGTCTCCTGACTCCCAGTCCACTCCTATAACGTACTTACTACTACAAAAATTATCGTGCACTTCAAACAACTTTAATACTTGCTTCCAAAAAGAGGCAAAGGTGTTTTAATCTTCAAATGACTGTACCCTCTGACAAAGGTAGGGTACAGAGGAGATGGGAGCTAGGTTTCTCAGAGAAGCACAGCAAAAGGACAAGAGGCAATGGGCAGAAGTTGCAGCAGCAGAAAGTCCAACTGGACATAAGGGAAAAAAATCTCCCCAGGAGGGTGGCAGCCCTGGAACAAGGCTCAGAGAGGTTGTCTAACCTTCATCCTCAGCGATTTTCAAAACTCAGCTGACTGAGGGCCTGAGCAACCTCATCTAACTCTGAAGTTAGCCCTGCTCAGAGCAGGAGGTTGGGCCACAGACCTCCAGAGGTCCCTTCCCACCTAAATCATTCTGTGATTTCATCAGCTCATATGGTACCAAGAAAATAGACTTCACGGTATCTGAAATATTCTGTCAGTTTCTAGTAGTTCAGCAAACACAGCTTAGTGTCACCATTGGGAAACATTAATATCTTAATATCTTAATGTTGCCACTGGGCTTTACAGTTGTAAATTTAAGACCAATTACAGAGACACACTATAATTCAGTGAAGAACCATTAGTTGCCTACTGACGCAAACCACTATATTATCACCTGTAATCTCACTGGCAGCCAACAGCAGCAGAGATTATCTGTATATATATGTCCCAACCCTCACGGAATAATCTTAGGCATACTCAAGAAGTTGGTTCACTTTAATTTGAACTCAAAATACTACCCACCTGGGATATTGCTTGCATAACCAGACACTCAGTATATGGGGAAAATAAGCTCCATCTTGTAGTGTATTTATGGGATTTTTGTGTGGATCAACCCTAAAACTTCTTCTTTTTTTTTTTTTTTAATACCAGTTATACATAAAAGTTCTGATAAGGTAAAAATTAAGTGGGAAAGACAGCAATATGTGAACCCCCCAGCAAGTACCACTGAAAACAGCCAAGTGCACAGCCCCACATCCTAGTATTTTGTTGTAGCTCATACATCCAGTTTCTATGTAGTAAGAGCAATGGAAGAACAGATTATTTAAGCACCAGCTAATGATGCAAACTAATGACATGGCCCAGCAGCAGGCTATGTATAGTGGTCATATAATTATATAATTTCTCTTAATTCTAGGTATTCTGATGTTCTGAATTCATGTCTATTTTTGGCCACCAATTATGTCTCCAGCAACAGCATCCCTCCAGTACCTGACAAATTAAATCACCAGAACTGCTGTCAAATGCCACACAAGCACCTCTGGAAAATTATTGTAAAATTATGCAACTGTTTATTAAAAATGTACTCATTCAAAGGATACAAGATACTAAATGTTACACCTTCACAACAACATCTGATCTGGGGAAGATCCAGGAAGACTGAAGCTAATAAACCACTATTCCACACCTTATGGAATTAGTGTGATTGTTTACAAAAACAGAAGTGGGAGGATCATGTTATGGCAGGAAACAAAATTATAATCTCTCCAGAGAAGTGTTTTATACCCTGGGATCATGCCTTTGTTCGTATCTCCTTTCTAAACACAGCTCATTTCAATTCCCCCCATCCCATTGCAACTCATTACAAATATTCTTCTAGGCTGCTGGTAACGTTAGGCTCCAGCAAGTGGGGTTTTGACAGAGGAAACACACGTCTCACTAACATTACAATTAATTTGTTGAGGAAATACTACAGCAAAGGAGAACATTTGATGCCATCTAGGCTTTCAGGTGTCCCAAGAGGCCAGGTACTAAACAGTCACAAGGCAAGATGCAAAGTTGAGACAAAAGTACATGAGAAAGTAGGACACAAAGTAGAAATTATTTTTCACTAAGGCAAAGCTGCAGTCATCGGTGTATCACAGTCACAGAGATATTTATTAATCGACTGAGAAGGGTAGACAAGGGTGAGACGTGATGAGGCGGATGAACATAAATAGGATTTTCCTAGGTGAAGTCAGGAGACAACTGGAGAACTTAAATATTCTCAGTCAATAGGCAGCAGACTGACAAAGTTCAGAGCAGATAAAGGCAAAAAATGCAAATTGAAGAGCTATATGACAGCTTTAAATTAACGGCACCAACTCAGAAAAAGTAACTGAAAATTATTTTAGACAGCTCTGGATAGATCTTGGCACAAACACGCAAGGCAGCTGAAAACAAGCAAGGTGTTAGCATGCGGTAAAGACTACCATGGGGAATAATGTCCTGGGTGCCATAGTCTCACTTGGAATAGTGTGTGAAGCACCGGGACGGTGAATGTGAAGGAGAATCTAATGGTTCAGAGAAGGTAAAGAAAAGATTGAGGGCCTGGAAAATCTCACAGCAGGAGATGCTGAATAACTGGGATTATTTTAGGAAGCAGATGAATGGGAGAAAAAAAAAAAGGCTATGAAACACTGAATGGCCCGGAGAAAGTAGGTTAGGAGTGTCTGGTGCTACACATTAAGTTGTTTGAGCAGAGTAGCACAGGCTCCTCAAACCATAATTTGGCTGTGCGGCTTACAGCACACCACGCTCCATGTCTTAGAGTTTAAGCAAAGGTGTCTCCAGCCTGTTAGGCTGTGATTTGCTCCACACAGACCTCAGATCTGATGCTGTGTGGCCATGGTTCCCAAACATGTCTTTTTTGATTCATTTTAATTTTTTTTAAAGAGTCTGACAACACCACCTGTTCACTGCCATGATCCTGCTTGTTGCTCCCATCTCCCATCACAACGTCCTGCCTGTTGTCCGTGCCCACCTCCAGCACGGAGCCCACAGTGACCAAGGGAGCAGACCTCACTGAGCTGTGCAACCAGAGCCACCCCACCGCAGAAGGTCCTGCAGCTGCTGCCTAGAAAGCAGGGATGGGAAGCGTGCCCAGCTTTCGCAAGGCAATATAATATTGTAGTAGTTCTACAAGCATGTTTTAAATTCCACTTCTTTCTTGTGGTTACCCACTGTTTTTAGTGCTCACATTGAACAATAAATTCAGCTGAACAGCTAAAGAGATGTACCAAACGGGAAGTCCAGCAGCCTATCTCACCTGAGAAGCAAATTCTCACTGCTCTATAACTCATGTCCTTTTCAGCTTTTTCCAAGCAATTGCTTTGCTTCAGGTGTCTCATGCACCTATGGCATATTTATGTAAATAATACATGCTGTCTTTTTAGAAGTAAACCGTCACATTGGGAAGCATGCACAGAAGAGACTCAGACAAACGCCAGCAACATTGCAGATGCCACTATTCTTTTGATTTTGTAGGAGTAGAGACAGACCTTATGTTCTCAGATACAGCTTATACCCTCCTGGAGAACAGCCCTTCCCAGCATTGTGTTCTCTGCACCTTCTGGGCATTTTTTATTTATATCTTTGTTGATCCAAATGTGAATCAGTCTTAATCTAGCTTCTTGACTAGCTTATGGGGAAAAATGAAGGTCTAGCCTATAGCAGAAAAAACTCCAAATGTGCTTTTCAGGTCTCTGCCAGGGGCCTCCAGACACCGCAGGGCACCGGGCTTTGGAAGAGACGGTCCTCTCAAGGGAGCTTGGTGCCACAAATGGCAAGGGAGAAAGTGGGAAGAAAAGCCTTATTCTGAAAAAAAAAAGAGAAATTGTTGTTTCCTAGGTGATACAACAAAACCTGGTGGTATGCATGAAATATGCATTTGGTTTCCCAAGGCAAAAAACTTGAAAATTTCCTTTGAAAAATGAAGAGCACCACAGTGCTCAGAAAAGATGTATTTTTCTATAGGCAGAAATGACCTGCTTCTACCTACACCAACTGCGAGAAAGCAAGCACATGCACCTCCCATCAACAAGACTTCAAAGTCTCTTCACAGACCTTGTATAAAAAGAGCTATAAAAGCTTCGGTCCAAACAGATTCACTGTTATTATTCATCTCAAGCTGTTGAAATTAAGACCCCACGCACTCAAGCTAAAGAAAACTTTACCAGCAGTTATCAATACTTCAGGAGCAGTTCCCCGGCTGGTGAGAGTTGGTATTACTTCACCAGAAAAATGTCAATCAGCTAAAAAAAATTCTATCTCAAAGAATTTAATGGTTAGCAAATATCTTGCAGATCATAAGACATGTTCTACACATAAACATTTTTAAATACATGAACTCCAGGCTTAACTTGTGTCTATTCAAGTTGCCCAGTACTTATCCTTTTAATTTCTTTTCTTTCCAAGGAAAGAAATGTATTAGACTGCAATTATCTGAAAATTTTAAAGAGCAGACACCTAACATTGCTATTGACAGTCAAGAACTACTTCACACGTGGCGTAATGATTCAGTACCTTACTGAAAGCTGCAAAGGAAGTCTGATGCTGTTCCAGAAATAAAACACTTACCTTAACTCACCAAGGTGCTCTCTCGTTACCACTAACACCTTCCTGCCTGACTAAAGGACCAACAGTAACAGCACATTTTTTGCCCAGGAATCCTCAAATAAGCTGAATCATGAAAATACACCATGAATGAACTTGAGCAACCTTATTCTGTGGACTGAGACTTGTTGAAGAGCATTATTTAAGGGAAGCAATGAAATCACCTGATAATTAATCACATTTTCATTTCTATAACTCACTCTTCAGTCCCCTGCTAAAGCTTCGCATGGACCAAATTACAGCTTCGAAACAAACAGCCAATTTGCAAATCCACAACAAACCAGGTTTAGCATAAGAAATTTTACAACCTTCTCTGCAGTGAAAGTCACTCCCTTTCAAATGTGCTGACCATCAAGACAGCCTGCATGTGCTAACACCAAGCGCCATACTTGTGCAAATAACATTTGGTATGACATAAGGAAGTTAAAGAAGGATAAGGCTAAAAGGAAAAAAATTATTATTTATTTAATTTTTAAAAAAGAAAAGGGAAGAACATAGCAATCAGAAGTTGTTCCCCTTGCCCCACAGCACTGAAAGCTGATCCTCAAGACTGCTGTTACTTTTTGGGTAAGAGGCAGAATGCTACAGCTTGTATTTTTGACATGAGAAACACCTTCATTTTAAAAAGACAGCATAGGTTATAAATTGTTTTATGTGAAGAGTAAAAGAAGGCTAATGTTGTTTCCAAGGAAAAGACTGTGTTCTTGTAGTCAAGGCTTGGAGTCGCTTACAGGCTCTACAACACTTTTCACTGTTGCTTAGTCTGCAAATCTGATGTTCAAATTTAAGGTATAATAGATTATCTGAAGAAGTGCATTGGTTGGAAAGTGAAATGGTAAATCTTGAAATGTCAAATCTTTGTCTTGTTAGCTTTCAAAGTTCAGGATTGTTTGTCTTCTCTCCTTTGTTCACTTCAGGCTTGCCTGGACATTTCTCATCCGTACAAGAGGGAAGACAAATGGTTCACTCAAAAAGATATTACATCCAAGCATGGATTTGAAAGGGGTCATTTGCTTTTGAGTTTAAACATGGAGATGTACTGAAATCACCAGGCTTACACACATCATTAAAGGTCCTACAAAGTTGCAGTCTTGTCCTCAACAGCAATGCTGAAATGATTTTATCCATTTGTTGGAGGAGAGGTGCTCCTATTTGCTTCTTTAAGACCACCATTTTCCTAAAGGAGATGCTGTAATTTCACTAAATTTAGCTATATTTTTTCTGTCTAACACAGATCCTTAAGAATGAAGACAAAAAAAAAGCATTAACAACCTCAAAGACTCGGGCACAGCCGGGCTGTGGATGAGTAGCAGTTCCCCCGTGCCAGCTGACCCATCACGCACGGCTTTGTGCGCATGTCTCTGTTGGTGGCTGCAGGTCAGCTTGTCTTACGTTAGCCCTGCTGTCTGAACGTATGTATTCGGCTGCCATGCTCGTGCGTGTGATTCCTCTAGCGATGATTTCAAAAGCCATGCAAAGGTATCCCTAACTAAGCAGGCAAGCGGAGGATTAAGCCTGACCTCTCTGATAGAAGAAAGCGACCAACAATTTAACCTTTAAAAAGATCAAAAAAGTTACAAGATAATTTAAAAAGCAAAAGACTGCAAATCTATAACCTCGCAGTCTCTGCTGTATTTTCTGACTTCAGCTGAGCTACGTTTTTTAAGCACCCATGGTAAGCTAAAGCTTTCTTCACCTCTGAGAGCACTGAACCTTTCAGGCTCAAGAAGAAATCCACTTCATGATAAGTAATACCTATTCCATCTCCAGACTGCTTTTATTATTGAAGTGCTGGGACACCAGTGCAACAAACCCACCAGAAAATGGATTTTTCCAGCAAGTAAACTCAGTAACAGGATGTATAGAAACAAGGCCTGTTCATATGCTCAAGGATTTCTTCATACACCATAAACAAAAAGGAACTGCTCCGACACTTGCCTAAAGGCAGGAGCTCTGTACCTGCAACTACTGAACAGGATAAGGTACGCATCTGTGCTCCAGAAATCTGCTTTCCCCTATACTTGCACAGGAGATTGTCCTCCAGAGCTGACTCAGGAGCAAGTGAGAGAAACATACAGACTTAAAAGCTTAAAAGTTGTGTAATAGCAAGCAAAATTAAACTTCCACACCGGGAATACATATATTATACACACACCCCCTGAGTAATTCCCCTCACCATCATTCCATTCCCATTCAAAACAACAATTCCTACAATCACATCTTTAAGAGCTGAATATTGTATTTTTACAATTATTCCAGCTTAGCTAGAAACAGCAACAATTTGGAACTAGTTTATTAAATGAATTAGAAGAGGAATTATTTTGTCTTCAGCCTGAAGTGAAAAAAGCCAGGGGGAAATTCTCCTGTATTTCCTTGCCCCTAACGGAGGTTCCAGCCAAACTGCTGCAAGATTGTAAGGAAGAGGTTTGGATTCAGAGTCACCCAATCCTCTTTTAATCCTAATAATATAAACCAATATTCACTCAAACCACTCATTCAACTAGCAAAACACACTCTTAAAGAGACCATGTTAAAAGCAACAGAATAGTCCACTGAAATATTTTTGTTTGGAAAGCAATAAGAGGTTTCTATTTTTATATACACAAATCATCACTGAATAAATAATGTAACTCACTAGCAAAGGAGTTTTGTTATAAAGTGAGATTTTATGCTGCAAAATGAATTTTGTTGTTACTGTTAAATATAATATTTGCAGAATCATAAACCATTATCATGCACATGCTCCACTTCTGGCAAGCAGGGACCAACTGCAATAGCACATTTTTAGAAATAAAAGGAAGATACAGCTTCTTAAAAACACTTGAACATCAGCAGCCCCAGCCTGCCATTGAAATTGTTTGTCTGTTAGCTTTGTAAAATTCAAAATATCCTTTCCTGACAGACATTTAAAACCAGCACCATTTAGATCATTATGAACTAGCCATAAAAAATTATGCAAGCAAATTTTTCTAATTAGTTTTTTAAACCATCCAAACGATTTAACAAAAAAACAATTCTGCTATGAAGAAAGTCAGACCCAAACCAGTTACGCAGAATCAAGTGAATTTATTCACACCTCTGACATGAAGAGGCCACAGAAGCCACTCAAACCAAGCACCTTTTGATGCAATAGGTTCAGAGGTACGTATCCATCAAAAAATCACTGATACCGTTCGTTGAAACAAGACTGCTTTGAACTGCCGCCTGTTAAAGCATCTCCAGGATTACCTCCTCGCCCTTGGCATCCCAAGATTTCACCTTGACCGCAAGAAGTTTCCCCACCCAGCCCATGTGTCTGCAGACCACGCACATGCCGGTTACCTTGCGGACATGACAGGAGAAGAGCACGTTCATGTACTTGTCTTTCCGTTTCAGCTCATTGGCAACAGGGATGAAAGAGCCCGTGGTCTGAGGGTTATCTGGTTTCTGAAAGAGCAAAGACAGGCACATAACTCTTCTTGCTTACTGAGGAAAGTAATTGCATTACGTCACGGTGGGCCAGAGAGAACTGCAGCTGCATCACCGCGTCCGAAGGCTTCCTCCAGTCTCTGCCTCATCAAAGAGCGGCAGAGCATCTGGAGTTTTATGTGCTTTCTGAAAAAAAAACCCTTAACAAAACAAAATGCTTGAAGGAAGGACAGAGTAAAAGGAAGCAATGCAACTTGCCTAGAGAGAACTTCTTTGTTCCTTTTCTTTTTATGCTATTTCTTAACATCCCATTATACCTAGAATTTTAGTTTTACATCGACTTCTTTCCTAGCTTTGGCCATTTGAAAAGCCAGCTGATGGCATTACTCATTATCTTTTAATGCTGCTTGTGATGCTCAAGCTATGCTTAGTATTCAGAAAAATCACTCCTAGTATAGTAGAAGTCAAAGACTCTGAAACTATATAAACCCATTTACACAGGAAACTTTAAAGTACTTCTCCCTCCCAAGACACCAACAGTCACTTTTTAAGATTTCCACCCTTTTAGCATTCTAAGCCCCAGCCATTGCATTGATGACTTCGCTTGTACTCACCAGTGCGATGTAATTCCCCTCCCATGCTCTTTGTAGGCCAATATCAGCTCTGTGACCCTTCAGCACTTCCATGGCAGCAACCTTGGCCCTCAGTTGAGGTAGGACTTCTGGTGGGACGCTCCGGATGAGTTCACCTGCTCTCCACCTGCCGCAAAACACCTGAATCAGTTCCAGTCTGTACCATACACTCTGAGGACTACTTCTGCCAGATCAACAACAAGGACACCCCTAGACTATAAACGTCAGAGTAAAAAGAAGTCCTTCCATTGCATTCATAAAGCTGGAAACGTCAGTTGTCACTTTAAAGTCACATATAATCTCTGACTCCCAACAGATTTGGCTGGTGTACTCCTCATCCCATACCCAGAAGTCAACTACTGGCACATCTGTTTGCAATAAAGTTTTTGCAAGCCCATTTTTTGGCTCATTTACAATATCATTCTTCTTTAATAGCTGAATATGGCCCTACAATTGAAACCTAACCAACTGTGACATGAAACAGGGCAGGGCAGACCATCCATTACTCCACACCATACTCCAGCCTTCAGCAGCAACACCAGGCCTCCAGGATTAATGCTATGAAAAGCCTTTCAGCAACTAAAATTTTGTAGTTATGATAATTGAGCTTATTCTGAAAGCAGGACTCTCTACCCAGATAGGCTGTGGATGGCTTTCAAGAGACAGCTGGGGAAAAAAAAAACAAGGCTAACTTGATCTAGTGCTGGTGGTAATCCCCCTTCAAGCAGATGGCTGGACTGGAGATCTCTAGAGGCCCCATCCAGCCAACATTTCTCTTGTTCAGCGATTTTCAGAAGTCATCATTTTTCAAATTGGAATCGTAACTACTTTGCCTACAACTTACCAGAGAAAAAAGTCACTAGCTTTTAGATATTAGGAGGTTGTAATAAAGGTATAAAACACCTCTTCTACACATAGAATATGGGTGAATAGCGGAACATTGCTTATTCTACTGCAGAAAAATACTGGCTTAGTATAAGAAGTCTTGAGGAAGTCGAGAAGATTCCTTTTCTCTTCCCCCTCATCTAACAGCAGCTGCTCTTTTCTTTTGAAGCCAACCAGAAAGGGGCCAAGGAAGGAAATACAATGTCCATCCTGACTAAATCTTTGAAACAGAATAATTATTTGCCTGGTCAAGGGTGCCAAAAGCCACTGACATCTTCAGCTATGATGTCCGGTTAATGTTCTTCAGTCCTTTTTCAACTTTTATGGAACAAGCAGTAGCTGTTCACTCCTCCAGGTTACACTGAAAAGACAAGAGGTTTTCTGTTGTACCTATGGTAAATGGTCTGGAGTGCCTCTTCAAATCGGCGCAGCACTTTTGGTGGAGTGGGCCACTGCACATGCTTGCCATAATCCTTCATTAGCCTCACATTGTGAAAGCGTCGGGCAACCTCATGGATGTAGGCCTTCACTTTGTAGCGGCGGTAATACTTGAGTATCGTGAGCGCGGCCTTTGTCCTTTTATAGCGAAGGCGAGCCAAAGTGCCCCTCCAAACCTAAGAGTCAGTGGAGAAATAGTTTTAGCAATAAAAAGCAGGATATTTTTCTCTTTCTGTACTCCTATACTGCTGAAATCCATAAATATATTAGTTTTATTTTGAAGGAAGTGATTTCTCTGTACTAATCAAATCCAATTAAAATATGACTGAAAAACCACTCTTGTTTACCAGTGTATCGAGAAACAATTTTAACTCTGATTAAATAAATATTGCTTTGAAAATAGTTTGGGGAATATCCATTCCGGCTGTGTGCCGAAAAGCAAGCAAATATGCAAAACAAATGATATCCTCCCAACTTGCCGGACGGAAGGCTAGCTCTGCCAGCTTTGCTGCGAGTCTTATTTGTGCCTGGAGAGCACCACAGGCAGAAAACACGCCATGTTCTGGACTTCTCCTTCTGACACCCCATGCAAAGAGGCACTCTGGGACTCGGTGCAAGAAGACTGCTTGCAGTGCTGACGTGACTGTACGTTGCTACCTTAACTCCTAACTTGAAGACCGCCTGCGCAACAAAGCATGGCAGCGCTCAGCCAGGCTGGGCAGGTTGTGCTGTTTGTATCCTGTAACCAGAGAAATGCATATTCACCTGAGTGCTCTCAAGCTGACATGCACGTCCCCAAGGGATTCGTCAACAGCTGTACTTTCCATCTAATATAATCCGCCAAGATGAAGATTGTATTTTTGTTTCCTTGTAGAATTAAACTGGAAGGATAATGAGCCTCCTGCATACAAAGAGTGCTTCGCTGCTCACTACGGGCCCTGCTGGAGAGTTTATTTCCCTCTTGAGAAACATCCCATAGCACCATTGATGCATATCAAGCCTTCTATTTACAGAAGAATTAATTAATTACCTGAGGCAATTTCCAACATGATATTTACTTTATGAAGCTGATGTCAAAGGTTCTCTTGACAGCTTTACTGATAACCCTGATATGCGGTTGACAAAAACTATATGTAGTAAGCAGTATAGCAGATGTGAGGGGCTGCTCTTCTCTATACACTCAAAATTCAGAGGAAATAGAGCCTTTGGGTCCCAAGCCCCTCAAAAGCAGAGGACTCTTCTTCCAACCTCTGTCAGAGCAACCCCTCCTCGCTCCCCTTTGGCCTCACTGTCCTTGCGTGGGATATCTCCTGTTCACAACAGCCACGACTCACGTGGCTCCAGCAGAGCCTGGGGAGCTGCTTGAGCACCCACCGCTTCACTGGTGTGTTTGATGCTCCGTAAAGCACATTTACGTTCTAACACGCCAGAACAGAGTCAAGACCCTACACAACACTGCCCAAACATCCGAGGTAAGGCTGAGCCAATCCATTCCTCAACCTGTATTTTATCATGTCCAAATGACTGTAAGCCTACAACCTCCAACATTTTATTCCAAGATAGAAACCAGTCATTGAAACACTATGAAATCACCCTAAACCCTATGCCATTCTGTGGATCATTTACCATGGTGAAAGCCAAACTGCAGCTGCTAAGTCCCATACAGCTGAGAAGCAGACAGAGCCCAGCTTACTCCTATACTGTACGTTGTATATTGGCGGTAGGAAGAGGAGGAAATGATTCTGGACAGCAAAGTGTAGGAAAATGAAGTAAAGCAAGCAACTAGGTGAACAACTGAACACATGCAAGGTGACTGAAGGCAACGTCCTCCTTATCAGACCCCAGCCCCTGCCAGAAGCCACTCTCCTAAGGAGGGTGTGGGAATAGAGACTATTTCAGCAGTTGAAGGGGAGACCTGGGGAAGTGAGGCAGGACACAGGACAGCGAAGGGAAAGGTAAGAGCAGGAAGCACAAAAAGCAGTCTCTGTAGCCACAGCAGAAAATCAGCACTGCTGTATGACCTGACAAACAAAACCAGCAGGAAGAGAAAGCGTGGGTTAAACAGTGAACAGTGAACTGGTACTGAAAATCTCAACGCTGCATGCATATAAAATAATGTATAACACTTTCCTTATTTATTCTTTGAAATCATTAGACAGATTGAGGGAAAGCAGCATCCTCTGCATCACATATGCTGTTCTTAGTAGTCGCTTTTAGCACACTCAGTTATAATTGTAGTTTTAGTTCTATGTAACCTGCATATCACAAAGAGATACAAGAACATTGCCATATAAAGGGCATCAGAGCTCCTGAGAACCTCAGGGCTTCCTGAAGCCCCAAGCTAAAACCAACTTGCACGGGGCATGGGTTTCACCCAAAGTGTGTAAGGCTGATTTAAACCTCTCATTTTCATGTCTGAGGGCATATCAGGTTCAGAAACTGTATGAATTTAACAGAATCAGCAACTAGGATAAAATAATTGAGCATCTAAAGAGTACTGAAGTAATTTGTGCCCTTTTTCAAAGAAAAGTGAAGAAGACTTGGATTGCTCGAGACATTTAAACGTAGACTGAAGTGTCACAAAATGTACCTGCAAGGAATGTATGGACAGTAAACAAGACAAACTAGGTAAAATCCTACTGCCAACTTCTCATTTTTTAATTTAGTAAGAATAGAAATGAGGAACAAAGGGTTCCAAGTCACAGCTAAACAGCCTTCTGAATGTTATAAAGGATCCCAAGAAAAGAACACGCACGGTAAATTTGTGTAAGCTGCTAAAGACTTTGCAGAGCTTCACTTCTGTCAAGTTTTTCCCAAAAACATTTTGAATTGTTTTTAGATACAGAACAAGGT
This sequence comes from Harpia harpyja, assembly GCF_026419915.1. Lineage (NCBI taxonomy): Eukaryota > Metazoa > Chordata > Aves > Accipitriformes > Accipitridae > Harpia > Harpia harpyja. The sequence continues at coordinate 81,066,722 of NC_068943.1, read as the reverse complement.
CTTGATTTTGCTTCCTTGTGCTTGAAGTAGGCACGCTCTTGAGGGAAGTCTCTTGCTGTGGTTATTTTTTACACCAGTCAGACATCCGTGGAACAAAGGCGCTGTAACAGATTGCCCCAATGTTGTATCAGCTGCATCGCTGCAGAAATTGGCTTCACAGCAAGAAGTGTCACAATTGCTACAAACACTAGCCTTCCAAATCCAATTATCCAGCTGAGGCATGCCCCTTGGCTACACACAAGCAGTAAACTATTAATGAAAAGCATGTCCTCAAATCAAGTTGTCATAACTGGATAACCTCCCTCCTAGTAAGGGCCTTCCTAATAGCCACAATGGCAGTGCCTCCCAAAAGTAAGGAGAAAGCCAAGGATAAGAACAAACTTCTTCCAGGGAATGGGGTACAACTATTTTTTAAATTAATTGTTTTTCTGGCTTGGTGTTTTTCTTTTCAACCACAGGGCTCATTTCTGCTTAAAGCAGTCCATCAATAATGTTGAACTGCCAAGGCAAGCTGACTACCTGATGGTCTAGCAGACTCTTCCAGAAACACGGACTGTTCAAACCTACAAACAAGAGGAGGCTGTCAAAGCAACAAACTCCTTGTTCAGCAGCCACTTTGAGTACTCTGCATTGTGTAGTTGTGAGCAATGGGTCAGAACCATACACAAGACAAATGAGGATGCTGGAGTGTTTCCTACGAACAGGCACCTTTCTCAGGCTTGAATATTGGGAGAGCAGCAGGTCTCTCAATGTACCTTTACAATTCTTCCCCCCACCTCCAGTTCATAACTCAAGAACATCAAGCACTGTAAAATGAAATTAAAGATCAAATTTCCAGAGCTAAGTTTATCATGGCATTTAACAGATTCTCACATTGCAAAAGCTACTTTTCTGTTACATGCTAGAGGACAATGGTAGAGCCAAGGCCAAACATGGAGGACCTGCATGCCAAAAACCCAACAGAAAGATCTGTGCATTCAGGATTCTACTTCTTTCTTGTGGCCCTCTGTACCCAAGATAATGTCCAAGTCATTTTCATATATAGTTCAGAAAGGATTCAACAGCTCCCATGCATCACTGTTCTGAAACTTGACAACCAGTGAGCAGCTTTCAGCTTGAACTTAAATCAAAACTACACACCAGCAAGCTGGTAGTTTCAGCACTTGCATTTAGCAAATCTTGCAAGGACAGGGTAAACAGGCCTGAGAATCACAGCGCCCTGTATCATTCCTCCCACAGGCAAGAATAAAGCGATACTTCCTTTGCCACCTTTCTGTGACTTTCACTTCTGGTTAACCTGGCTTCCCATAGAAATGAGACTAAAGATAACCTTGTCCCCATCTGACCTCCTGAGATTGCTGCGATATCTTCTGAACCTCTAGCTAGCTTCAACCAAATCTGACAGAGGAACAGAAGACTCAAAGAGGCAAGTCCATATATCTTTCAGGAAAAATCAACAGCAGAGTAGAGCAAGCCTCAAATTAGAGTGACATTGCTGGAAATGCTTCAGAATGAGCTCAAGAGCCATCTGCCTTCTTTGATGTCCAAATCCCAACCAGCACACATGAAGCTCCTACCTAGGCACAGCCGCACCAGACTGCATGCCAAGCCAAACAGGTAGAGGATACCAGAAGGATCTGGTAGTATTCCAGGGGGATGAGAAGGTGGAGATGTGTGGACACAAGGGAAGGAGTGGAGGATATGATGAAGATTGGAGAGTACTGGCAGTGAAGTGGTCACAAGAAGAAAACTGATTGTCATCACTGTGGGGTGTCAGCAGTGTACGACAAACCCATAGGAAGCCAGGCTTACAGAAAACCTTGTTTGATGACAATTTTCAAAGTGACATACTGAAGAGCAGACTCCAAAGCAATCAATTTTGTCACCAATTAATGCAGTGCCTAGTGACCAAGCAAGAGCAAGAGACATCGTGCAGGACACACTATGGAACAGATTGTCCTTTACAAGAAGAGCTGCCCAAGGAGATAAGGCAGGGCAGGGTGTAGGAAGGGGAATAACCAGCAGCATGTGTTGGCTCCACAATGTGTGTATGCACAGGAGGGGACCGTGAGTAAATTAAGGACTCAAGAGCAGAGATGTATAACTATGGTTATGTTGAAAATGGAAAGAAAAGGAGGCTTTAGGCTTTTTAAAAACAAACAAACAAACAAGCAAGCAAACAACAAACCAAACCAACAACATTCATCCCCATCCAGTCCCCACCCATGGTTTCTCCTCATCTCTTTCAATACCTCTGCCTTCTCCTCTATGCTTTGTCCTCCTAAAGGTCGGGTGAAGAAAAACTAAGGGCAAGTGAAATTATGACTAAAGGGCTAGGAGGATGGATGGAGAGAAGGGAAAAGGTTGGAAAACGAAGTCTGAACAACACAAGAAATTCGGTCAAAACTCCTGAACATTACAAAGAGTATTTATTTCTATGGCTGCTTCCAGTGAACAAGAGTTCCTTGCTGTTTGCTTTACGACAGTCCCTTTTACTGCTTCAGTTATGCCCACTGAGATGGAAGTGACCACTGGGACCACGAAAAGCTCCAGACCAAGAGAAATCCTCCTGCACAGCTCTGGGTGCTCGGTGATCCCATCGGTGGTCCCCCTCCTCCCAGTGTGGCAGGTGCTTTGGTAGCTTCTGAAACTGGGACTTGCACAAAAAGAAATAGAGCATTCATCCAAACCAAGAGTCACATCTTATCTTATGGGAAGTACTGAAATATTTTATGAAGCATGTTTAATTCACATGTTTTCTGATTAAAATTTAATAACTTAAAATTCAAATGAATGGAAAAGAAGATCTGGACGTGCCTTTAGAATCTGCTTAAAAACCTCAGTGAGCTTCTAAGCAAAGTTTCTAAGATTAAAGAAACCTAACACAGATCAAGTCCATCACCTTAGCAGAATATAAATCCTATATACCAATCTATACATTATAGGCTTGTTTGCAGACTGCAGTCTACTTCCAAGCTCAGAATTTCCCATTAAAAAAGGCGGGGGGGGGGGGGGGGGGGGGGGGGAGGAAGAAAGAAAGGAAAACAATGAAACGGCCCCTGCAGAGCACAGGGAAAATCAGCGGACCAGGCAGGGTGGGCCCAAAGTGCCGAGACTGCCTCGCCTGCAGGTCTTCTATGGAAAAAGGGATAATCTAGATTTGACCTAGATGCTGCTATCTCTGCGAATGTAGAAGAAAACCCACACAGCACGCAATCTAAACATATGAGCAAGCAAACAAATGCCCAGAATTCAGCAAACAAACTGAGCTTGTCTAAATTAAACACCAGTGTTATATTTTTTGAGCAGTTCTGCAACTAACTAAACCTTGGAAAATTATTTCATGCTTGCCGTATGTAATACAGCACACCTCCTCCCACTAGGCCTCCTTCGCACTAGTCTGAACTGTTTCGTGATCAATATTTCATGCTGCCCTAGCACAAGCTGCCCTCCAGGCATCCAAACTGAAAAGAATAAAACAAAACCTAGCTAGAAATTCACACAGGCATGAACCTTCCTGCACAGCTTTAAAGGATCTCAAACAGTAAAGGTTATTAAATATTTAAGTCCACAGTGCAGTGCAGAAGCTGCATGCAGTTCTGCCACAGGGTCCTCCGAGGCACTGCAGTTAGAATAAATGCTCAAATCTGAAGCTTTAATTATACTATTCCTGATTGCTTTTGAAAGGGGTCACCTCCTTGCAGAGCACAGATATGATGGAGGAGCTAATATTCACACGCAGCACCCACTGGGTACTTGCACGCACCACAATTTGTGATCTGCAGTTTCCCAATTCAAGTAAATTCAGATCCCATAGAAGGTTTGAGGCAAATGGTTTTAAATCAAAGCCTCTCCATTCTAATAGATCACATTACAGAGCATATAAGCAGTGAGTGGGAAGAGCTGCTTAATTTACTAAATGACATTTTCTCTTTTCACATGAGTCAGCTGAACGTTGTTCATTCTATCACTCTGCTTAATAGAAACAATATTCCACAAGCTAGGAAAGAGAGAAGGGTCCCACTCGGAGATTAATTAGATCATATTAACAAGACCATGTCCAAGAATAAACATAAAAATTATCAAAGGAACAGTGGTTGTAAGCAAGTTGCACACGTGAGACTCATGCACGTACACATGATGTGCTGGATGCAGAACCCTAACCGAGCTGGTCTGGGCTTCTCCTGCAGCTTGTTCTGCTGCTCAGCAACGGCTGCAGCAAATGTCATGCTGCTGCACCCGTCTTCCTTCGAGGCCAAGTCTGAGCTGCTGCTGCATTTCAGCCTGAACGCCTCAAGAAAGCTCTTTGCCATCCTACTCTTAAGGAGTTGTTAGGTCCATTTGGTGCCCTTAGCAGTGCCCCACTGTCCTGACAAAGGACATCCCATTACTCCATCCTGGTTGCACTCTACAGAATTTCCTGCCTCTGACAACGACCAGGGAAGGAAGATGTTGGGAGAAAGGAGATAACTTTATATGAACAGATGAAGAGAACTGCCAAAGCTCCTGTATTAGGGAAGTAGAGAAGTTTGCAATCACCAGAACAAGGTTGCTGCCATTAGAAGGCAGGAACCTTCTCTCATCCCATGAAAATGCAAGGTAGAGTTTTTCATGATGAAGATATCAAAATACAAGTTACTTCATGATTTTCAATGTTTATTGCTAGTAAAGACTGCAAGGACAACCAGAAGCACAGAACAACCTCCAAACATGGAGAAGTTAAATACGCTAGGACACTTCTCTGTGGGAAGAGAGGACTGAGAGGGGATAGGACAGACGTCCACAGAGCCCTGAGTGAAGTCCTGCCTTGTCAGTACAGGAATGAGTGGGTATCAAGTGAAGCTGGCAGATGCCAGGACACAAACAAAGCAAGATCTCTCCATGCAGTGGTTAGGTGAGCTTGCCAAAGAAGGCTACAAAACCTAAAAGCTGGTGGCACATGTTTGAGGAGAAGTTCAGGGAAGAGAAATCCAGCAGGTGTTATTGAATAAAAAAACCCATGTCCAGCGCACATCATCCCAAGTCCAATGTCTGAAGGGACTGGGAAAGTATTAAGGAGAGGTATGATGCACACTTGCCCTGCTGCTGTCCTCCCGAGGCATCTCTTGGAGACACGACCACGGTCCCGATGGACCTTCGGTCTGATGCAGCACAGCAGCTGCTACAGTTTAAAACCTACGTCTGTTTAGTGAAGTGGCTGAGGATTAAGCTCCACCTACGTTTCTGAAGTTGTGACAGCACTGTTTTGTTAACAAGACTTTCTAGAACAAAGCAGATATAGGGAAAAGAGAGTCATGCAAAGACCTGTAATATGTTACTTACCTTTGTCTAAAGGACACGAACACCACTAAAACATGCATTTCTGCTAGGGAGGGCAGTTTTAATCATGGTTGGGAAAAAAAATAATCCAGAAATATTTCAGCAAACACAGATCAGTCACTATACGCTTATTTTTGCCCAAAAGCCCCATAACCAGTGTAAGTAGCTCGCTACCCATCCCCATGAAAGAGTGGGAAAGCCCCTCAAAGGGACTGTGATTTACACTGCAGTGCTCTGTTGGTAAAGAAGATACGCACAGAAATTGTCTGTGCATCTCTACCTTATTATAGGCACAGGTCACGTGATCCTGGTATTTTTTACTATCACGTTAAATTAAGATCTTTCCTAAGTTAAGGTTGCTGAATGCTATTTGTGCTTGCTTGTACTTTAATTTACACCATACTGGCAGTATTTTTACAGTTCGAACAAGCCTTAAAGACACCTTGAGGTGCAGCAGATCAGGCACAACAAAAAATAATTCCCTTTCATGAAAACAACAAGGAAGCATCAGTAGCAATGGTTGCAGAATCTGGTCTTCCCAATTTGTCTGTGATACACATGAATAAGCATGAAAAAAATCCCCACCCAAAACCATGAAAGGAGAGTTAGAACCTAAATACTCAATTTACAAGATCAGAACTACAAAAAGTTTGCTTAACAAACAAGGGACTGCAGAGATGTCTGCTGAAAGAAGCCTGTTCAAGAGGGGGAAAAAAGCCACATTTGAGACTGGGATTTCCAGAGGCACATGGGGACACAGCATTCCACAATTCCTCTGATCCGTTACAGAAATCAATTTAGATTCTTTTTAAAGTCCTTCCGACACATTCTGCAAACTGAAATCAAGTAAAGCAAAACCTGAACAAGCAGGTTGGAGCAAGCAATGGGCAGCATTAACACCTAACTGCAGGCTCTGCAGCTGGCTTTGCAGTCATAATTTATGAGAATTTACAAGCAGTGCTGCAAGAAGCAGAAGATCAAGATGAAGCGTTTACAGAATCAGGCAGTTACCTGCTCTGCCACGGCTGCCGGGCACTTTGCTTCTGACTGGGCTTATTGAAGTCGTTCATGCACTCACCAAAGCACAAACATATTCTCTGTGATGCTGGCAACAGGCTTAGGGAAGAATTTGAGTTGGTTCTTTTTGTTAATGTTTTGCCCCACATGCATGGGAGTTAACAAACCAAGTTTTAAGGTGACTCTAACAGCCATGAAGCTCAAGGTCTCAAAGCTGAGATCCTCAAATAGGCAGTTGCTCCATCATCCAGCTCGGCTGTATTTTTAAACAGTGATGCACACACATGGTATCCTCTCTCCTCCTCCCTTGCTCAAGAATAGATGGATATTTATATTTATTTAGACTAAAGCATATTTTCACAATATTTCCTAGGAGAGGAAAAAGATAATAACCAAGTATCCAGGTGCCCCATTGAACTGCTGCTGAAAGGGTAGGATCCATTTCATCCCTTTTTGCTTTCTCCCATGGCCATGTCCCTGAGTCCCCTTTTTACCAGCAAGAATGTTGATCTGAAGGAAGGTGAGCTGGTTGTGGAGCTAAACTTGCAGAAAATAGCTTCTTTTCTTTTTTTTTTTTTTTTTTTTTTTTTTTTTTTGGTAGTAGGTAGGCTGGTTTGGGGTTTTTTGGGGGGGTGGGTTTAGGGGTTTTTTTGTTTGCTTTTTTGAGTTTGAGATGCCTCAATGCATTCACACTAGAAGCAGACAAGTGATGTTACTAGCACAAGCAGCATGGGCAAAGCAGTCAGATCAGTCTGCTAAGAAATCAGCTTGGCCACACCGGCAAGTGGCACTGTCAACACAGCAGATACATCCAATTCTTCATTTCACTTGGTCCTTCACAGCACCCACATGCTGCTCCTTTGGAAGGAGCTACAGCATCTCCTTTCACAGCTTCTCCCTGCCAAAGCCTCTCAAGATCAAAGCCTCAGTTCACAGTACAAATCCACATATAATTATATACCTATTTCCACTTATATTATATTCAAAACTTCACGAACACATTCCCTCAAGATGGTAAATGCCTTGAGTCTGGATGGCAAATGCATTGCATCACCTTTTATTTGGGTCACTGAACCAAAGCCCTCATCAGATTACTACCGCCCGTCCATAATCTGACATGAAAACGCCTTCTTTGTCAGAGTGAAAGCTTCCCTTTGTGGTTAATGCTTCCCAGCGCACCATGCTTCAAGGACTCATGGGGCTGGAGAAGAAAGGGAAGGTGAAACATTAAATTATGACAAGTCAGCCATGGTTCTCTTTTTCTGCTCTTCCCCGCCGGGGTTGGAGGAACGTTGCCATGGTGATTGCAGCTGCGGGGCTGCGAGCGACAGCTCTCCCGAGAGCATCCTCTGCAAACCCCAGCGCCCGCGGCGAACGGCACGCTGCCGGAGGACGGGCACGGAGGGGCCGCTGGGCCATGCCACGAGGATGCGTTAGGATACCCACGGCAGGGACCGGGGCCAGCGGTGCCTGCTTCCAGCTGCACTGACCACCTGGGCTTGGAGGGCTTCTGCGCACAAGGATTTCTGTCCGAGGAGGTGCTGGGCTGCAACGCAAGGACAATTCTTGCTTCCTCTGCATTAGGCAGTAAAGATTTAGTGAAGTGATTACCATATGCAGCTGTACTGGTCTGATAAAATTACACTGAAATAGTGCACTAAATTATATTGACAAGATACATCATCTTTGCATGCCGCACGTGCCGGCTGGCTGGGCTTTTTTTCTTGAACAAAGCACTATTCTGCAAAGCTAATGAGTATGTGGGAACGTTTCCAAGGGCAGAAAAAGCAACGGAGTTTTATGGCAGCTTTTTTTAATTTTGTTTTTTATTTTTATTATTAACATTAGAGCTGCTCCATTTGCATTCATGAAGACAATCATATAGATGGCAAGACCACAGGTATAGTAAATAAACTCAAATGCACCACATAAAAAGAAGTGACGTTCTCTGCTGGTGCTTCTAAAATGACCAGTCGAGTTGACTCTGACAGCGATGTCTCCACTGCCATATGGGTTTTCTAATACCGGACACAGCTCTCGCTTGCTAAATTATCCCGGAGCCAGCAAGTTGCCACAGTTAAATCACATCACATCTGCTTACTGACTTTGTTTGGTCTGAAGTAAAATTACAGCCTGGAACCTCACTAACAATTTATCACAGAAGACAAAGGAGCATTGAAGATAAATCTAAAGGAGAAGACATCCAGGAGATGTGGAACAAAAGAAAGTAAAATTATCTACTTAAACTGGAAGTCAGTTCTAATTCAATTTAACCAAACTCATAAGCAGCAAATTCTTATCAACATTAAACAAAGGAACCAGCATTATTTTGAGGGTTAAGTGTTACGCACATGATGAAGCTCTTAAGATAATTACTGAATCTCTTTTTGAAAGTCTTGTGATTTGTACGAGAGCAATAAACCACATAATATATATCATTAGAAATGAAGATGTACATTTAAAACTACCAAGAAACAGAACTGCTAAATGCAGATTCTTCTTTCATTTAAAATCATTCCTGTGCAAAGAAAAATGTTATTGGACCCCAGCCTGTGATCGGCTGCTTTTAAGGCTACGCCTTACATTTTCCCTCAGTTTTTATCACACAAATGCCTATTGTCACAACAACACATTTTATCTCCAGTTGTCTTTTCCTTTTCCTAAATTCAAATTTGAGGAACTCCAATGCAACAGAAGGCTCAATTATTTTAAAAAAATCAAGTTAATCTCTCTCTTTCCTTTTCAATGTAATCACAGTTTGCCTTACTCAGCCTTCGATGCTTACAGGCAAAACTAAAGTAAGGAAAAAGGAGCAAGAATTAAATTTTCATATGAGTTTTTAATAAACAATTGAAAGCAAGTTGAGAACAGATATTAAGATACAGGCAAAGCTGCCTTGATGTTTTCAGAGCATAGAGAAGGCCTCTTCAGATCCTTACTCTGATTTTATTTTTTATTGTGTTGATTGTTCCTTTTTCAGCGCTGCCAGTCTCCAACTGCCCCATCTACTGGCAGCAGAACACAGCTGGTGCATGAACACAGGAGTGATCTGATACAGAGCTGAGAATGAGATCTAACAGTAAAACAAGAGAAATACAGAAAATGGAAGAAAAATTCAAGCATTTTTCCAGACAGATTTAACACCGTAGAAGGTATCTAATTACATACCTATAGACCTCAACCCAACACCTGCTCTTTTGTTGACAAGCTGTTTAGTAAGCATTTACTGATTCATCAGTGTTTCTTGTCTTTAGTTGCAAGTTCCAGGACTCTAAAGAGCTCCTCTCCATCACTTTGCAAGCATTTTAGAGCTTGGTTGAAGAACATTCAGTAAGTATAAACAGAGACACAGGTGAACCACAGCGGCATTAAGCTACAGAAAAGGAGCTCTGGCCATCCAGTTTTCTTCAAAGTCTTCAGTACCTTGAGCACTTGAGAAGGAGCTTGTCTTTTCCTCACAAATCTTTTAGTAGGTAAATTAGAATCTCACTAGAGATTTCTCAGAGGGAAATAACAAAAAGATGACTCCACCTGTCCTATTTCAATACTTTGTGCAGAACAGAAAGATGCCTCCATGTAGACTTATATTAGTCCCTCTCGACTCCAGGGAGAGGAAAAAAATAGGGGAGGGAGGTTTGTGAAACCATAGGACAACTTGCACTGGCAATTTAACTTTTGTCACTTTTGCTGATTGCTGCAACAAGAGAAACCCCAAAAGCACTGCAGTTATTCTATATATAATCCAGCATGCCCGATGCCACACAAAATCACTGTAGCAAAATCCCTCACAGAGCCAGAGAGTTGATCCATTATTCCTCACCAGGTACTTACCTTCTAGAGGCAAAAAAATCTTTAGCCCTGCTCTCCTCCAAGGTCGCTGAGCCCAGTCCAGATCACATCCCAGACTACATAATTCTGAAGTTTCCATCTAAAGGAAAGGCCAGCAAACTCACAAAAACTGACACGTTGCTGTCAAAATTGTGCCTCACGCTGCTCAGTGGATTTTGTCTGAAGGAGGAGCTTCAGTGCTCACCTTGCAGTGAGACATCATCTGTTTCCACAGCACAGACAGGCTGGGTCTTTTAAATTAGTCTTCAGTAACTGCACCTTTCAAAAAAGGTCACCTCTCAAGTCCTCAGACATTTAATATGAAAACTGGGGTCACCTGGGAGCAGGTGTCCCCCCTGCAGCTTTATTCAACAAGGAACTCATTAGCTTGCCTCATACCACTATGGGAAGAAAGAGACTCCAGATTAATGGCATGACCAACATGTTTAGAAAAGTGGCTGCAGACAGGGGAACTCCTCCCAAGAAACCAGAGCGAGCACAGTGGAAGTGCAACTAATAATCCAGAAAAACCTGACAGAGTTGTATGAGACGGGGGCCACAGATTACCCCCATTTCACTCCAAAAAAATAAGCCAGAATAAGCTTTTGGAAAAGTACGCTGCCATTTCCAGGGAAGAGACCTGGAAGAAGATGACAGGTAGTCCAAGCAAGCTGTTGTGAAGCTCATCAGCAGGGCAAGCAGAACACTGCTAAAAAAAGGAAAGAAAACACTGAACCACAAAGCTCAGAAACAGGCAGGTCCTGCATCCTTTAAGCAGCCTGAGCTTTGCATTTCCAGAAAAACTAATCACATACATATATACAAAACTTACAAAAATTCCTTACTAAAGATAAACCACACAATCTGGCACAACAAATACCAACAGAAATGCAACCCTGGACTTGACACTTTCTCCTTCCATACTGGTCAAATTGTTTTGCTTTCCAGAAAGGGAATCAGATCGAATGCATTGTAAACACAAGAAATGTGAGTGTTTCACAAAAGTATTAAAGCTTGCAGTGGATAACTTTTCTTCCAGGTTCTTACTCTTCACCAAAAGCAATTCAGTCCATCAGGTTTAAAAAGTTTGTGCAAACTTATGTTAACTGCATAGCTTTAGAGCAAGCTTTTTCTCTGTGAAGTTTTTATACCCATCTGTCAGCAGTTTCTATTTCTGATGGGCAAAAAGGGTTTCAGGAGTTCTGTTGTTTCCCAAGTTCCAAGAATGACAAAGAAAAAACATATTTTAAGAAATACATTTCTAAAAATCTTGACCTAGTCAACAATTCCTGTTAGTTAGGACAAAGTCAGTTCCACCATTTCTGCGGCACTGAAAGTCAGAAGTTGTTGCTCTTTGCTAGACAGATCACACTCATACAGAACACAGTTTTCAGCAAGTACTAAAACCAGCTCTTGTATTTTTTCCCCTCCGGTGTACACTGCTTTTGAGGTTATAAAACCAGCTTCTATTGTGGTGTTGTGGCCCCAAAAAGCACCTAAATGATTTAGGAGCTAGCCAAGTCACAACCAACTCCCACGGCTTAGGGCTTAGAAGAGTACCTTCATGAGCAAAGTCTGAGAATGTGTTTGCCCTGAAGTCAGAGAATGTAAAATTACTTATCCTAAGGGTAAAACCTGAAAGATCTCGAGCTCAAATCCCATGTTCAGAGAGGAAAGACAAGTGCACAGGTCCTGTTGCACAGTGCCTTAGGTGTCTTACCCTTTGTAATGCTAAGGGCCTTCTATTTTCTGTTCTGTAGACTGCCTTTCCCTCTGTTACCCTTTCACCCAAGCTGCTGGGGCAGCATTTTCCAGAGCCTCTGTAGCAGTGTCTTCCCTTGTTCCTGTGCTGTAACTATCCTAGGCTTGCACCTGCAAACCCCAATATTGCATGGTATGACAGGTTCTTATGGGAAGTGACTGCCACTAGTGTGCAAATCACCCCTTCCTTCTGTATCCCTTGTTGTATTTTTTGGTTTACATTAGGGGACTCAATAATACAGATGCTCAAAGCTTAATAAACCAATATGCACAAGCATCTGCCCCCCGTCATTGTATGCTCCAGTCAGCACTAACAGTATCATAAGAAAAAACAATAGGGATTTCACACAGGTCCTGATAAAAACTCAATAATTATTAATGGAATAGTATGATGAGGGAGACCACACGCTGCACCAGAAAGGATGCTCTGCAAGGATGCTCATTTGGGAATCCTGTCCCTTCTCTTCCCAGCTGGCCTCTGGGGAAAGTTTTCCCTGTCTCTTTTCTCACTCTGTCTTCCCCTCTCACTCCCTTCCCTGCATCCCCAAGAGTTTTACCATTAGAGCTAATGTATGCCATCAGCTACGGATCCACTAATAAACTTTTATGCATGTAAGCCTGTCTCAACATCTGTTGTGCAACACTCTTACACATTCATCTGTAAAAGTTTCTCTAAGTTTCTAGGTAGCCTACTTTCACTGAGTAAAGAACAAGTTTTTTAAACAGTAGCCAACAACCTTATAGGTCCTACAGCTCACAGTACATCACACCACATTAAGACTTCAGTGCAGCTACAGAGAGCACTACTGAAAGAGCTTTAAAAAAAATTAAGCAGTAATCAAACTGCAGTTGTCCTGGTACAATTTGTGCAGACTTGTCACTTTTGCAAGTAAGCCTGAAAAGAGAGCAAAGGTGTTTTAAGGAACTTGAACTGAGTTTTTAATGCAATAAACTAAGCTTTACCTTCTGTAGGAAGAGGACAATCCTCACAAGCATCTTGGCATGCAGTTCCTCCAAGGTGAACAGAGTTCGAGGCGTGCGGATGAAAATCTTGGTCTTGCCATAAGCAACATCGTGCTGAAATCCATGACACTCTATGAGCTTCTTCACAGCATCTTTGTCTGAAGGCAGGTCATGGTTTGGCCAAGTGAATTCCGAGATCATCTTGTACCTGTAATTACAAAGTACAATTTACAAATGTAAACTTGTCATCTGGGCTCTCAAGAAGGCCAACCCCCAACACATTTTAGAAATAATTATGTTCTAAATTCTAATAAAACTGATTATATATAGAAGAGCCCCAAGACATCCTCTGTAGGAAACGTGATCCTCAAAATCCAAGGAAAATTAATATGAGAGGCATGATTCTGTGAGACACTGAAAAAAAATATTGTGAGGAGCTCACTTCATCAACACTGAACTGATGCAACGTGACAAACCTCACCATTGTCTTCCTGCAGATTTGGCAGTTCCACCATTCACACTTTCAGCATTCAATTTTAAATTTTTTTTTTGCGAGGAAGAAAAGCTTTGGTTTGCTCATATTCTGCATAAGAAGCCAACTGTAATCAATTGTTTTGTCAGAAACCCTAGATTTAAAAATTCTGCAAATAATTTTCCTTGTTCATCATTTTGGTAGCCATTTCTAACAAATACTATTATTTACCAAAGTAGCAGATAGCTGACTGCCACGGTTTGTGCAAACGCCACTACTGCCTGTAATTGTTGTTCAGTCATTCCCTCCCATCCTTACTCTCCAAACTCCTTTTCACACTAAGAGAGAGAGAATGCAGGTTGGAACTAAGACAACTACAAATCAAACATGAAAGTAACTGCATCAGACTCTGCTCTCTGTAAGATTTACCAGCCTTGCAAAGTGCTGATTAGGTGAATAGATGTTTGCAAAAAGCAACAATGAAATTTCTGCATAAGATTTATGGACATAATCAAAAATGTAATAGACATTTTCACTGTAATAGTACCCGCATTCATGTTCTAAATAAAACAAGCATGCAGCAATCTTAACCACTTCTCTATTTAAAAGCCCACAATCCAAGTCAAGCATCAATCTCAATGTTTTAGACATTCAGAATTTTCAGTTACTATTAAATGGACGCAGCGATAAACCTTTTTACTGGGGAGTGGGCGCACTGCAGGAGTTACTAAACAGACTAAAATAAGCCTGAACAGAAATACATCACACTGTTGCTTTCATTCAACAAATTAGCCTTTCTGAATAAGCTGTTGAAGAGGGGAAAAAATGGAGGTGCACACTGTGTCTAAGCAGGGAACACCATCAGCGTGAGGGTTACAGCATGCAGACTAGGGATCTTATGATAAATAAAACAGGCATATTAAAAAACCCTCCTCAGACTCACAACAGAAGATTTTGCATTTATACTTGGCCGGCAAAAGCGTTCCTTCTCTCAAATACATGTACACACAGGACATAAATATTTTACACTGGTTTCTCTTTCCTATTCTCATCAGGAAAATGTTCCTGCAATAATTAATTCACTGGGAAAATCTTCCATCTTGAGACACTTATGTTGGGGGGGGGGGGGGGGGGAAGACAAGCAGAGTGGCAGTGTAAACCCACACGTTATTAAACAGGCCTGTTCTGCTGATGGGGCCAGAAAAAAAAAGGGATAAGGTGTCAGAGAACTGAAAAGCTGTCCAAAAGAAAAGTTAAATTCTCTTCCTCCTTCACAAGAACAGGGCTATGGTATTTAAAGACCTCCTCAGGCAAACAGACCGCCTCCCTCCTAGCCCACAGGTGGTGGGACCGGCGGTGGAATATCGTGGCATCCTTTTGTTCCTCCCATGGCATGTGCGGTGCCATGCCACAAACTCCTTCCCCACCGCAGAGACCACAACCTGGATGCCACAGCAAGTCAAAATCCCAACCTCACTGCTAATTATAGTGAGGCAGAAGCCAAAATAAATCTGCTCACTGACGCTACAACCCTTCCCCTCTCCTGCCTAGAGATCTTGACAGCTTTCAAGGTCATTTATTCATTAAACATCCCTTTCTACACCACCTTTGTTTCTCCTTCTTCTCCGTACTTAGCTATAGAAACGCCCGGCATGCATGAGGTGGCCACTAGAGTTTACAATTCCCAGTATAGCTCTCCTAAGAACCAAGGCTTTTGCGAGCCACTAAATTATGAAGCTTTAATGAAAAATATCAGGTCTGCACATGAAGCTGGATCATACTCTTCTCTTACCACTGTGTGGTTCACAGCTATCTTGGTGTCGTTTACATGCTATGTTTAACATTGCCTGGAAATAGGCATGTGGATGCCTTCATGGTGAAAGTGTTGGATTACGCTCACACGCGGCCATGCCTGCAGATGCCTCGCAGGCGCCATTCTTCCCCCTGCCCCGTACACATACCCCTTTCTGAAATCCAATCAGCTTTTTTTGACAGTAAGTTATATATTAAAACAAAAGAACGCATCACATCTATTTAAGATACATGGTCCTGACATGCATTTCACACAACTGGAAGATGTTTTTACCAAGTGAATGCAGGACATCTCTTGGTCCAACAAAAAAATATTTAGATCTTACTTTCTACAAATTGGTAAGGACAGACTGGCTTGCACAGAGCTCAAATAAAAGTTTTCTTCATTTCAAGGAAAGCTTGAAAAGGACATTTATTAATGGTCTTAACTGTGCTTCACTTCATTGCCTACTGGTCAATATGAGATATCAACTACCTTACAGTATTTTAGGGCTAAATAGCAACAAGCTCTTTTCCTACAGAAAGCAAAGTTATGTTTTATGCTTTTATATACACACGAACATACATACATATATATAAAAAAATAGGCACACATGCACTCACATATATATTTTTTTTTTAGAGAAAGAGAGAGCTATCTCTCTTTTCTATACATATCCTGATATATATCTTCTGTCCCCTCCAAGAGGGATCAGCAAAACAAAACACAGGTATCTGTTTGGGGCTCAGAAAATCTGAAAGCTTCAGGGGCCTGTAAAGGAGTTAAACATCTGTTTATGGGACTGAAATTTTATAAAATCTTTTGCATATGTAAGCAAACAGATGACAAAATTATGTCCCAAAATCGCTTCTCACTGAGTTACTCTAAATCTGTCTTAAAACGTGCCCCACATGCAGTGCAAGAGTCCAGAGCTGAAGGGCCTGGAATCTCTTCCATGTTGCCAGTCTCCCAATAAGCCTGTTAAATATAAAGGAACAGAAATCCCTTCTGATCCCTCTTCAAAAACCACTCAAAAAATGTGTGGCTTGTACCACAAATCATATCCCCCAGCCCCTGTAAGAGCGTATGTCTCACTCAAAAGACAAGGAATAAAGAATTTTTGAAAAAATAAAAACAATATCCAGGCTAGAAGATTTTTTTTTTTTTTTAATTTAGAAAAGTCAGTGTAGACTGGACTCAGAGCAATACTGCAATATGCAAATACAATGTCTGATACCTTACACTGTAGATGTTTAATCCTACTCCAGGGTCCAGCAGAACAAATGTTACAATAGCCTGAAAGCTGTACCAGTTGCCGTGTGCTAATTTGGTTTACTGGCTGTAAACACCACTTCTGGTCTTAAGCTTACAGGACCTCATCAAACATTCATTAAAAACAAAGCAGCTGTTTATATTAATAGTAATTACACAAATCTTAAGAGTAAATTGTAATGAATTCCACATGTGAGGGCAAAAGCACACTCTAACCACTGCATAATGTTTAAGAAAACTGATACACAGCACTGTAGGCTGTATTTAGTAAGCCAGACCCTTTCGTTCCACTTCAGGTATCATGAAATATCCAGGCAAATCTCCACTGTGAACAGCAAAAGATCTTTCAACAGAACTTTGTTTCTAACGCATGACATCCCATCTGCTTGAATAGTTTAATTTTTTTCTACCCTTACGGCCTTTTTCTCACCTGATTCAGTAAGAGAAGTCAAAATCAATTCACTATTTCATCAGCAAGAGGTTGAATTCTTAGTACCCATGCTAATTTACTGAAGCCGTAAGACAAATTTCAATCTAAAACATTTCATTTGTCACAAGTCTAGTAGGAATTAAGAGGGCAAGAAGTATCAAAAACACATTTTAATGAGGTCACGTTACTATCCCTTTTTGAGACTTCCAGTTTTAAAGTCCAGAGGTTTCCTCCTGCACATGCATAATGTTACTGTGCACCATCAAGTGCTTCCCAAGACACACAATGTCCGTCTGTCTCTCTCACTGCAACAATTAGACAATGTTCAGAGAGAAAACAGAAGTTAATTAGCTCTGGTTTTAGGGTTGTGCTCTGGGGAAGAACCTCATTACACGTTCCTGCTGCAGCGAGTAATACAGCAAATGAATTTTAGCAGAAAAGAAGTTGAGCCTGAGTGCCCCATATGCACCTATAAACACATCTGCTTCCACAAAATGAGAGCAACCAGAGTCCATGTTAGACTCATGTTTTATCATACCCAACAGCAGATATTAAACCAAACACACCATCACCCATAGAGTGAGGACCACAAGCCCAGAGGACTTAAGACTTACTCTTCACTCAAGGGGAGACAACCAAATCACACACCTCATTCCAATGTCCGAGTTGTCCTGCAAAGAACTGAGTCACTTGCTAGCACCCTTCTTACCTGTGAAGAAACTTCTCGTATGTTTGGCGGTAGGCAAAGCCTGCTCGGCGGACTCTCACGTTCTCCAAAAGGCCAAGGTATTCAACCTGATGCCTGCAACGCTCCTCGTCAAAAAGCTGTGGTGACTTCTTATCGTTGGGCTTAATGCAACGGACATAATAGGGTTCCTAAGGGGACAAATCAAACCGAGTTTCAGTCAGAAAGAAAAAAGTCTATGCAGACACAGCTGTTTCCTCATGAAAACATGGGAGATGTCAGTCCACCCCAGTCATCTGAATGAGGTTTGGTTGCTTAACAAGAATGACAAGGTTAGAACAGAAATGACAAGAGTGGCACATAACACATTCCTCCCCTTAGCACACTGCAACGCCATCTGTTACAGGATCAATGTGTTACTCATTCAAGTTCAACTGTCCTTTGGTATCTCTCAGAACCAGTTCCATATCGCCCTTCTCTACAGACTTTGACAACAACAAAAACAGTCTTCATAAAAGATAGAACAAACAATGTAATTCATTGCCACGATTGTCGGATACGGCTTTTCCCATACCAACATCTAAAAGCAGCATGGATTACTCTATAATACTTAAACTATGCTGAATCAAGTTCTCTAAAGCCTGTAGCAACACGCTTGAATGATGGAAATCACTGAACACTACCCTGTGCAGGGCAAAACCCAGCTACCTTCCATCCCAGTTCAACACCGCAAGCACCACACCTTCCACAGGACAAACACAAGCCACCAGCATGCAAGTTCCTCTTTCTGCACCACCTTGGACTTGCAGAGCATTGAACGGGGTCTGGTGGCTTTACTCCACCCAGCACAGCCCGGGTGGTCCTGCCCCGAGCTGGCTGGGCTGACCCTGGATGTTCAGGCGAGAGTCCCACAGGGTCGCACACCTTCCACTGCCAGCCAGCCTGCACCCAGGAAATAAGCCCCATACACAGTCCTGCTAGACTGGTTTTGAGGTTTACCTTTATTTTTATGAGATTAAAGGCAACTTTCATTTAGGCCAACATGGTCTATAACTAGCACCAGCCTGTAAAGGGTGGCTATAAATCTTTTAAATGTATGTGCTTTCATCACAATGGGTTTTGAAGTCCATTAACTTCTCTCTTCATTGCTAGCCCTTGCTATCCCACTTTTAACTTTATTAGTGGGGGGAAAATCAATTAAGAAGCATCATAAAGGCCCACCTTAGTTTTTCAAAGTAAAATTGTGTTCTTATAACACTAATATATATTATTTTTTTTAAGTAGCCCTTGCAAAAGGAGTGGCATATTCTGCAGGCTAGCAGAGCCTACTGCCCACCAAGTCTCATCACTAGCCACAGCAAGAACTCAAACGTGGATCCCAGACAGCTCAGAAAGTCACAATATGTCCAGAGACTTGCTTCAGAGGACATGTCAAAGATGGACTTAAACTGGAGCATTTAAAAAATCAGTTCACAGCAATGCTAACATTATGATAAAGGGAGATAAGCAGCCTGTCTGAATTCTTAACATTAGAAGATGTCACCTTTCATAAACACAACTGATAATTAAGAATGAAATTTCAGCAATTTTCCCCTGGACTAGATGAAACAGGTGGCTGTGAAACCATCTGTAAAACTGCTCTGAGTAACCAGGGGCCCTTTCTCTAAAGGGAAACCCCAAGGGTTCTCCAAAGGAGTCTGTTCTGTTCCAGTACTACCGGATGGTTTCAACAGTGATTTGGATGAAGGAGTACAATGTGGGTACTAAATCTGTAGGCAATATATAGTTTCAGAGTGCAAGAACCCACAATGTTAACAAATGGGCTGAGTGGTCTGGAAAAAAAAAGGGGGGGATTAATTTAGCAAGGACAAATGCAAAGTTCCACGTTTAGGCAGAAATAGTTGTATAATAAAAGAATGAAAAACTGATTTGACACTAGTGCTAAAAAAAGATCCAGGCGCTCTAGCTGAACATGAGTCAAGTTCACGTTTTTCTAAGGAAGGGGCACAGGAACAGGAAAACTTTAAGACAAAAAACCCCAAAAGATTTCTACTTATTTGAACATTACATTCAGTTTGGGGCACTGCAGTTCAAGTGGGATGCAAATGGCGGTGAGTCAGTTCAGGGAAGAACAAGAAAGATCAAAAATCCAGAAAATGTGACTCAGAGGAAATATGGTTTTAGTCTTGAAGGACTGAGAAGCCACATAACCATCCAATGTTAGACTTTATACACTTGAAGGGTAGATATAAAGAAAAGGAAAGATTCAGTTTTAGGACAAAGCAGCACTGGCTTTAACTACAGCATAAGAATTCAAATTAGGCATCAGGAGAACAAGGAATGGGTGCAGAATGCCTGCAGAAAGGAGGGGAACCTCCATCATTGGTGAGGAACAGCCTGAACAAGCACCTGTATAGAAAAGGTAGAGACAGAGATGCCCTCAAACAGGAGATGAATTCCCAAGGTCCTCTTTAGCCCTATTTTCTGTGATTTGTCTATGATTTAGCCCCATTTTCTATGATTTTACATCACTCGCCTAATCTCAGGATAATATGAAAGGCCCAAAATTGCTATTTTCCCTTCCGTAATATTGAAGAAACAGGATCATCCTTGACTATCCTGGCTAGTCCTGACATAACCTGGAGGTACACAGCACTAATGAGAGGCACACGGAGCTTCCACTCACTAACGAACATGAATAGGCTGAATATGAGTAATCAATAGGCTAAGATATGGAGGCCTTGGAAAAGCAGAGCCTCATATCCTAGAAACTGATACAAACTGCTGGATCTTCTGGGGAAGGTGTTGGACTGGAACGTTTCCCTGCTTTCTTAAGCATGCTATCAGTAGCATCAAGCTGTGCTTTTCTCCTGCAGGGCTGTCCTTGGGGTAGGAATATATGGCACTGAGGAGAGTGAGCAAAATCTAAGCCAATCACCCTTACAAGAGCTGGCAGCATCTCTGTCCTGCCTACCCTCCATGCAGCAGCCCAGGAGTGCGTAAGTAGGTATGGGGAGTGTGTGGGTACAGAGAAGGATGCGTGGGCAATATACGTTCTTATATCATCTCCCTTCTCCTCTAGTGACTTCATCTCTCCCTATGAAGGGCATCAGGGATAGCTCTTTCACAGTCTTGTTTGGCTCCTTTCTGTACCAGGGAGACTGAGGCAAAGCTGCACGCAGTAGAGAAAACTGCCCCACTTCCAAAGAACCAGCTGAGCCCCCTGGTAGGGCAGTGCTCTCTTCACCTTTCTCTTCTTTTCATATACTCAGAGAGCAGTGGGCTCAAAAAAGGAAGGAATACTAAGGACACAACTTCCCCGGGGCACCAGGAAGCCAAGCAACAGCTCTGTTCTGCATGAGGTCTTCTACCGAGTCACCACCACACGAAGCACTTTCTTCTGCCATGGTAATTCAACACAACCCATACCTATGCTATTTATTCTCCTTTCCTTAAGGAGAGAATGGTGAAATATTATGTGCTGGTACAGTTTAAAGAGTTCTAAGAGATTTACACATGAACTTTTCTGGCTTTCTCCTGAAAGTTATCTCTGTACTGAAGGTAAGAAGGTTTACAAGGGTCTTTATTCACTCAACAGTCTCCTACCAGCTCTCAGAACTTGCAATCTGCGTGGGTGACGATTTTTCCTTCAGTTGTAGAGCTCGGCTGTGCCATGGGAATGCAGCTGTCATCGGTGCTCTTCACACTCTCTCAGACATTGTGTGTCAAACTATGAAGGTAGAAGCAGCCCTTTCTGAACTTTGAATCAGTGTTGAAGTAGGTTTGACGTGGTCATGGCAGCTATAATTGATGAGGAGTAGGAGTCTGCTGCACCTGATGGCTGCAATTTATAAGCTCTGTATTGTAATCTCTCGGTTGTACGGCAAGAAACAAAGGCCAGGTCATTCTTCTGCTAGAACAAGTCTCCTATATGACTGGAAATAAGCAGGTTATACAGAGACTCCCCGAATTACACCTGAACTGAGAAGCTATGAAAGAGTCTGCAGTTCTGAAAGGGAGAATTGCAGACCATTCACCATCCCCTCTTGCTAATATTTGGCTTGGGCCAATTCGCCATTCACACGTTAGTTACCCTTAAGGACAGACCTATCTCAGTGTTAGCAACAGGATCACTAACATCAGAATGATGCCAGACGATGCCAGATCTGCCCTCAGTACCGTTGTGTAGCATCTGATGTCAAGATGAATATAAATCCTTTGATGAGATTGATATCACAAATATTCTACATTTGATCCACAGAACTACAACATCTTGAGAACACAGGTACCAAATTAAAGAGTCATTAGGAGCATGAAGTCAAGAAAGCGCATCGCCCCTGCTCTGCCTCAAGGGAAATGGCATCACTTGTTCATTACCGACATTATAGTGTCCAGTGCACAGCGATTCGTTATTGCTAATACATAAACTCCCGTCATCACTGCAAAGCTGGCTGCTTGGGTTGTCATTCATGTCTTTGCCATTCAAAAATGCAGCAAACCTCAATGCAAAAAATCTGTGACTTCAAGCCCAGCACAGAGACGATTGGCTGTATCTGCATTTGCTATAAAAGACATAAGTCAAGACGCTGCTTTCCTTTCGGAAAACAGAAATAGGAAGTTCCTGCACCGACAGGAGATCATCTATCAGTGCAATTACAGTGTAATTAAAGCCTCTCAGCAACGACAGCTACTAGGGTAAATTCTAAAGTAGATTATTCCATGCTTACAATCCCACCAGCCTCAGCTCTTCAGGGGGATAATTATGCAGCTCCCATTATTGCACCATGAGGCTGTCAAGCCTGGGAGCTGCATTTTATAAACGGAAGAACTGAAATACAGAGACACAAAGGCCCTAGTTCCAAAAGCTGTTTAGATGTCCAATTGTAACTGATTTTTTTTTTTTTTTTATCTCAGGCTGAGGGATTTTTAGACTTTTAAGTGTTAAAAAGAAAACAAACCAGTTTAAAGTCATTGCACCTAAACAAACTCCTCCTTGAGAGATTTCTTTTCCATAGTTTATAGCTCGTTAGATAAGGGAGACGACACAGGACTGACAAATTTGTGCTGGATATGTCCAATCAGTCACAGTGATGACATTATAACTTACTACAGATGAAGCCTGTCAACCTGGATAGGAGAGGAGAGGTATGGAAGAAAGAAGAGTCAGACAAAAGGAGTTACAAAGAAGGAGAGGAAAAAAAGAAAAGAAAAAAAAAAAGGAGGGGGGAAAAAAAAAAAAAAAAAAAAAAAGAGATGCATGTCCAGTAAGAGTTCCTAGAGAAGCTCATCATTTACACCACATCAACCAAAGGACTTCCTGTGTCAGTATTTAAAAGAAAAGCCACTCAAAGTAATCCATCACAGAAAGACCAAATTCTCAAGAGAATAGCACGGGCAGTAAAACATGTGCTTGAGAAGTGTTACATGGCAATTCTGTAAAGCTAGTTTTTGGTTTGGTTCATTTGTTTTTGGGGGAGAAAAAAAAAAAAAGCACTTTTTTCTACCTACCAGAGGTTTCTGCCCAAAAGACTCTCAGTGTAGTAAGTCTGGAGGATTACAGTTTTATTGAGATACCAGTACTGATAAGCGCCACTTCAACTCAGAATCCTCCAAAAACCTATTTCCTGAGTCTTCATACTCGTATGGACATGTGCATACACCAGCTGAGGTTAAAACTGTATTTATGAACAGCTCCTGCAGCGTTAAAAACAGTTTTATGCTACTCACCCTAATGGAAGCATCTGACACCCTAATAACCACACCACCTGCCTCTTCCTCTCAGGGACCACACAACTCTGCTTCATTACCAAATTCCAGATTTAAACCAGAATACCAACAAAACAGAATTTTAAAGGTGGTTATTTTAAATACCGGAAAAGTTAAATAACCAACTAATGCTGCAGCTACTGTATTCACAGACTTTGAGCTTTGTTTCTGATATTATTATTATTATTATTCCTGCCCACCAAATTAGCATTTTTGGAGAGTATTCCCCCAAATGACAGGTTTAAAGACACTGTTGATAATGCCAAAAAACCTGCAGCTTTCCAGTAAGGCCAAACAAGTATCAATGAAGGAGAGCTCTTGGACTGCCATTCTATTTGAGGACTGTAGAAACAGAGCACATAAATATGCTTTAAAACAGTTTACAGAGAAACATTAAGCAAGCAAGAACAGCCTAGGTGGAATGGGAGGCCAGGATGAGAAAAGCAGCGCTGACTGCACTTACATACTGGGCACACTCCAGTAACTAGTAAATCATCAGCTCAAACTGCAACAAAACACAAGCCTATCTTCTTCTTGGTTTTTTGAGAAACAACTGAGAAAAACATGAACTGGTATTACCTCTCCCTGTGGAACCTTATTCCTCTGACATCTGTACACCACACCACCGCTTGTGCAATGCTGTTTTCAGAGAGCTGTTTTCATCAGCTGTTACCACAGGCTTCCCAAAAAAAGTCCTGCAGGGTCCAAACCGCAGTCAGACACATAGACGTTGTCATTGTTGATCCCCAGAAGTGCAACTCTGGTCCCAAGTTAAGCACAGGAAAAATGAGTAACACAACCCGAGGGAAGAATTACAGTACCCATAACTGCAATGAGTGGTGTCCCCCAAAGAGACAGTGGTTTTACCGGCCCAGGAACAGCAACTGTTCACCCGCTCTCCAACCCCCAGCAGAAGTAAGAGAGCCAAGACAAGTATCCAAACTGGCAATGACTCAGAGGTAGAGCATCCCATTTATTTGTGCATAACCAGTATCTAGCAAAGCATGGCTTGAATGCCCAGTTATTAGCTTGCTAATAACATGCACATAATTATTAACTGTCCAAAAAGTCACCTCAAAGAGATCCTCAGGGCAGAATGGCCAAACAGAAGCACTATCTCTCTGCACTCTGTTTTACTGTTTGAAGTTGAAGTACACAATGATTGTGTTCAGGACCCTTATCTAAGCAGCCTCTCCTTTCTAGGACGCACCAAAATTTAGACCCTTTAAAGTAACATAAGCTTGACTTCAGGATGGGTCTCACCAATTTTTTTTGGTTTTTAAGATGTATAACAGCCAGGATCTCCACTAAAAATAGCTAAAGCTCAAAAACGTAACTTAGTTTGCAAACTTAAGTACCTACAAACACCGTTCTGCAAGGAGCGTTAGCCATGTAAACTTTTAAACAGCAGACTCCAAAGTGCAAATTTCACCGCCTTCATTCCAGCTCTCCATCATGCTAAAGGTTGGCCATAAAACACTGCACAACCAAGACAGGCCTTGGCTCCTTCCTGCTTGGCAAGAGTCCTTGTTCAGTCCTGACAAACACACTTGTTTAATGACAGCCTTCCCTTTAATGGGATCCATAATTCTCTGGGAAATACAATGCTCTAAGACAATTTTCTTCATTGCTATTCAACAGAAAAATCAGGAAAACCCCAACATCTTCAATAAAAGTTTCTTAATGAAAGTTTAAGGAAAGTAAAGTATGGGAAAGGACTATACCAAGACACACACAGGAACCTCCTAGTGAATTCACAAGCTTAAATTCGACTTGGAAACAGTTCCTGGTTATGGCCTATCCTTGAAAAAGGCTGACATTTGTGATAGAGATACCAATGATAAATGGACTGAAACTAACTCATTTCACATAAGCCAGCCAGCCTTCAATGATGAATTTTGGTACCTACTGACTGAAGATGGATGGTGTGCGATTTCAACTCTTCATCTCCTGCTGTGAGTTGCAGGAATTGTTCAAACCACCACAGCACATGGCATTCTCTTGACTATTCTATTTTTACAAATACCAGGTGGCCTAGAACAATTTTTCCAATAAACAAGCAAATGAAGTTTTTCCACCAATGCTTGCTGAACATCCCCACCAACAGCTCCATATCCCCCCTTGATCACAGCCCTCCACTACAACACCCCCAGTTGCTGTCTGTATTGCTCGAAACATCTCACTGCAGTGCATCAGGTTCCCTACCCATTTGGCTAGGCAAGAGATAACGTGACTGCTCTGTACGACCGAGAACTGCACTAACCACAAGCAACATCAATCAGAATCTTCTTTCTTCCTTCCCCAACTACTCATTTTCACAACACACAGAGAAACCTCTCTGGGTTCTTGACATCTTTATACCAAATTTAGGTTAGGGCTAGCCAGCAAATTATTTGGAAGACTGACAGATCAGGTAAATCTTGACTCCTTGGAAAGTCTGACTAAAGCCTGTCCTCATCTCCCTTCCATCAGGGTCGCAGCCACCTTCTTCAGCCCCAACAGCTCATGATTTGCTGTCCAGGAAAGCTCCTCTCTGGCTGCACAGGCAGTGGGGTAGGACCTCTCTCAATCTCTACTAATGGTGCCTGCCTAAAGCAAGACCTGGCCTTCAGCTGGGCTAACAAGGGCATCCTCTTAGCAGCCCTTAGTCAAACAGTACTGGGGAGAGCTATGGGGCTTCATTCCTCAGTCAGGAAGCTCAGCTAGCACCACAAGACAGCTTTGGTCGGGCTTGCATGCCCTCCTGCAGATTTATTGCCGAAGATTAAATCCACTCCAGAACTAGAAGTCAAAAATATAAAGCAAGAGTGTTTTCATCTCCTAATTCTGGAAAACATGAAGCAATATATTATTTCTTGTAATATTCCCAGTGAGGATAGCTTTCTCTTCCTATGCACAGCCAGCACTGTATGACTGTGCTCTGACCAAGACAGCAGCTATGAAGACTTTGTTACTCACAGGGCTGCCACTCCAAGCAAAAATTCAAATAGTGCTCTACTCTTCACAGAGTCATCTTATTAGAACAAGGATCATCTTTCTACAAAGCTTTTCCTAGCCTTACCACATCTGCGTGCACGTTCTTCCTCCAGATCTTTGGCCACTAACATTTCCTTTCCTACCACAAATCCCGAGAAGATAGTCAGAACACACTGCCCTTTATCGCTTAATTATTCTAAATGTTAACATATATCACTACTCTGGGCTTACTGTTCATCTCTTGTGAACCACATACGCCTTCTACAAGGTTACCAAAATGCCAGGAGTCCAGCAAGGTCACCTGGCATCAGTAACACCCAAATATTTCTTAGTGATCTCTGCTCACATGAGGGATCACACTACTCGCCTCATCCTGCCACTCAGCTGCACTGCATTCAAACAGCTCCTTTCCCAGTTCATTCCCTTAGCTACCTTTCTTCACACAAAGTGGTGCTTGCCAAAGCAATACTTTCTACTATAACTTAATTACTTAATAAAATAAAAGGTTTCACTTCTCACTCTCTGACACAGCAAAGAGGAGGAAAGAAGGAAATCATGCAGGCCTGCCTGTATTTTCATGGAAGTCACTTGGCATTGAAAACCAGAAAGAGAGAATCTCTCCACCATGAAACTACATCCTTTGGGCTGCCTGCCAAAAGAGCTTTGTTAAAGATTATTATTTATTTGATATAATAATTATTACCTAAGAGACTGGCTTTCCTACAAGTGAGAGATACACTGGTCACAGAGGAAACAAAAATCCACCTTCTTTATGCAGGGATGGCAGCTAACTCTCCTAGGAGATCTTCACAGCTGCCCATTGTCACAACCAAAGCTCATCTGCCATTGATCAGCTTGGCTTTCCAACTAATTGCAGTGATAGGAAGGTGGCAGTCCCTCCACAGAGAAGCTACACCCTACTAATCAGAAGCTGGAGTAAATTTTGAAACAGAAATATTTACCTTCGATGCCAGGTTGTCCACTAGTGCAATCATGGAGTTCTTAAAAAGAGTAGCAGCTGTCAGAGGTCTCTTGGTTACCTCAGTGATGCTCAGTTTACCTTCAGGCCACATCATCTTCAACACAGGGTTAGAGCTAAAAGACAGTCTCTTTAATTGCACAGTCTAACAGCACTTCTGCTAAATTCAAAATTCAACAGCTTGCTTCTACCCAGATCTACTGGTGTTTTCAGCTCAAAATGTATCAGCCAAACCAATATGACATTCCTGGGCAAGATATCTCTTGCTCTTGAGCAATATATGGTTGAAGCTTACAACTGAATATTCTGGAAAAATGACAAGCGCATTCTCCTCTTCAGATAAAGATGTGTAGTAATGGGATAGTAAAAATCCTGCAGAAGTGATCTATCAAAAGCAGAGCCTGCCTTACTGACACAAACATAAAGAATTTAATCAAAACAGAAAAGACTAAGACCATAGCCCACAACATCCTCCCTTGAAACCTGCTATCTGATTTCAAGCTGGTTTTCTGCACCATTCTTGATGTATAAAGTAATTCATACATTTTAGCCTATATTTTCTTGAAGGGTTGAAGGTGAGGTAAAATGTCCATGATGGATGGCAAGAGCTCTGGAATAGACAAAAGCTGAAAGCAGTTACAGCAATCTAATAGCCAATCTATCACATGCTTTAATATGCTGTAAGTGGTCTTTGTGAACAGCCTTTACCAGAGAATTAAAGGAAAACAGAGGCTAAATTTAACAAAACCTCTGTACAGCAAATATTTTGCAGATTTTTGGTTAATGTGAAGTCTTGAAAACACAAACAGCAAGACTATTCAAGTAAACATAACAGGATTGTGAACTAAGTTAATACTTGTACTAGCTTTTAAACCAGGTAAACAGAGTTGTCCATGCAGCTGCAGGCTATTTTATGCTGACTTCTACCTCTGAGCAAAGTCTCTGAAAGGTTGAGATAGGCCACAGTCACAAAATAATTAGAACATGTTGAATGCCAGCAGTCAAGGAAAACAGCTTTCTGGGGCACTTATAGATACACAGACATTTTGACAGGATTTCAAATTTGCTTGTCAAAGGCAACTTTTACTTGCCTGATTAGTATTCATAACACGTGACTACATGGTTTAAATTTTTCATGTCACTGCACATATGAAAAGGATTCAAATCTATTCGCCCATTTTCCCCCTCAACCCTATACTTTCTTTCAAAACAGGGACTTCTAGCTGGGGCAGTGATTATCTGTCTTGACCAAATGCTACTCAGTATCTTTAGCATTGATTAAAGAGAGATCAGTAATGGTACATTTGCAACTGGTCCAAAAACCTGGTTAATGACAAATCAAGCAGCACAGGTAATCTCTGCACAGCTATCTTGATTGCATGAGTTGGTTTCAAACACACATTTTAAATTTAGTTAAACTAAAGGTTATATCAGAACAAAAACAACGTATACAGAATAAGGACTTTATCCTGAAAAATCAAACTAACAGCCTTTGGGTCACGGTGGATATACAAAGATCAAATCCCAAAGCAATGTGTTTATTCATGTGCACTGCACACACAGTAAAGATAGCATCAGTGAAAACATTAGTTTCTTCTAGCATCCACTCTATAAAAAAGGATTCAGACAAATCAGATTTAAATTCACCTCCTTAATATTTTTATTCCTACCTGTTGTACATGAGGCGCTTGAAGTCTTGAAATAAAGTGTCCTTGTTTTTGTCAATAAATCCAGTGACTGAGTAACTAAAAAAAAGGAAAACAGAGTTAAATGCAAAGAAGCAAAGTCCTTTTCTGGGCTGCTGGTTATCAGTGTGGAATCAGCATCTTTGCACTCCTACAAACACAGCAGATGCTAGTCAGGAATCCAGCTCTGCTTCCCAACCTATCACTAATTTGCTGCATGAGCACTGTGTGAGACTTAGATCTTTCTGCCCAGCTTTCCACCTCCAGTGCAGGAACAACATACATATAGTTTTAGAAAGTTATTTGAACCATGCAGGTGAAGAGCATGATGGCTGAGACATCTAGCAGGACTTGAGCAAGTTGCAGATGGCCTAAATTCAAGAGTTACACTCAGGACTTCTGCCTCTAAATTCAGAGCATGTGTTTGTGTTAAATCCTACAGGAATGATGTTTTCTTTTTCAATATGTCTAGTCCGTCCCTCTCTTGGTGTCAGGGAAGATTCTCTAGTGGGTGAGTGCCTGAAATCAAGAGCAGCCTATAACCAGTGACTAGGGAACTCTCTTGGAAATCAACACACGCATACATTTTGGACTCTTTCCTTCCTCTGTTCCCACAGAAATACCACCCTGAAAGACTATCGTTTCAGAGTTTCATCTCTTCTCCAAGACTCAAGACAGACAGCGCTCTGTCCTCAAAGAAAAGGTCCAAAATCTCCCCATTCAGTGACTCCCACCTAGTTCTTCTGGAGCTTCAGATACCCCCCAGGGAAGCCTGCACCTGAACTGCAGGCACTGGGATCCAGAGCCCAACAACATTCAAATCCCTGCACGGAGCCACCCTCAAATCGTACTGCTCCACATAACACAACTAGGCTCAAGTATTATCTGCAAATGTTTCCACGTTTCAGTTTTCTTTTACAAAATTTTTCAGCCACTGGCAGTGCAGAAGGTTCAACCACTAATATGGCACCTCGTATTTTCTCCTCTTTGGCAAAATGCTTTGAAATAAGGGATGTCTATCTGCAGTCGCTCAGCAAAGACTGCAGAACAAAATCTAGCTGTGCTGAATGGGCTCCAGTATGATCCCACTGGTTACCCTTATAAATTAAAGGTAAATTTAATCCCAGGGTAAAATAAATCCTAAATTATTTCCTCATTAACTCCCTTTAGATTCTGCTGGCATGGGGGGTTAACACAAATCCTAAACCATTAAATCACTCCACTGATATTCCAGACAACAGCTTTCCCAGGGAACAGTTTCTAACATATGGGCATCTTTCACTTCTACTTAATCTTCCTTCATATTACTGTCACATGCTGTAGCCATTTTTGTAGGCTTCAGGTACAGAAAACTTTTCAACCTGAACAGGGAAGGCTCCTTGCACTGATACTTATTGCAGTTTAACACTACCCTGTATTTTGAGTCTGCTCAAACTGATTTGAGAATTTAAAGCCAGAGAGTTATATAATCATACTAAACAGATGTCTAAACCAGATTTTATTAGCTCAGTATAGTTTTCTTGCATAAACTGTGCTGGCTTTTTTTTTGACCCCCATCCTTTTTTTTCCTAAAGCACTGCTCTTCTCTCATCCCCCCTCCCCATATTCTCCTTTTGTTTCAATTCCAAGTACAAAATGATATTCTGTATAGCAAGTAACCAGCATAAGATTTAATTGATAAGCAACTGCTGCACTCTGTAATTCTGTATGACAGCTATTCTGGTTCATACCACAAGCAGCATTAAATTAGAATATTGTACCACTTCAAAGCTAGCTAAAAGACAAAAATAGAAGGTGCAACTTTATTTCTGAAAGAAACTTACATCACATCTCCAGCATAGTGCTTGATTCGAAAGTCTCTGTCAAACTCCAGCGTCTTGTCAGTTGCACAAAGCTAAAATAAATTCACATACATTAAAACTCACCCGTGGATTTTCAAGTTTCATAGAAGAACAATATGCATTGGAAATAAAAATGGAAACTACAGTTATTCCATTTTATATATGCATGTGTAGATGTGAAATCCAGTTATAACACTGCTTTGTAATATTTTTTCATGGATGCATTATAAGAACATATATTTGTACAAAATCAAGTTGCAAGAGCCTATATTTTTATTAAAAAATTGATGCTATCTCAGAAACACCATTATGCAAAAAGAACATTTGTGCACTTAGAGAAACATTGCAGCTAGAAGTTAATTCATTACTTTAAGTCTTCCTGTATATTTTTTTCCATTGCAGTATCACTCCTCAGCAAAGAAATGAAGCAATCGAAATAGGACAGTTACAATAGCAATGCTTGTTCTGTCCCAAGTCACTCTGGATCATCTGAGATCCACCCAGGGTGGTCACAGCTCCAACGCTCTGCTCTCAGCTCAGACTTCCCATCACGTTCCTTTACTACAACAAAGATGTCAAGTGCCTACATGGCAGCCATTCAGTAGCAGTGACCATAATACACTCATCCCTGCAGGAGTAACAGAAGCCAAAAAATCCATCGGGCTCAGCTTAATTAAAAAAAGTGAACAAGATAAAAATGAGCCAAAAGGGGCAGGTAGATGAATTAAGTCTTTGCAAGAAGCATGGGCACCATTTAAAAACACCGAGGGCTATGAGCAAGTATCTACTATCCACCAAAAGTCTTGGGAAAATAAAAGAGGAAATTAGCATGGTTAAACTGCAGGGCAGGAGAGATTATTAGAAGCAGGAAGATACCCTCCAAACAAGTTTGCCTGTGTCCAAGAGTAGAAAATAGATTGGCTCAAACTGACAGGTGTAAAAAAATAAAATAATTAAAAAAAAAAAATCACACAGAGGAAACCATAAAGTTTGAATAACAAGAAGTTTACAAAGGTACAAGTAGTCCAGCACAACAGGAGCAGGAAGCACACCAGGGTCTGCAGAGCTGATAGATGACCAAGGTGTAGAAGGAACACAAGAGAAAATGAAGAAATGAGGCCACATCAGGAAAACAAAGTAATTTTTCTTTTTACAGCTGTGTTCACCAGCAAGGAGCTATAGAGGATGTAATGCCTTTTTTCAACCACCCAAAACATGCATCTCAAACCTACGCGTCAACAGAAGAGGTATAAGACAAGCAAAAACATAATGAAATGAACCAACTGTTGCTACCAGACAGGACACAGCTGGCTGCACAAGCTTCTCGCTTAAAACTCATCCAGTACTGGAGAGACTGGAAGGTGGTTTAACAGGATGCTAGGTTTTTTACGGAATGTTTCTCTCTGTGAACTTCTTGTCTACTGGGCAAATCAGTTGAAAATACTAAAAAGGAACAGCAAGTGTATTGATGTAGTTGATAGTCTGCTTGGATTTCTGTGAGCCTTTTCACAAGGTTCCTCACTAACAACTCAAAGAATTTAAGCTGCTATGAAAGATAAGAGAAAGGGTCCTCACACAGATAACTGTTGGAAAGATGGGAAACAGGAGTCCTGCAGGGGCCTGCACTGTGGTCTCCACTGTTGACATCATCTGAAATGATGCATAACCCGAGGGTAGTAGGAAGGTGATTAGGCTTGTTGATGGTACTTAATTATTCAGGGAAGTAAAGACAATGGCTGGCTGCAAAGAACTGCAGGAAGACATGAGAGGCTAAAGGAATGGCAAAGAAGAGCAAATGAAATTCAACATAAATACAGCGATACACACAGAGAAATGCCAAAGTTCATGGCAAATGATGGGCCCCAAACTGTCCATTCCCAACTCAGAAAGTATCTTAACTACCCTCTATCTCAAAAAGGACACAGGAGAACTGGAAGCGGCTTGATGAAGGGCAAAAACAATCAATAGTACTGACTGACTGCTACAGGAGGAAGGGCCAAATGAACTAAGCCTCTTCAGGTTAAGAAAGAAACATCAGGAGACCATGGCAAGCGACATGGAGATGATGTATTGGAAGACACAGAGAACTGTGTTTTGCTGTTCAAGAACTAGGAGGCAACAGATGTAACCTACAAGGGAAAAGGGAGAAGGAAGGAAAATGGGAAGTAAGGCGCTCTTCACGTGAGTACCTAAGCTGTAGAATTCTTTGTCAAATAAAGAAAAAAAAAAAACACCAAACCAAAACAAAAACAAAAAAACAACACAACCCAAACTATTAAGGACACCAGCCCTGACTCAGGAGGTTCCTGGACTGCAGATCACTGGAGACTGGGAGCACATCAAATTATCATTATACATTTGTCCCATATTCTTCTGTTACTTAGACCTTCACTATTGCCTAGTGTCTTGGAAGATACTACATCAGGTGGACTAGAATGGACCTTCTCCTACACAATGCCTTCACAATCAGCTTGTTGAGATTGACACTAATGAGAACTTACCACTATTTGAAGATTTAGGAATTCATACACTATCTCTGCACTTGATCCTTTAATAGTAAAAGATCAACTGAAAAAAAATCAGAACTTAAAGAGGCTGAAAAAATGAACCTGTGATGTTGAGAAGTACTATCAGAATAGTTAGCATTTGTACAGATCTAGATTAGCATTACACAATTCAGAGAAGGATGACCCATGCTCTAGGAACATAAAATTTTGCCACAAATACTCATAGTAGAAGTGTTTGCCAGTATTTTTCCTGGTTTGTTTGGCTTTCACCAGGACAACTAAGCAGACAGCAGCAGATCAGACATGCAGTACACAAACTAGGACACTACTATTTAGGGCACAGCAGCCCCTTAGAGCTTATCCACATGGAGCTAGTGTCCAACACGCTCTACAGGGGAGCAGTGAAGCATTAACTCAGGCTGAAAGATGGGAGCTGTTCCCATAACATATCAGCACACATACTTTAACTCTTGAGGAACAGCTTTGATCCACACTGAACTTTATAGGATCTGGACAGAACTACTGCAGTCTACAAAAGCAAATTATGAAATGAAATCAAGTCCTTTGTTTTAATTCAAGCTAGAAGAGGCTGGCTTAGAAAGCTCAGGTTTTCTACAGCAGTTCTAGATGGGACTGAGGAAGATATCTTAGATACTAGTAAAGGACATCTGCAAAGACACAAGAGGGGGAAAAAGTAATTATGATGCTGAGAGTTTTATGGGTCAATTTTTTCAAGGCTATATTGATTTAAATTCGAAATTAGCAAGCCAGGAAGATACATCATACCCTCCATAAACATTATTTATGCCAGTATTCCTTGTTTCCCTCTTAGTCTGTGCAAACAGTTTTCTGACAATGCCACCCCCTGCTGAGGAATGCTGCAACTGGCAGTATTTTCTTTTAATGTTTCCTATGCTGCGAAGGGACTCCTGAAGGTAAGGACTCAAACAGATTTTTTTTTTTTTTAATTTTCATTTTATAGCCTCCCATATACTTTATGAAATTCAGTCCTCTTCCTCACTGTATCAAAGTACTACCTGCTCTCTTCATGATGGAACCATGCCACCTTAGCAGTCATGGGACCAAGGACAGAACAGAAACTGAACTCCTTTCTCTACCAGCTTACATCTATTGACTAGAAAGCTCCAGAAACTGGACCACTTCCCACACCACCCCACTGCAGAGGATTTAAGACTCCATCCCCCCAGGCTTCACTATTCACAATCATTAGTACTACTAAAGGAATCAATTTGCATTAAAATGTAGAAATGGAGACTAGCTCCATGAAAATACTTGTTTTCAGGTGAGTTTACTCAGAACATGCTGTGCATCTGCTGCTTAAGCAGGTAAAATCTAGGTTGAGGTGGAAAGCAAGATTCCCCTTTCCCCCTCCCTCAGCTAGGATGCATGTGGCAGAGGAGATGTCAGGTGTGCTGCAGCTAAAGGGCACTTAAGGAAAGCCACATCTGGGAGGAAAAAGTGGTTATTTTCTTTTCATCCTAGCCTCTACCCAAACAAGCCACATCCAGATCTATTGTTTATATTCAGCCTCCCTGGAGGCAGCCTTTAGCACATATCTTATACAACCACGCTAATTTTGTATTTCTGACCTACATAAAATATTGTACTGGGATGGGAGGGAGAAGGGGGGAACCAGCATTCTGAATGATGTATTTCAAATGACATTTCTCAGTAGAGAGACATCAATAAATTAAAGGCCCTTATTTGATTACTCAGTGTGAAAGATTCTCAAATTAATCAGGCTGGTGACCATGTTTTCAATATGCTGCCAAGTGAGGAATAAATAAAGCCTTTTAATTCGTACATTGTACCAAAAACAAAGCAAGTCGAGGGGCCTGGATGATCATAGGTACAATCTGAGATGAATATGTTTTGTAGCCAATGACAATGAAAAAAAAAAATCACAGTGCTGTAATAAAGCAGAAGTGTGAATAATTTCACTGTCACTATGTATTAGAGCAGCCTGGGAAGAATGTCACGTGGGTTGAAACTGCACATCGATTGGTTACAGATGACATCATGATATGTCAAGGCACGATCTCAGCTTCTTTTATGCCTGGAATAAAACTGATCTCACATTGGACATACTTTAGCTCCCTCTGCCGGGTACAGGGCCGCCCGAGGCGTGACCTAAACCCACACCGGACGGCCTGTTCTGTACTTCGGAGCTGCTGCTGCTGCTCATAGGCATTTCATTTCATACTCAATGGTGACGATTCCAACCTCAGCCACCCTTCGAGTCTATTTCCTTATTCCATTATGCCCCCAAAAATAGAAAAGGTATCACACAGGAAAGGAAGCAAGTTTTGAGGGTACGGAGGACTACGTTACCTTTCTGCTGGAGAAATGAGCATGCTTCCCTAGCTTGTTATTAAGAGCCTCGAGGAACATCTCATCTGTAACTTTTCCAACATTCATGCAGGCATCATCCAGAATGGCAATGATCCCTTTGTGCTGTTGCTCTACCAGGTCGACGATGACCTGATTGTTGAAGTAATCAATCTGTAAAAAACAAAGAACGGGTATATTTGTGACTTTGGCTAGTGAAAAAGGAGCATACCAGTGTTGGCCACTGATGAATAGTACCATGTGTCTGACAGAGAGAATGGGGCCCACCGTTCAAAGGAGGAGCAATCAGCTTTCAATATGCACATCACCAAGTCAAAATTAAGCAGGCTACTCTTCTACCACTAAACAGCAGAGAAGGCGATTTTTCAAACACCTCACATAAATCTTGAGACCGCTGCTAAAAATCAACTGCTACAGAATGCACTTTAAAATGTCTTTTAAATTTCAACCATGCACAGTCACCACAGTGAAAACTGTGCATCTTGTCTTTGGCATTATGAAAGAAATTTGAACAGGAGAATTCAAGATTTTTACACTTTAATACCTAGAGCTAGACAAAACACATAAGCACTCAGAACAGAAACACGCAGTGGTGTGTGTGGCATCACAGAGATGCCACAAGATGTTTTAACTCAGACCTGGAGTCACTTATTTTCCCACACCATGGCAAATAAAGAAATGTTGCGAGGTAATTGGTTAGCTTCTTCCACAGCCTGATTTCCAGACAGCAAGTCTGACAGTACAGCTGGCATGGACACAGATGTCCTATCGACTTCGACAGCAGTGTACATGTGGAGCAACTTTAGATCTGGGACTTATGCTGGTACACTGACCTCAAGCCGACCTCTCCCTCCCCTGCCAAATCACTCACATGCTTCCAGGGAATTCCCTCTCGCTGGTACTCTTCCTGCTCTTGCTTTAGAACCAGCTGAATAAAGAGCTGCTGTAGCTTTTCATTGCAGTAATTAATGCAAAATTGCTCAAAACTGCAAAAACATAAGAAAAAAAGGTGATCAGTTTTCTGGGAAAGGAGAAGGCAAAGCACTGTGCTTTAACAACGTGGCTCACCTGTTATTGTCAAATATTTCAAAGCCATAGATATCCAGGACGCCAATGACTGTGTTTTTCCCATGTATTGTAGTGTCATAGTTCTTCACTTCAATCACATCATTGATGTGTGTCACAATCCAACAAAAGAGGCGCTCGTATATAGCCTGCCAAGAAACAAATACTGAGGAATTTTGCCTGCATCTGTCTCAGTTCTTTCTGGTAAACGCAACACGTGGTGCTACAAAGCTTAATTCAGGATGCTGCCCTAACTACACAAAAGCTACAGATGACATTCTGCTAAAAGTGAACAGCTACTGACATGAAGAAAATATTCTATGAAAGTATTTTTTTTTCTTTCTTCCAAAACTCATTTACATGACGTCTAAATCCTAGTGAAGTCACTAGGTACAGCGGTTCCCCTAATTTGATTCCAGTCTGCTTTTCAGCTGCCTAATAACTTCCATTCCTGAGAATTATTTAACAATATTGAAGAGCAAGTGAGAGGTCAGTTATAGAAACCTAACAACCGAATACAATGGCAGTAAAATATTCCTGTTCACTTTTCAAAAATAAAATGTTCTTTAGGCATAGGTATCTTCGAAGTCTAGATGTTCAAAATGTACTGCGAAGCTGTGCAAACATATAATCTTAGGAAAAAAAGTCAAGTTAATAATCAAGGATCTTCATAGCCTCATTTGTTCTTCGATTTCTTAGCAAAGGAAGGACAATTATCACTCCCTTCTGTCATCAGTATCTACCTTTCCAAAAAAAAGATAGCACTTTGGGTTTCCAACATGAGTTCTACATGTTACAGTTCCACGCTTTAATCTTTGAATTTAACTGCTAAATGAAGTCAAGAATTGTATTTCGCTAAATATTCAGCCCTGTACAATGTATTCCTTTTGCAGCTGCCAGCAAGCCATGCTTGCAGCTCCCTCCCCTCTTTCATGTGCCGCAAGCACCGCTGGTTGTGGTGCATGCTGTGTCATAGCCAAGAAAGGGTAGGGAGAGTGCTGCTCTGCAATCCCCCTATAGAACACAGGAGCACATACATTCAGAAATAAATCCGCATGAAGTACAGACTTTCCATGTCTCAGCAAGCACTATACTTATTGAGCCACTCAGGAATCCTGCTGGGACCTGAGCCTTGAAAAATGTGCAATTATGAAGGCAATTTAATATTGAATGCCTTCCTCAAGCATCACCATTCTTTGCTGCACCAAGTACAACTCAACCAAAAGGCAAAAGAAATGCATCCGAGTTACTGTCACATACAAAATTAGGTGCAGAGAAAGGAAATTCAAACTCACTTTTGCAAAGGCATCTCTGCCATAGGTGGCTTCTTGTTCAGTATGTTGTTTGTCAATGACATCCCGACCTGTAGCTACAGTTCGAAACAAAAGAGCCTTCTCCACCATGTCAGATTTTGTTGACAGCAAGTCTGCAATGATCGACACAACCTTGCCATTTTCTATTACAGGCGTATCACCATCCACAGAAAACTTCAAGTTCCCCTGTAATAGGTAGCAAGAAACTTGATTTCTCAATCTGTCTTTTATTAATATGAATCAGTACACCCCAAGTTCATCCATATTCCACCTGCTATTCAAGTCAGTAAATCTCCTAACACATTAGAAGGGTAGGCCTTGCATATCCATGTACCCACAAAGCTCCAACATCAGTGGAAGCAGCAAAGCCTGACTCAAAGAAAAGCATTCCTGCTCAGTGTTCAGCTCAGCTTGTGGAAAAAAATTACATCAAACACTTCCAGATGTTTAATCAAACACTGTCTCAAGATTCAGAGTCTGATCAGATGGGAAATTACGTTAAGTATACAAACGCTGGACGTAGCATTTTACCTTCACTGCAGAAGCACTAGGCTGCCATTCTTATTGTAATGCTACTGCCCACAAAGGTAATGCCAATATTCTGGTGAAGCTGACAAGTCAGCATGGCTAATAGGACTGGACTGACAGCACACTACCACAACAGATTTGTTACTGAATACCTGCAGTGCCAGAATGAAGTAGCAATACCACTGCATTGTCTACAGGAGCAGGTGGCCTCCCATCCTGCCTGCAAGGCCTGACTCTGCTCTGCCTTCATTCCTTCCCCAGCACTGTGGCACAACTATCCCAAGGAGGAGAAAGAATTGGAAAAGCTGCAGTTTTCTTTGCCATCCTCCTCCTGCCCACCTGCAGTGTCTCTCTCCTCAAGAAAACCTAAGAGCTGAGCTACAGGGACACTGCGCAGGGAAGGAGGCTTTGTGGGTCCCAGGAGAATACGGGTGAAGAATGGATTTCCTTAACATCAGAATACAGAGAATTAAGAGGTCTCCTGTCTCTGGCTGTTCTCAAGCCTCCACCACGAAGTGAACTACCGTCTCCCCAGCAAAACCACAGTGGTGATGGGGACCGTGAGGGCAAAAGGGGACAGAAGGATAGAGACATGAGAGCTCCCTACCCGCTCGCTGCCAAACCCAAACAATTCCTTTTCAGAACATTTAACAGCTCCTAGTACTTAGTGGTACGTCTGTTTGGGGATCTGGAGTATGCAGGAATAAATGTGATCTTCCATTATTACTGCAGTGTCCTATTTCATCAAGGAGATTCACTCACCACTGGAAGTTGTAAACTGTATACACTTTTCTACCCAACAGATCTTCCAACTGCTTCTGCAGCGAGAAGGTTAGAGCTGCTGGAAGTACAAGTAAACTGCTTGAACCCTCCTGAAGAAGAGCCTACTCATACCTCTGGGCAGAGAGCTTACCAAGTGAAGAATGGCTGCCACAATTTTGTAGACAGTCTGAATCTCCTCTTGCTTGAAGCCTATCACTTTCATGGCATCAGCTACTGCTTTGAACTCTGCACCATCATTGATGGAACACTGAGGGGAAAGAGATGTTTGCGACATGAGAGGCTTAATGCAAGTCAACTGTGAGAAAGCAAAGATTTTGCAAGTCCATGGGAAATAGATATGTACTTTGTTATTTTTCAGATGCAAGACACTGTCATGAGATTTCTCAACTTATTCTAATGCCATACTGTATGCTTATACGCTGAACCCCACATTGGACACACATGTATACTAGCAGCAATGAGATACAGAAATGCATCACAGCATGAATAAATAGTACTTTCCCAGTGGAATTTATCGTGAAAGAGTAGAAGTGATTCATAAAAAAATCAGAACAACGGTTACAAGTAGTGCAGTCACAGACCCTCTGAGTAAAAGATGCAGAGCACCAGCAGTAAAAATCTGGTCATCATCTTTCTCAAGATGAGCCTCTGCCTCACTCCCTTCCCAATCATCTGGGTTTGTTTTCACTGCAGATTTCCAGAGAAACTGATAAAAGCATCTGAGAAGGTCTGTGGGTTTGTTTGCCAAAGAGCGTCTCAAGAAAGCAATTAGGAAATCAAGGAGCCTTTTGTCTGGCCCCTGCTTCAGAGCAACAACACTAGGGACAACTCCAGACATATTTAAAGTGTTCAGGATCTTGTTGTCCTAAAAACTTTATGGGTTCATTCCCTTCTTTCCTGCTCAGAGGCCCCCTTGAGGGTAAGTCAGATATCAAGAATGAATGCTTCAGTAACTTAAATGGTCCTACTGTAAAAAAAAAATGAGTCCTTATAGTCCTTTTGACCTTTTTGGTCCAGAATGCAGCTTAAGTTACCCATTATGAAGCATGAAAAGTCTGTCACTGGTAATGGGCCAAATATCTATGTCTGCATTTATTAACAAAGGTGATGTCTCTCCTACTATATTTTACTGCTTTTTATAAGCAGACACAAATGTAGTATGCACAAGTACATGTATGCTTTGTCTTCTAGGGCCAGAAGCTCCATTAAAAATAGCACATTGATGTCACCTTTCCATATTCATCCCATAAATTTTGGTCTCAGCTTCTGCTAGCTCAGCAGTACTTTAGGTATTTCAAGAAGCATTTACAATTTTAAGACAAGTTACCTCTAACTCACTGACAACACCCTCACCTTTAGCTGTGCTCCAGGACAAATATAGTTGTATGCAGATGCATCCTTCTGAAGATGTAGAGAACGTAGCATCTGGTCAGAACCACCCTGGAGGAGCTGTACAAAGAGTATTTTAAGAAATGGTGAATGAAAAAAATAAAATCCTTCCTTTTTCTGTGTCTTATTCACCTGCTTGACAAGCAAAATCATAAAAACATTAACTAACTGCTACAGAAGAACCAGCTACAGTATCTGGAGTTACAAGCACAACGTGCAAAATACAGAGTCTGCATCATTGTCAGGCTCTGACCACCAGAAAGAGGTTGCCTAAATGACTGTCCTTTTGAGTGACACAACTGTTTAGAAAACAAGCCTGAACCTCTTCACAGACCAGACATGTTTACATGACATGCCGCAGCTGTGTCGTGACAAGCACATTTACCTTCTCTGCTATACACAGAGACTTTCCAATATGGAAATGACACATTCATGAGAAAGGTGCTAACATGCCATCATGGAGTACTGTGTAAGTGGGAAAAAAATACATAAACCTATGTTTCCCTCACTGCAAAACTGAGAATAAAGGTTATACTAATAGGCTGACCATTTCCCCCAAAGGACACACAAGGAACCAGCATACAATATGGAAGACATTAAAAAGAACCACCCCCCAAAAAAAAGAAAGTCATCTTGGTGTCATAAAATTACTTCCATATGGACTAAAGGCCTCGAGAGAACATAGAGGGATTACTTATTACAAATAAAACAGTGAGTCAAAGTCCAATATTCTGCCATATTTGTTTAGTTAGCCTCCTTTTAAGTTTACAAATGTGTTAATATGGGAAAGGAGGATAGAAAAAAATAAATCTTCCCATGCTCCTTCCCTAGACCAGGCCTCTTCAAAGAACTAAAGAGCCTAAGATCACCCGGGATGCAACAACAAGGGAACCCTTTGCAAAACACACGAGAGGGTGAAAGCTTTAAATATTTTGCCTATCGTGTCTGGGAAACTTGAGAAAAGTCATTTGTTTCCGCAAACGAATACGAACCTGGTAAAAAGAATGAAAGCTTCGTTCTCCCGGCTGTTGCACAATCACACGAGACTGTGGGGAAACAAAATACAAAACCAGGTATTTCTGGTTGTGGACAGCCTGCTTCCCCAGCACCTCCCCTTAGACACCAATGCATTGGTTCACCACTGCTAGGACACCTCCAAACTAATCTTATCTTATAATAAGTCTGTTATGAACACCATTAGCCAGGCATGACTATGGAGTTTGAAGTCTATAATCAAACAGACCAGTTTGCGTTAACAGCTGCAATGTCCTACTTCCAACCAGGAATCCCATGTGGAACTACAGAATTGTTTTCATGGAAGAGTCAAATAAAATGCCATTTTAGTTTAAGAGTTATTTAATTGCTGGAAATGAAAAACAGGACTCTGACTACAAACCAATGTTCCATGGGACATAATTAGGGTCTTATAGTAATCACTTCTACAACCCCAGGACAGGCTGACCAACAGCACCCAGCCACCATACAAGTGAACGCTCTGCTCTAACACAAGGGCATTGTTTTAGGGAGCA
This sequence comes from Harpia harpyja, assembly GCF_026419915.1. NCBI lineage: Eukaryota > Metazoa > Chordata > Aves > Accipitriformes > Accipitridae > Harpia > Harpia harpyja. The sequence goes on along the minus strand of NC_068943.1, from coordinate 81,024,452 downwards.
AGCGATAGGTCCATCTTCACAGCACTCATTCCAAATCAGTGTAAAACAGCACAAAAAAAAAGTTACATGCAGCAGAAATTCAGTCAACAAGCAACATAACCTTATTTTATGCTACAAGTTTGAACTACAGACAGTGACGAGGCATGTGTTCGTGCTGCAGTGCAAAGTCACTGCCTGTTAACTGCTTCTGTTTGGACCAGAACCTCAACTGCTTTCAAAATGGAAACAAATTTAACTTGGTAGAAGTTAAGAATATGAAATAAATGATCAGGATTTAAGTCACTGCAGCTGCAGCCCCACCCCTTTTTTGCATTAAAGTATCCCATGTTAAATGTTTGGGGTTGTTGGTTTGTTTTTTAAAATAAAGTGTTTATTCTGAAAATAAACTTCAGGGAAATAAAGGGAAAAGTAAAAAACAAACAAAAAAGCATGTTAGCAGATGTGGTCAAACATAAATTAAAGCCAGACGTGTGTCTCACACATAACAAGAACTGTTAATAGATTACTCCCAGTTTCTCCACAGAATTTTACATATTCCCATGTTTTCAGCCACCACTTAATGACATGAAAAAAGAATTATGCTCAGGATCACTTGGAATATATAAAAACAAAGTTACTAAAAGATCACACAAGGTTGTGGCATTATTCCAGAATAACACTTCTCAAGCATAGCATTGCTACTTACAGACCTAGTATCTTCTCCTTTTATTCACCAGTGAGATCTCAATGCGGGAACTTATAAAGAAGGAGTTTTGCAGGCATTAAATTAATCTCAGCTTTCATTCTGGATACAAAGTACACACACCTATATGCACATAAGCTTTTGGGTAACAGTAGTCCCTTATGTGGTGAGCTCTGAAAGCAGTGGTGTTAAAGTAACAGGGCACTGCCAGTACTTCAGCAGCATTTCAGTTAATTATAATAACTCTTGAAGAAAAATTAAGCCCTAGATTTAATGGTCTTATGTCACTTGTTGACATACCACGTTTGAAAGGGAAACTTTCTAACGGCAAAGCACATATTACAAAAGTAACTACACAAAAGCCTCTAGCTCTAAAAGTGAGTGTGGCTTACCTTTTCTAGTAAGTAATTATTGATATGCCCACCTATCGGGTCTCCTTTAAAATCAAAGTTGATATCCATATATTTTCCAAACCTGCTGGAATTGTCATTACGATTTGTTTTGGCATTGCCAAAGGCCTCTAACACACAGTTGGATTTCAGCAGTATGTTCTTCACTCTATAGTATAGATAAATGGAAAAGAGAACAGGGTAAGTCCATACTCAAACCATAGAATTTTTTTTTTTGCAGTCATTTCTCGAGAAGAATTTAATAACAGCAGACATGCTCTTTGATGACATATTTGGGCAGATGTATATGGCATTAGCAATCCCATGGGAAATCAGCTGGGAGCTTTTGTCAATGTTCCTTAGAGCCAAGCAAATGCAAACCAAAGGCCAGATCCCTCCACTGAAAATAGCACCAAAAATTCAGTTCCTTTACAAATATAAGTTTTGAAACCAATTTCTTGAACTCTTTTGCAAGTAATTTTCAGAATTTTTGTCAGGATAGGTATTAAGTCTGTTTCAGCAGAAAGCCACATTCTTTGCTTAAAACCTTTTACTCTAGGACTGACAGGCACATTTTGCAATTCAGAAGCATGCAAGCCTGCAAGGTCATGGAATATGCTCCCTGCGCTCAACATGCTATTCTAACATGCACATATTTCAGGCAATTTGCCACAGGAAAAATGATTTCTAGATACTGTTTTTATTTTGGAAGTTTGAACTTTCAAAATAAACTTTTCTATATGATTTTAGCAATCAGTAATGCAAAATTCCCAGAGTAAGAGCAGTATCTGAAGAAGTTAAGTAAATGCTGTAAAAATCAGCATGTAATTAGTACAAGAGACCATCTAATAACATGGCACTACACAGTCCACAGAAAGAGATCCATAAATAAAACAGTTTCACTTATTTTTCTGCAAAGCCCTTACCTTTCCACCTCAGCCCTCTGACTGGGGTTAGTAATGGCTGCTATGTACTGCATAATATATTTACTGGCCTCAGTTTTCCCAGCCCCGCTTTCACCTGAGGGCATAAATACAAAGGTGACAAAACAGATCAAAAAAAGCAAAGCAAACAGTATATCTTAATTCTACCCCAAAAGCGTTTGGGGGTTTTGTTACTGTTTTTTTTAAAGCAATCTTATTTGCATGCACTTTGAACATTTTCTAAATATAGCCATAACCCTGCCTTGGTTGTTGCTGCTATGCTGACTTAGAAGCAGTTATGATGTAAGATTTCACAGGTCGGTAAAAGGCCTGGCACACAGAGGATCAAAAGGAATATTGTTAGAGGAGAAAGACTGGCATGCAGAGGCTTGGCTAGCAGCAGTGCCGGGAACTGCAATACAAGAGGCTACTGTTCAGCACACCATCTTGGGTCTCTCGCTTTTCAGGGCTGCTAAAGCACGGGAACATCAAGGAAACAAAGTGCCAGGATCCAGATAGTGACCGTTCATGGTACAAGCACTGCTCCCACTGTTAGAGCCACGACAAGCAATGAGTCCGGCCATCGAAACAGAGAACAAAACATTGACCAGTCATCTAAGGGACAAAAATCAGCAGTTCTCTAAAGACAGACAGGAACCCTGTTCTCACTGATCTCCATTCACACAGGCAGAGCAAGCAGAGACTGATGTTCTAGTTATCACTTTGTATGCACAGATTAAGCTAATGACTGACACCAGCTCTTGAATTTGATACAAAATAATTGTAAGGTCTCCACACACGGATTCAAATGCAAATAAACAGGTTTAAGATTGATGAAGTTTTCTTTTATAAAATGCTATCATTAGCCAATTCATTCTGCTTTCTCTGCCTAGAATTTCACAAAGATCAAGCGTTCATCATAATGAAAAGCTCTTTCAGCTTACCTGATATTACAATACAGGTGTCTTTTGATCGCCTCTTCATCGCTTTGTAAGCAGCATCAGCAATTGCAAAGAGGTGAGGAGGCCTCTCATACAATTCCCTTCCTTTGTACTGCTCAATCATGTCACGCCCGTAGATGTTCAAGTTTTTGTAAGGATTCATGGAAACGACCACCTCCCCAATAAACGTATAAATCCGTCCTTTTTCAAACCTACCCAGGATGAGACAAAAGGGAGAAAGGGATTAGGCAGACATAGAGATTCAGAATATGTCTTCCAAGCAAGTTGCCCATTTCATCAGGTGAGCTCTTCAATCCATCACCATACTGAAACATTATAATAAAACATTGACTACGGACATTATCTGACCAGCGTGGCATGGATGGTATGTTAGCATATTATGTAGAGACCTGATGTTACAAGGACTAAGGACTAGGGCTAGCTTTGAATCTTACCACCTACAAAGGAAATGTCTACTGCTATTTCACTTACCGATGCATGACTGATCAGATTACTGAGGTACAAACACCGACTATATTTCTGAGTATAGCAAACTTCTACTTTGCTGACACAATCAAGCTGGCTTTCTGCATATTCAGGTATTTCTATTGCCATTAACATGCTGCCAGAAACAAATGTTTCTAAGAAATTCTTTAGCAAGATTTAAGTTAATATAATTTACTGTTTCTACATTGACAATAAGTAAACATGAGTCTGTGATGAGTTTATATAATCTGCTTCACAAAGGGGATTTAAAGGCAAATTCTTTTTCCACATTCTACAGTTGTCCATAACCCAGCTCAGGCCAGAGCAGAAGTTTTGAAGCCACTCACTTAGAGGTCTAATCACATTTGCAAGAAAGTAAACAAAGATGCAAGCCAAGAAGCAAATTACAGCCTTTCAGCTTTCACGATTAGCTTGCACTCCACCCTTTTCGCTAGAAGGCACTTTGGTATCATCACTGCTACTAAACCAGAAATGAAAGCTTTTTAAGAACGTGTGAAACAACCCTAAACTACACCTTTCCTAAACCCCACCTGGTCTTTAGTATTTTTTCTGCAAACAAGACAGAAAATAACTTGATGTTTGTTTAAGTTAAAAGGTATTTCCAAAGAAATTCACATTTTATTGAAATTTATCTAGCAGAAGAGCACAGAAGGAATTTCAGATTAACAGCTGAAGAACTCATACTGCATTTGCTTCTCAGGAGGAGAAAGGATGACAGCAGATTTAGAGATCAACATGCAAACTGTAGCATTTCTACCATTAAATACCTGTCTGTACCCTGTATTTAAATCTTACAACATTAGATGGCACCACAACACCTCTATAGACTACAAGGGCCTTCCTAATCCTTGATGGACTCCAGCACAAATTCTAGCATTACTTTATTGAATTTATTACCACCCCCATGTGGTGACAGGCTTGACATTTTCTATTGTTCATTTCAGAATTTTCTGCAGCATCTTGGCAGTGTTAGTTTTTAGCAGGTGTAATAAAACTCAAGAAATACAATCTAGCAACCAGCATTCTACTTTCTAAAAGTGATTTTGCCTCTAATTGCAGCTTCCTCCAGAAATACTTCACTGAAAAGGCACAAGAATTGCAAAATGTCCTTTTGTTCATGCACTCAGTTTTAGCTGAAGGTAGTCCTGATATGCATCTCCCAAAACATTAGTGAACTTAAAATGCAAAGATATTTTCTATTTTAGAGATATATGCTGTTTGAGAGCTACCAAAAATGTTTTAGAAAAGGCCTTTATAATTAGCAATACCAACCACAGCTCAGCAGCTAACTCGCAACAAAAATGATGGGTAATGCACAGGCAACAACACTAAGCAACTAGCATGCAAGCCTGGTAAGAAATACAGGATCACAGCCTCATTCTTAAGACAGACTTAGGTAACACAGGAAGCCTCACATGCTCAGTCCTTATCATTTCCCATCCCTAATTTTAATTCCTGGAAGCACAAAACAGCTGGGAATTGTGGTATTTGAAAGATACCAAACAGGCAGAAGACACACGTGGGTGCAGAGAGATCAGATACCAGGCTGCTCGTTTTCTGCCCTCTCAGGAGGACATGTGGGACTCTACATATACATAGGAGAGCTTAAGAAAAACTAAACACACACAACACTGTTTCTACTAAGGAGATCAAGTCACACTGGGACATACATATGTAAGGGAAACCATTACAAGGACATCAAAATCAGCAGAATCCTTCCCATCTTTTTGGACATGGGCCATCCAAAGAAAGCAAGTTGCCCAATGGAGAACATATAGACCGCTCACCTAAAGTCACTACACAGCACTGCTTAAGGCACTATTAATGATAAAAATAAAGATACAGCAGTTTCTGGATGAGGTTTTAAGCCCCACTGTACTGCCAGATGCATGGCCAGAGGGTTCATGGTTAGCACAGAGAGGTTGAGGGGTTTGTTTTAGCTGCTGAGAAGGAAAAAAAAAAAGAAAGGACATCCCTACTGAAGTATCATGCCAAGTCACCATCACAGTACCCAATACTTTGACCTCTTCCTTAAGTAATGAATTATGTAAACTTTTGGTCGCAGAGCACAGTTTAAGTTTCCTCCCTTGACAGTTCAGCGTCCCCAACTGCCTCGTAAGCAGAACCTACAGATTTGCCTCTGCCAGCCTGGCCCACCGCCGGCCGGTCAGAGCTCACCTCTCCAGGGGAGCCCCCTTGACCAGGGCACGGCTCAGCTTTGGAGCCGTTACAGCTGTGACACCAACACATACCACAGCAGTTTGACATACCAACAGCTTGCTCCCCAGCAGCTCTGGGCTTAGACAACAGATCTCACATTTGGCCTGGAAGTAAAGTTTTAAAAGGTTTTACTAGACTCCGACAAGTTGTGTCTTCAATCTCTGTGGCAAAAGGCAGATGGAGATGAGGGAGAAGGATCCACCTCCAGGCTTGACAAATGGGCATCTCTCAAGCTTGGCTTTAGGGATACAGAGTTTAGGAACAACCGACATCCCCCTTTACCTCTCTGTTCGTTTTTGGTTTTTTTTTTTTTTTCCCACTTCTTAGCACTGGAGTTAAAATTCCAGACCTGTGCTTAGATGTTCCTAAAAGGAGCCATCGCTCCTTGCCCCTCCTTGCTGATAAAGCCTCTTTTCATCACACAGTGCAGCTCTGCACAGCAGCAGGCCAAGAACAGCGGTGGCTGTTTTCCTAGCTGCATTGCTTTGGTGCGAGATTCGTGGTTTTCCTTGCCCAAGAAGAACTCATGAAAACTTAAGAAAACAACCAATGATGGCAGTCCAAACTGGGAGGTACAAGCTGTGTTAAATTCACTATTCTTCTGCAAAGCAATGTTACAAAACCAGACGACAAAGCTATCCGGTGCTTTTTGGAAAGGCTCATCAACGGGGGCATTGCACTCCATCACAGGAAAGCTCATCAACACGAAGGACGGCATAATCATTTTAGCACTGAGCATATAACACGTAGATTGCTTTTAATAACAAAAATCCAGTTTTACAGCGCACTTGATAAAAGGAACCCCTGTACCTACTCCTGGGGATCAGCACTCCCAGGGTCAAACCTTGTTTTGTATGTATTGTGAAAATCACATTATCTTGTGCTGCAACTTTGAGAAAAGATTTCCCTGTAATGATTCTATTTGAATAATTTCTGTGTTTTCTGAATTTTGCACTAGCTCTGCAGCCAAAAAGAAACTCACAGTATTTAATCCTTGTGTGTTATTTTGATGAGGAACATCAGCTCTTTCATGAGAAGTTTTTATACTAGTTTTTATTACCTTGTTAAAACCTCGATCGATAATGAGAAAATATAAACCAGTAAGTCACAGACTATAAATCATTTAAAGGGATAGAAACTGTTGTCTAGGAAAGAAGACCGCCGAGGCAAGAAAAAGGCTCTTTCTTTGTTTTGTAGTTTTTATTTTTAGGGAAGGTTGTTGGAAAAAAACATATCCTCAAGTCCAGACATCCTATGTTCACATCCAATTGCCATTGGAAAATACCCTGCAGAAATCAGAAAACTCAAGCAGAAATCTTCGCCACCAGAGAGCACTCACATTTAGGATTTCTCCCACCTGACAAACACTCCAGTCAAAAATAAAACTGTTCTTACCGAGGAAATGATGCAACTTCAAATGCACTCAGTACAAATAAAGAAAAGAGTTAGTTGGCAAGACTTGGAATCCATACTCCAAAACAACATCTGCAGAACGCAGACCGTTAAACAAAGGCACCCTACCATGCAATCGCCACTCCAAATGCTGCAATTCAAATTGTAAAGGTAATTCCTAATTAATCATTTACATGGTAACTCCTCTGTACCGAAAGATAAACAGAAACTTGTCAGGATCACAGACACCAGGCAGCACTCTGCAGGCTTATTGCTATTTCTAGAATTCAGCATACTTTCTGAGATAACCTATGCCAGCTACCCGGGGATCAGTTTGCAGTGAGATCACAGGCTGGGCTTCGCTGGGGTGTGAAACGGCTCCTCAGAAACACATTTTGCCAGTCTTTCTCTCCATCTGTCTAATATCTGAGGAGCAGAGCAACTGCTGGAAAAATCATGTTAAGTCACCAGTTGTCTCATTTTCTGTTACTTTAAGAGAGCTAAAGTATAGCTATTGGTATTATGGATCATTTTCCCCTGGGAAAAGACCTCCTCTCATCTGGAACTACTCCTTTCTTCCCACTGATCACAGATTGACATCATATTCTGCTTTACATACATGCAGACATGCTAAAGCTTTCCCACATTAGCAGGTGCTCAGTAAAGGTCCTTGGTGTCCTGATGCTACAGGGATGCTCCAGAAAGAGAACATCTTCACAAGAAGTCACAACACAGCCATCAACTGAAGATGGACTTTCAGTTTAACTGTACAGCAATGGCTTAAAGCAAAGGAAATGTTAATAAAAAAAGCAAAAGCAAATAATTCAGGACAGATACAGGAGTGCTACAGATGCATCAGCCTGTGCTAGATAGTCAACAGCTAACCTAGTACCACTGAAGGTTAAAAGAATAAAAGCTGATAGTTTCAAACTATTATCTATTTCCAACTTACTCATTAACTCCAAAGCACAAACTGAAATACTTAGTATGAGCATACTGCTTTTTCTTCCTTCCTCCTTTGTGCATGGGAGGAAGAATGATCTAGCAGCTGCACACCTCGCTGGCATGCAGAAGAGGGACAATTCCTTCTCCCATTGCAAACACTCCGTGTGATTTGGGTTATTCCCCCAAAGGGGGTCCTAGGTCTTAGTTATTTTTTGTCACCAAATATATACATTAAAAATCCATTACTGCAGGCTTTGAGTCCATTCTCATTGCAAACATGCATGAAGACATCTAATTAAAACTCGTGTTCATGAAGAGATGTACATGGATAGTCAAGGATGGGCCTTTAGGATATGTTCACTAAGGGGGGGAATTTAAGCAGGCTTCTGGCAGTGAAATTGCATTTACCTGCTTTTAAATGCAAGAATGTATAGCCAGCTGTACTGACACAAAGGAACAACTATTCTTCTTGTGCTTTGGGAAGTAAGATGACTGCTTAAGCACACTTCAGTCTGTGTGAGTCAAGACAATTGTGCCTTTTATATGTGATACCAGGTCTCTCTACTGAGAATTCAGTGCTACTTATAGACTTTATTTTAGGTAAATTTCGAAATAAACTCAGCTGTCAAGCAGGGAAGAATGACTTTCAAGTCTTTCAGTAAATTGCTCATAAACTGTATTATAGCAAATCATCCTCATCACAAGAGAACTCAGATAAACAGGATTTGCGTTGGCAGAATGATAGCTAAAATATTCTTGCTGCACTTGGAAAAACAGACCAAAAAACTGTCCAGTCAGTATTACCTCTCTGTACTAGGAAAACAATCCAAGTCTGTCACGATTCTGAATATGCATGTCTATAACATTTTGATCCATCCCAAGGGCCAGAAAAACTGGAATTTAAGTTCGTTTAATGTGCAGGTGAAATTTTTGCTTGCAGTTGTCTTGCATGGATTCAGTTTTCATATGTTGCCAGTTTAACAAAATAGGAAATGCCATTCAGTGCGCGTTCTGCACCACTCCTTTCCTGTACGGAGGGAGCAGAAAGGGCAGGGTGAGGAATACTTCATTCATCTGCAATTTTCACAGTCAGCTTTGGAAATAAGGTTAGAAGAGTCCTTTGTAATGATGTAATTTTTTTCAAAAGAAAATAGTAAACTATGAGTGACTGGTGCCACATCTTCCTCACAAACCAAAGTTTAAGCAAACTGACTGTAATTTGACAAGGCTGATTCAGCTCCAACACAGCTGACCCTTGATTCATCTATGCAGCTTTGCAAACCAACTAGGTAAGGTCAGGGGAAAAGAAAATGGAAGACGGATGGTAAGCTAGCTCTAATGAATGCTGCATAAAGGCTAAAACTGTGAAATGTAGGGGGAGTAATATTAAAAACCCTCTCCTTAAACATGAAGTTAAAGTACTAACCTTGCACTGAAAAAATGCCAAACCACTAAACATAGGAGTCACTGAACTTTCATTTCTATTTGCGTCAGACAGACTGAGCTGTCTCTCCGACAGCAGGGAAGCACTGTGTACTCTTTTTACATTTCTAGAAGCATAGCAGAAGGCGCAAGCAGACTTGAAATAGATAATGAGACAAAAGGAAGTTCTTTGAAAAGCTTCCAGGGACAACAGGATGCTTTGTGGTTTTATTCCAATCCACACGTGAGAAAGTTGCTATTGAGCACAGGTGGAGGAAAGAAGCTTGCTCCCGATTTCTCTGGGTAGAGCAGTAAAACACAGTCCCATCTTCCATGTGAATGACTGGAACACTGTAAAATCCTAATGCAGTAATCATACTACTCTGCTATGAGCAGGAGGCTGCCCTGAATGACCTCCTGAGGCTGAATTATCCTAAGATCCTATATCTAACCAGGCAAGAGTAAAACAGGCTTGGGATAGCAACAAACAAAAGACTGCCATCTCTCCGTAATCTCTAACTTTTAAATCTGTCAAATAAAAGCATATAATCTATTAAAAGATATTAAAAAGAAAAAGAAAGCTCAAAAGTCAGGTTGGTTCTTCTATCTGCTCCCATCACGCGTGAAGTCAACTGGAGCACGTGTACAGAAGAGCCTAGAGCTTGTCATGTAAGAGAACTAACTTAAATGTGTAAGACTCCTAGAACTACTGAGGAGGAGCAAAAAATGGAAGTAATCACTCTATAAATACATCAGTAGATGAATATCATCTTGCCAGGTAGCCAGAAGAACTAATTAGACAAAAATCTACACAGGCCCATACAAAAGAATAATGGGAATGGACTTACCCTGGCCAACACAGGCTTGAAACTGAAAGCTAGCTGTCAAGGGAGCAGTCCTGGAAGAGCTTTCAGTAGAAGCTGCAAGGACTAGTGAGCCCTGCCGGAGATTGCTGAACTTATTTTATGGATGCATTTAGAAGATTTGGCTTCCTGTACTGAACAGCAACTGACTTCATGATCCATTATGTTTCTTCCACTCTGACATTACAGCATTCAGATACTTAAAAAAAGACGCTTTACCTTCATTCGCCACCTCCTCTATCCAAACCCTATATCCATATTAACTGTAATCTGCCACCCATTATTATCTCAGCCTTCAATTTTGGTAATTCAGCTTTGTTCATCAGATTATACACCACTGTGTTAAAGGGTCTGCTACCTTCAAATATATCAGTGGATAAAACTGCAGCACAAAAGGCAAAACCAGACTAATGACTGGTGGTTGAGACAGATTTGCATCATGCAGAAGGTACCATCTGATTTCATCACCCTGGTTCAGTGGTGCATGAATTCTGCAATGGTAGGTTTGTCTGAACAGCGTCCAGGTGAGGACTAGCTTATACTTCTGAAAAACAACCTTCCTTTCAAGCGATGCTGAAGGAACTATAAAATCCTGCAACCCAGCAGAAAGATCAAAAAACATGCAGAAAAACAAAGACATGACTGATACCCTGTTACTTCCTTCTAACTTCTCCAGTAACTTCAGGAAACAAAATCCATTCATGTCGCTGCTGATGACCCTGATACAGCAGCATCCTTGTATAAAGAAACATAACCTGAAGCCACATCAGCGACTGTACTGATGATGACTTTCACACTTATTTTCTAAGCCATCTCTTTCTTACATATATATGGTATACTATACCACCTTCCCAATCTTCTGTATACACTGCACAATTAACAGAAATTTGTACTGATGTCTAACTACACCTCTATTTATTCCACAAGCCTAGGTGCCAAGGTACAATCACAATATTTCACAGATTTTCTTTGTAGATGCTCGGAGACTCCTTTTGCAGTCAGCTGGCCATGAAATGCTGATGTTCAGATGCTTCATTGTTCTGCTGTAAAGCAATATTCTGCATTTGTTAAGCTCGTGTCCCATGCTGATCTGTGAATGCTGCTGGAGTCTCCTGAATACAGCATTGTTTTGATACAGGGCTCAAAAACCCCAAGAATCATCTTGCAGTATTAAGATACAGTACACCATCTGCAAGCACTCCAAAAGGTTTGCTTCATCCTTTGGTAACATTAGATCTAAAACAAAATTAGATGTCTTATTTACACTAATACAGGCCATGCAAATCATGCAAAAATAATAATGCAAAGTATGCAAATAATGCACAGATATGGCTTATGTTTCTGCATAATCAGGGTTTCTTTTAGAGTTGTTACAGTGATATGCACCGTCTCACCTAAACACAAATATTGAGCATGTAGTCCTTAAACAGGACTGTTTGTTTTCTGGCCATGAAACCAGGCAGACTTCTTTAGGCATTTATGTGTTTTACAGCATATTGTGACTTAACACAGCTCTTGTGGTTTTGGCTCGTAAACTGTCCTAGCAGCACATTAGATTACCAACTAAGGGCTTCGGCAGACAAACTGCTGAGTCTCAAAGCAGCAGATGAAGATATTCCACCTACAGCTGCCCATCCAGCTCCTTTGCCAAAGATTCCCTTCTGCCACGTCTGCTGAAGGGACAATGACGGACAGCCGTGATCTCGGCCACCCCAAGTCCAGATTATCACTGACACCATTCCCTTTGGGACAGATATCAACAACTTCAGCCAGCTAACGCGAAGAAAGAGCCATAAGCAATGGAGGGGAAAACTAAGTTTGCAAATCACAAAGCATATACATTTCAACACAATATGTCCATTAACTATTCAGGTTGAAAGAAAGGACTTTTTCTTGTGCTTCCTTGAAAGCATGTCTAGTCAGGAAAAGCTTCCCACTCTTTGGTCATAGATTTGGGTCAGGTTTGTTGTGGGACTTTTTTCTTGTATTTTCTGTTTTGTATTGGAAAAGCTTCATGTCACCTAATGGCAATCTGAACCAGAACTGCAGTGAAATGCCCTCTTCACCACCTCTCAGCCTCTCCCCTGTTAGCAAGAATCGAGCAGCAGGTGCCCTGGAAGACAAACCCTCAAGCCTTATAGAAACGAGATTAAGTACATGTATCAATGCCAAAAAGGCCTAGTAAATACACAAGGTTTGTTCTTCCAGTTACAGAGCAACTAATATTTTACAGAAAGTTTGGTTTAGAAATAAAGAGGGTTTTTTACTACAACCAAGAGTAGTGCTTTCAGTTGAAGTCATGACTGTGACTGACCCAGCAGATTCAGCATCAGGATCTTTTTCCCTCTCACTGAAAAGGCAACTTCAAAAAGGGAAGAAGAGAAGGAACAATACAGGGAACTCTTCAAATATCCTTGTGGATATGGAAGTCCAGGGTAGGATAAGCAAAATAAGCAAATGAATTTGCACAACACTTGTAAGCACTTCACATTCTTTCAATGAAAAAACATCTGAGCAGTAGGAGTGCTGTTATTCATGCATTCATCATTCATTGCAAAAGGAGTGAATTTCTAAATGCCAACTGTACTGAGTTGTTAAACAATGATAACGCAAGGGGAATATTAGCAATATGGAAAAGGACTTAAATGGTTTGATTATTAAAACAGATTATTTGATTTACATGCTGCTTGTTTTATCGTTTTAAATTATCACCGGAAAGATTGTGTTCATTTACTTCCTTTAGATTTTACATATTTTTTCTGTCAAGATAGCTCCCACTCAGAAGCTGAAAGACTATTTCAATATTGTGAGACAGCACAAATACCACTCAGAATTAATATGCAGATAACCTGTAAAATATCCACAACTCATCTTCCACAAGCCAAGATGACTTTGACCACACCATCACGTTTTTAATTCTACACCAGTGGAATTCAGAGCCCTGTGAAATCATTTAAAACAGGATCTTTTCAGATGATGTATCAGCCCAAGAATTCAGGCAGGCTCCTACTTCCATAAAGTATTGTTTGTTAGGTAATAAGCATTAGTTAGTGACAATCACCAAAAGTCAGAGCAATGCTACACTGTTAATCAAAAGGTTTAATAACAAAGTTTTCAGCCACTAATTATTTACTGAAAGCACTATTTTAGCCTAGAGTGGTGGGCAAGTGCATACTCTCCGCTTTGTCAGATCTAATTACACACTCAATACCAGAAGCACAGAGTAAAACTGCACCACTGCTTATTTCCAGGATTATTACATTCATTTCCGACACAAGTAACAAAGCAGTTGGCCCAGTTTAAAGCAGGGTGTTAGGTGAAATGACCTCCACTGGTCCCTTCAAAACAACATTACTCCATGGCTATGAGATACATGCTGCAGCTTCAAGTAACAGCTGACAGTAATTGTTATTTCCAATAATAGCAGCACAGGTTTTCAACTTAATTTTGCTATCAGCCTTATTTAATCTTTTTTTTAGAAATCAGTTTAATTAATAGTTCAGAGCTATGACAGATCCTCCTCCAAATGCAGCTCTGTTTCTCTTTTCCTCTTGTGAGCAATCAGCTGCTAAGCTCTTGCAGAACAGCAACATACTGCAATGAAACACAAAGAAATACACTTTGAATCAAGAAGTCTGGCAGTCACAAACTGTCAATCACTTTAAACCTTTTAAAAATATATACGAAATCATGTATTAGATGGAAAAAAATCTCTTCTATGTTATTTTTCTATGTTTTTTAAAAGTTCAGAGATTTGTGTTACCCTTCTCACATTCATCCCTCCTGCAGAAGAGGTGATCAGATATCTCATCAATACTTGCACAGTTCGAATAATAGAGATCCTACTGAATTACTAATAATTATACACTTAGAAGTGTTCACATATCAGCTCCCCAACACACTTAGCAATCACCCTCCAGCAGGCAGTAATAAATGAGGAAAATGGATCTGTCGCCAGTTTTCCAAGAACTTCTGAAAACAACGGTATGCTTCAAGTTTCTTGAAATATTTTGCTTTGTTATTTGGAAAGTATTGGCAATCCATACATTTAGGTGTCTACCAGCAATCCATAGTGGAATACAACTGTCAGCCATTATATATCAGCACACACATATCATGACTTCAGTTCTGTAAAACCCACGTAGAATGCATGCTTATCCGATGAGAAGCAGCAGCAAAGCTGACATCCTTACACCAAAGTGGCCTTTTGTTATCTAAAGAAATTCTGTTCAGATCTGGCTCAAGCATAACACCGTTTTCCATACCTATTCATGAAAGAATTTAAATCCACAACATATACAACTGTGATTACTTGCCTTTTAAATATTTAATATGTTGTAATGCAACAGTCACATCCACACTGAGTATAGTATTTTCATGGTCTTTTAATTTTATATATATATATATACATCTATCTGTAAAACTAACTTTTAAGGTTTATATTTACACAAGGCTCCTCCTAGCAAATATTGCACACACTCTTCTGGCCTGCTCCTCTAACAGAATCTGATGAATAAAATGATCACTTACACAATCCAGTAAGAAAATGCACCTATAGCTTTGGGATACAATGAAATGGTTTGATGGACTTGCAGATAAGGACAGGGTTCAAGTGTTTCATTCACAGCACTTTCATGCAGTGCCAACAAAATTACTACAAATCCTGGTTTTGTCAAAAGGAGAGTGGAATGTATTTCTGAAATGACTCTTTTCCTCCTAAATATATTCAAGAGAGACTTACAGGAAAAGAAATAAAGCTTAGTTATTTCCTGTTCGCATCTTTGTCCTTTGAGAAAGAGAACAAAGGAATTTGACACTTCATATCTACACTCATCTTGAGCACCCATTCTTTGGCCTTTTAACTGGAGTACAGACTTGCATTAACAGTTAAGGAAATGGTCCCACATATAGAAAAATCAAAAGCTTTGATAAGTTACTGCTATGGTGCACATCATTAATGCTGATAAGCAAATGCCAGGAAATAAGGACAGTTATTAACACCATATCTTTACTTCTCTCAAAGTCCCAGGTCAGAGTAGATAAAAACGAGCTAATTATTTCTTCTACTTCTCTCTCATGCAAGCAAGCTTTGTCTTTTGAAGCTACTTGATTGCGTAGTGAAGTTTCTGTCTCAGTCCTGAAAGAACTATAGTTCAGCAGTGAAAATGCCAACGGTTCTAGGAAACAGGCCATGCAAAAACCCCTTCTAAACTGTCCAGTAACCTGATACAAGAAAAATCCTTTCCTTAGTCCAAATCTGTTGATGTAACCTCAAGCAAGACAGACCAGGGATCCAAAACAGTTTAACACTACTTGAATAGGCAGTTCACCCTGAAAATATCTCATCTGGGCTGCGGCTCATCTGATTCTGGAGAAGAGAACAGATACCCACTGGCCAAAGCAGCGTGCCAGGCCCAGAGAAGAGAACAGATACCCACTGGCCAAAGCAGCGTGCAGGGCCCAAGGATTCCTGCATGGCATCTGCAAACGCTAAGTGGAAGCCCTAAAACACAGGATCAATATGTTAAAACAAACCAACCAACCTGTGCAAACAGCCAGCAACGATAACTCGCGATTTCCCCTCTACCACCTAGTGCTGCTTTACCAGTGTTATTCCTTAAATTCTTTCTTTCCCCTTTTTTTCAGTGGGGATGGGGGCAGTGAGAAGCAGGGAGAGAAAGAAGGAAGGCTGGAGGGAGAAGAAATAACAGAAAAAGTGTAATTCCATCAGCTCAGGTTTGAGGGTTTGTTTCCACTTTTAGTTTAAACAAGTCAAACTTTAGTTATTAAAATAAAAGCCTGCTAATATTTTATGAAGTTATACCAACATTTCCTTGTCTTTACTGACTGCATCTCCTCCCACTGCATCCTTGAGCCTCATGAACGTTTTCTAGCACACTGAACTGGTGGCTGGTATCACGCAGTGCATGTAGTGTCCTCTAATCATCCTCTGCTGCCGATCCATGACCTTGCAATTTACAGCACATTACTCATCTGTAAATGAATGGCTCAGCATTTTGTGTAATTGGATTTCATCCACAAGGCGATCCAAGCATCTTCAGGAGGAGCACCACCTCCCCCATTCGTGCCATTGTTAATGTTATGAATCTTGCTTTTACACAAAGGCTACCTCAGCAACATCTGTATCATCTTTGTGATCCACTGTGGGGAGACTCTTGTTCCACAGGCCAGTTGATGCAAAGCAGCTCACAAACACAACATCCTTGCTAGCTCCTTGTCAAGCAGACATCTCGCGCAGCCACACTGCCTAGCATCTGCAGCAGTCCTGGGAGAGGGATCTTTCTCAACAGGTCTTTGCATATACACTCCCAGAGGTCTCCAACAGACCACATTCTGCACCATGGCTGCTCCCACAGGGCACCTTCATGTAGGCCAGGCTACATTTTTTTAATCTGAGTAGCCCTGCAGGACAAAGCCAGTTTGCCAAACCCCTGTAGAGAGCAGTGCTTCCATTTCCAGCCTGCCAGCCCTGCATCCGGGTTAACTAGCACACTGCCACAAGCCTTCCACTAGATACCTACATTCAGGCAGGTGAAGTTTTGGGGTTGATTCATCAACTGCATTGACCTTAACATCACTAGCTCCTGTATGCTCTCCACGTTGCAGAAGTGGGGTTCACCTCCTGCTAGATCTCTGCAGCTTCTTCCCCAGGGTCCCTGCTCTGAGAATATGATGGCAAAAGGCAAAAGCCAGCTCTGCTTGGAGCCACCTCAGCTCTGTAGCTTCATTAGCTGGAGTTTCACAGGGCAAGAAAACACTGATATGACTCCCCAGCCTGAAAGCAGCACACACGCGTTCTCCCAGCACCACACCTAGGCTGCTGTACTCTGCCAGGACTGAGCTGCTTGTGAATGGAGCTCACATACACCTTTATCAATGGTGTGGTTAATTTGCAACCAGATCATCCACCCCAGGGCAACTGAGGATTAAATGTACAGCAAATAAAACAGATACTGCTAAAACTAAACATTAACTTACTGCTGCTTGACTATCTTGTTTTTAAGCCCCCCATATCCCTCATTAAGTAAGGAAAGAAGATGGTGCTAACACCCAGGTGTTACTGACAACGTAAAGCACCATTTCAGTTTCAAACAGTATAACAGCATACACACAACATAAAACATTACCTCCACAAACTAGGAAGACTTTCAGAAATTTGGTATTCTTTTTGATCATTTATTGCTGGCTTCCTTACTTACTGATCACCCCTTTCCAAACGAGGGCTGTATTCATATTCCTGTTTTAACTGGGTTGGTTCAGATTGCTTTGCTCCTGAAGTCCCTCCTGGATCATCTGCTTTAACTCAGTTTCCAAAGAGATCTCAAAGGAGAATACATAACTAAGCTCCATTGGTATGAGCTGCAAGGTGAAGCAGCACTGACTGCGTAACACACTTCTGTCTTCAAAGGTTTGTAAACACACAGTCCTTTCTTCTTGTTAAAAGCAGCCTCTGTAGGGCAAACTAACCCAATCATATGATACCATAGGCTTCATAATACACTGACCAACCGTCAATACACAAACTACCATACATCATACACCATATGGCACGTTCAAATAGTGCACAGAAGCATGCAACTGGTTATTTAAACACAGGCTCTTGCTGCACTTCTCAGTTTCTCCACAGCATTAATTGCTTTGTAAACATGTAATTATAATGCAAAGGCTAAGAAGATGGGCACGCGTGATGTTTTCATTGCATGCTAATCAGATATAAGCAGTAGATAACAAAACAAAGGTATCGGAAGGTAGTATTTTAAAAGCTTTTAAACTATACCACCACACTGGCCAAGCAGTGGTACCCATTTTCAAACTACAGCTTGTTGGACAACAATTACCTCAACACCACTGCAATTACTGAGGCTATCTTCATAGTTTGATCAGAAATAGCAGTGTGCTGTGCAGCCGAGTATTATTTGACAGGTTTTGCAACTATTAAAATGACCCAGAGAAATAATCAAAAATTCACAAGGGACCAATTCCTCATATTCAAACTGAAAGGACTGTCAAAATATCTGAACAGATTAAAGGACCATTATTAAATCAATGGTATCAACCCAGTAACCTACATTAGCAGACTGCAACCCTTTACAAGCCATTGCTCATTTATAATAGCACCTTTATTGCTGCTTCATGAACCCTGGAATTGGTTCATGGGCCCCTTATGTTCCTCTCTCTCCCTCACACTGTACCCAACCTTAATTAAAAAAGAGGGAAAATTGTTAGACACAACTGTCTTCACACCACAACTGCAAGCAACAAAATGAGAAGTCCAGCTAGGCTATGATTTTTAGCCATGGTCAGCCAAAAGTCAGGCAGGTGGTCTGCGTTGGTGTTCCCAACATTAAATTCCCCCAGAAGTTCACAGGTTCACAAGGAGCATTGCAGGAATGAGATAACCCCAAGCGTAGGCAGAGTTGGGCTTAGAACAGCAGAGCAAGCAGTTGTTTGTATACACTACATTAATTGGTAACTAACCCAATTTGGCCAGCACGTGCAGATCTATAGCAGAAAGGGCAATTCAGGAGTAAAATGAGCTGCAGTGTGAGCAAAGACAGTTTATTAGCTGTGACCATGGAACTAGCCAGACAAGCAAGTGGGATTTCTGGCAGCACCACTTACTCTGGGATCAAGGTATTATTTCAGCTATTGACAGATTATTCAGTGAGGCATCCAAACAAAAGTCTGTTTCAAATAAAGTCTGACATTATGGAAGGACACATGCTGCCAGGCACTCCCAGGCAGAACTGCAATTACAGGCATTGCCTCCTTCACAGCTGGCACTCACAATCTATAATCATAATAAAAACTAGGACATTAAAAGAACAAGCATCCTGTATAGATCCGAAGGAAACGAATACAATAAAAATAGCTCTAAACTAGTTCCAGTGACCTGTGGACCACAAAACTCTCCAGCAGAAAGACCTGCACCTTCCTCCATAGCAAAATAAGTCTGTGCCAGGCTGGTACCTTCAGTAAAAGAGGCATAACTTTGAAAATCAACCCCTCAGCCAGTTTGTCCAAACCTTGTGCAGCTGGTCAGTCAGCAACTCATTGACTTGGTTCATCCCTTTAGTACCTGATAAACCTGTAGTAAATATACGAGAAATATTTTGACCATGTAATACTAATCTGACCTTTCCCAAGGTGACTGTTGATGCCACCTCACAGAGTACCATAAAAGCTTTAAACAGGAAAAACACTTTTAGCAAGTTAACTCCTCCACTGCTGATAACATTCTCTACTTTCTCTTAGGGCTGAGAACCTTGGCGAAATTTTCACACAGGTGTCAAACTAGAATGCAGGACTGTTCTTAAGACAGAGAGATCTTCATGCCAGAGCATTCTCCACAATTGCTCCTGCTGGCCGGGGAGGGAAGGCACACAGACAGAGCAGGAGGGGTTGGGTGAGATGAGCTGCCAATTATGCAGATGCCCACAGCTGCAAAGAGAGTAGCAACTCAGCCCCAGGACCGCCTTCAATCCCTGTTCACCGATATGGACATGAACACTGGAGAACTCAGAGGAAACCAAAGTTTATGTTCAACACAGTAGTGAAACATCATCTGAACAGCTTGTACAAATCATAAATGACTTAAGAGGAGGAAAAGGAATTAAGTTTCCAAAACAGGATTAGACGCTAATGTGAAACTCCAAGATGCATTGACGAGCACAGGCAAAAGCCTTCGCTGCTCCTGATACAATCTAGCTCTTGTGAAGCTTTGCCTTCCCAGAATTTGGATGTGTGAGGAGGAGGTCAAGAATGACCCAATGAGGAGCTGCTCTCCAGAATCTTCCCTGGTGCTGCACTAAGGCACAGTTTCTCCAAAACTTAAAATGTGTCCAGGATCTTGAGAAATCCTGTGCCTCCAGCATACTTCAGGGAAAATGGAACATTTTCAATGCCAGACCCTTTCCTGCTGCAGCTGAGCAGGACATGAGCAGGGCACTAGCCCTTAGCAGTCACCTGCCACTGTGCTCGGTACATCCCGCTCTGCCCCATGGACCTCCTCACCCCAAGAGCTGCTTCTGCTGCCATCTCTGCTGTCACCTCTCTGAAAGCAGTCTTGTTTATAGTATTTTCTGTGTGAAGTTTTGGAGGACACACAAGAAGGCAATTTACTATCAGAAAACAAACATTCAAAATTCTAATCCTATCTAAGCCTGCGCCCCCAATAATGTCAAATAGTTTAAGGATTCCCTAAATGGAAATGCAACTAACAAGGCTCAAAGGTCATCTCAAAGGAAAACCATATGCAACAAAAAATGGCCTGTTGATTCCACACACATTATTCCAGACTGCCTTGACTCCATTTAGGGCAAAGACAAAAACACAAGAAAAATGAAGTAGCTGGTCAAAGGGAATTTAAGGAGGTTTTTAACAATTCTTTTCAGTATCAGGAAAAAGGATTTAAAAACACCTCAGCTGTGGCTACTTAGCCAGCAGCACTAGACCTCTTGAACCTCTGAACACATCTCTGATGGCAGGCTTGACCCCATCTCATCCTGGGTAAAGTCACACAAAATACTCCTCTTGGGCTGCAGCAGAGTCCACGCTGACTGTGTGGCACCTCTTGGAGTTTTTCCACAAGACGACGACAGACTGGAGTTGCAAGCTGCAGCCTCAAAGCACTTTGGATAACATGAAATCTGAAGTTTTTCCTGATTATTTTCTCGTTTTCCTGACTGTAGGCAGTCAGGATAGTCACCGATCAGCAAGGTAACTGGAGGGAAATGAGACACAGCTATTGTGATACAGTAAATAAGGAAACTGTGCCTTTATAAACATACCTCACCCGTGTCTTATTCCTGTATGCACTGACACTTTGAATGTTACTGCCACAACAGAGACCACATCAAGCTTTAAACTGTTTCCCTATTAAAATCGCTACTTTGATGCCAAGTAATTATATCTTACATAATACGGCCTCTATCCAAACTAACAAAAGCTTTCTGAAGAAATCAACATGCCTTAGAGTTGCTTTAAGTAAACTTAAACTCTAAGCCATACCAATCTCTCAGCTGTTTCAGATATGTGTTATGCCTTCATACCTTATTAAAAAAAAACAAGTAAAATCATCTGCCAGCTGGTTCTTTGCACTAGGAACTACAACCATCATATGTGGCCATAACATGACTTTGAAAATTACGTACAGATGGGCCTATACTTTTAGTATTTTTAAGTTCTCTTGATAGCCTGCATTTACTATAGATAAAAAGCAAATCACAATCATTTCACAAATATCCTTCCCTTGAATTACTCAAAAAAGTACCTTAGAGTCAACATCAATTCAGCATGAGACTAGTGACATGCTTAAGCACACACAAGGCAAACAGAAATCAAACTACTAAGGAAAATGGAATTACATCCTGCCAGACTAACAACTTGTCTGTTTGCAGAAAGATTGACTGTATAAAATATATGCTGGTTTTTTTTTTTTTTCACAAGGAAAACACTAACTCTAACACACAGTCTTCAGTGGCTGTGCAGTTCCCTGTCTGCTGACTACTTTCAGTACAGGACTACTTCCAGTACAGTATTGGTAAGAAAACAGCTTACATGTTACCACTTCTGCTGGTTAAAGAAAGAATTAAGAACACAGGACAACACCATAACCAAAAATAGTTCTGTCACTGTGACTGCAGGTTGCATACATCTTGCATCTCAGGCAATGACAACATTATATAAACATTCAACGGTCATTTTTAGTCCTCCTACCTAAGGATTACAATCTGAGAGAGAGAGGCTGAAAGTTTTCTAGAGCATATAAAATTTAGGTTCAGTTAAGTGTTTTCTGCCCTGAACAGAGCCTCAGTAAAATAAACAAATTTCCATGAAATTTATGGATGCACCAACAATAACTCTTGTTGGCCAACAAGGAAAGATTAAAAAAGAGAAATGCCAGCAACCTATTCCTGAAGTCAAAACTAAATTCCTGTTCAAAATAAAATATAACAGTAGAGCTGCTCAGAATTTGGATCTTTTGAATAAAAAATAATTCGCATCTTGAATGTTGCTAAAATTTTCACAGTAATCAATTCTCCCTTATCAGTCACTTCTCAAGGATCTTTTAAACGTCGGTTACTGTCTCACTAAACCTAAAAAGCTCCAGTCTTCATCCAGGACACTATTAAAGAAATCTCTCAGATGAACCCAGTTACTTTTTCACCTTCATAAAGGTTATTACAAGAATATTCAAAAAATTCAGTCTGGCAGGCTGATAGATCACTTTATCCCGTAGAGTCTCACAGAAGATATTCGGTGTTATATGCAATGCCAGTTCATAGGTCTTGAAAAGACAAACTTTAGAATAATGCTATAGTTGTCATCATGTCAATTCAGAAGGATATTTCACTCCTTATCCTAAGTATGTGCATCGCATTATCTGAAGCAAGAAGCAATGGTACTTCCGACGTTTAGTGAAGTTCTGAAAAAATATCATTCCACATTCTCACATGGATGGCAAATATGTTAGAAAAGTTTCTGTAAAAAGGAGATTTCAGTACTGAAGCTCTTGCTCCAGTAAAAGTTTGAGACAGGAGACAGCATAAGAAAGCGTTATGGCAGATAAAAGCAATTCTAACTCTTCAGAGTAACACTTCACTACATGGCAGCAATGATTTTCTCAGTCTCCACCTGCCAAAATAAATTTACTGCCATTTAAGGTTGTTAAAATTTTTCCCCGATTAATCATTACTTCACTGCAACATCTGTCCAAGATGACTGTTTTGCTAAAGCTGGTTAGCCCACTGCAGTACGTTATGCAACCGCAGGCCATGCCGACGCTCTGGCGTAACATTAGTCTGTGCCAGCCACAAAGGGAAGAGCAGCAAAAGGAGTGGGAGCTTTCAAGGGTGGAGTGTATCTAATAATCACAGCGCTGAAAAGCACCATCCCTCCCCGTGACACAACCAACCTGAATCCAGTGAAGATGGACCACCACTGAGCAGACAGGATCCTGCTAAAAACATTTCCCTATCCAAAGAGTTATTCCCATTTTGACAGAAGGAATTTAAGTTGAGAAGAATGAACCCATTTAGGTTTTCTACAGGTCACCCTGTTGTTGAAGCCCTGAGGGAGCACTAAAGCATTGATAACAATCTCCTTTTAGGAAGTAGTATCTATAAATATTAGGAAATAATTCTGTAAATTATGGAACCCCAGAAGAAGCATCCTAACAAGGCTAATTTCATCCTGGAAATATATAGTTCACACTTTTATTTAGGCCCTAGTGTTTAGCTTCACCCATTTAATCCGTAAGTAGAGACAACTGCTTCCCACTTAACCTTCTCATTAATTTCAAAGGCAGTTCTTTAAACACCTGTCTGATACACATACAGCAAAGACGACTGCTCCTGGCTCCAAACAAACTGTTTATAAAGGATGAGACAGGCCAGAGTACAAAGATGTTAGCAACAAAATGCTGGGGAATGGAAGAGAATGGGAAAGAATGTCCTGAGTAGACAAAAATATTGCAACTACAAATCTTCTTAACTACTTCTATTCCAGTTACGGGTTCAAGTTCATCACACCGGTATTTGAGAACTGCCACACAAGACAACTGCAGACGCTGCTATTGGTGATAAACGTTCTGGCAGGAAGGTCTTGCTTTGGATAAAGCACTAGGAACTTTTACCTTCCTTCTGGATGTTTCAGTAGATGATGCTCTCAGAAGAGATCACAATGCTAGTGGCTAGGGTACTGTTTTCTGTACCTGATCAGACCAGTTGCTTACTCTCTGGGGAATCTCCACAGCACAGTTTCCAGATTAAGAGTGTTTTCCCCCAGTTCTCTCGTGCCCCATCCCATAAGCTCAGAGATCTGCACATCTCCTGAGAAATGCAACTACACGGCAGTTCACCAATACAAAACCAGGTCCTTGCTGCAGCTGTAGTTTTGCAACAGCGAAACTATCATTGAAATGAAGATTACCCAGGGACTATCTAGGAAATTAAAAACTGGGACTGGTGTGGCTCACACTCATTAACCACCAATAGTCCCACAGGCTCCTGCATGCAGAAGTCTGAGGTCTACAGAAACCAGCCAAGAGGTAGAGTCAATGGCAGGAATAACACGTTACTGCTTTCTGAAAGATGACCTTGGGCAATTTCCACTCCCAGTTGTAAAATCAAGGCAGATAGGAGGGCAGGCTAGCAGCAAAAACATTAATGGAGACACATTCCAACTTCACCTGGGGTTTTTGTTTGTCTTTAGGTGGACAAATGGGGGAAGAAAAAGCAAGCTCACAGATAAAGGCTACCAGTTAAAGTTCAGTGACTACTGGACAAAATATTAAGCAGCCTAAATAATACACATTGTAACCGCATGTCCTATTTTTGCTATAGGTGGATCTGGCAAATAATGAGTCATCTTTGGAGGAAATCCCAAACTGCTCTCCTAGCACAGTCATATCTGTAGATAGAAAAGAAGGAACTAAGTCCATAACAAAAAAAAGCCACCTCCACATTAACACTGGTGTTGGCCAAATTTGTCAGGGAATTGCTGGCTGGACAATTTTAAAGCAAATGTTGATTAAGATCACAGGATGGTTATATTTGGAATAAGAGAAACAATCTCATATACTATCTTCACAAGCATGATCTAATAAATAAGTTTTCATGAGATCCCAAAATACATTTGGTAAGAAAGCAAGTCAAACCAAGACAAGTAGATGCTATCTACTTAATAAGAAGGTGATTTATTATTACTATTTCAACTTCATCTCTATGATGTAATTCAAGGCAAATCTAGCAAGAATCCAAGCCATATGAAGAATAGCTAGTTACACTATGCAAATGTGAAATGCAAAAGCAAAAGAGTGACAAACACTGCAGTGGGATCCAGAAGCACCAGAAAATTATTAATAGCATGCATACTTACAGAACATACAGCTAAGCAAAGATTTTGCACCAGGGTAACATGAGTGATGCTTCTGTGGCTTCCAGAGGGTCAAGTGCTGGCTCAACAGCCAGGCCCTTAAGAACATTTCTGAAGACTGACATGTAAGGTAACTATGCTAGAAAGAAAAAATTAACACAAATATGCTCAGAAAAGAGAGTTTCCATTGACACCTTCTACGAGCTCTCTGATGGGGCAGGCAGGAGCAGGGGGGGTCAGTGAGCAGGTGGTGGGAATTGAGTGCTGAGGAAGGAGGTCTGCCACCCCAAGTAAGCAGGAGTCCCAGGACCCCCAGCATCACCTTGTGCCACTAGTTCCCACCCTGGAAGGCTCTTGGGGATCCTGAGCAGAGAAGCAAAAGATCCTTTTTCCAGCCAAATCAGTTCCCAGGCATTAGAACCCGCACCTGAAAGCACCTAATGGCAGGGACACCTGCACTGAAAGCCCTCGGTTCTTGCATCACATTAAAAGTTCCTGTGAAAGTGAATTCTGACATGACCTGCTCCACAAAATCCTTCTGTTGCTGATACCTTCTCTGTATTGACACAAACTTTCTGTGAGACTGAAAACTACTCCACTCTTCCACTCTGAGTGAAAGATGTAATTTCAAAGGCAAAATGCAAAAACTGTATGGCAGGACAAGTTAATACCAGACAACCCAAGAGGTCGGTGGCAGTGACAGCAGCACTGAGCAGGGAGGTAAACACAAGGCAAGATTACAGACTGAGAAATATATTCACTGCTGGCACCTGTGATTTATTCCATGGGTCTCATGATAACTATTGTTTTTCTTAAAATACATCCTGCTAAAGTAAATGAATACAACCATCTTCACCTTTATTAAGAGAGGTTTTTAGCTTTCATCACTGTGAAGAAAAGTTTGAAAGCAACCACAGCACATCCCAAAGGCTTAAATGTCAGAAAGCAAAAAACAAAATCAGTGAATGGTTGAATTTGTCAGTGCTGCTCACTCACCACTTACACACAGTGAGTGTCCTAACTGACAGATGGAAAGTTTGTACATGATGTGGGATAGGATGTTTTTTCATGTTATTTCCTCCCCACATCAAAAAAAAGGGGGACTACTCGGCACTCAGCACTGGAGTGTACAAAGAATACCAAAACCCAGGTCAAAACTACAAAGGAATTGCTGTCTTCAGTGATAGGAATTTTTAGTTTGCAAAATATCCATTGCACTCTATTACTCAGAGAATGATAAAATGAGAGTATCAAAGGGTCCTACTATTCATGTGGACACCCAGTGATGACCAGATGGGTGGGCACAATTGTGCAATTTTCCTGCATGCTGTTACACAGCAAATTACTTGGGATCTGGCCATAAGTGCTATCAGCTTCTACATCAAATGCCTCATTAAGATAAACAGAGGCTGCTCATTTATCTTAAACTGTTTTGGCCTAAGACAAGCCAATACATTTACATACGAAAGGTTAGAGGGTTGGGGTTTTTTCCTCCCCCTGAAAGCTTTCCGGATTGGTTATGGGGCTTACCATGCTAATCAAGACAGTCGAGAATTTGGCACTTAAGGTGAAAAATACTTTGGCGCTGCACAAACAATGTGAAAGTGGTGTGGGAATTACTACTAGCACAAGATTTCTGATACATAACTCATGTACAGGTATGGAGGAGCCTTCAAAAAGGCAGCAAAAGTGTCTTGATAAAAATAACCCACAATACTGATCCTGACTACTTAAATGTTTGAGCTCTCCAAAGTCTTCCCACATCCCTAGTACAACATAAACCAGACCTACTTACCAAGCCAGTCTTTCTGTAAAAGTTTGTTAATTTGTTCCATCCTGCAATTTATTTTGGTTTAATAGTGTACATTAGTAAATGTAACCCTAGCAAATTTTTCCTTTAATTTAGTCAAGGCACTACAAAATGTCTTCAAAATTCACAACGTTTACTGTATTTAACTTATGTTAAATTTTTCTAGGTACGAGGACAATACAGGAAAGGCAGAAGGTTAAAATGTCGTACCAGATGGATTTTAACATTTTAAAAGATTATGACCCAATTCAACAGCTTCCATGATTCAACTACAATGTTTGCTACACAATACATTTTTACTGCTCCCAAGCTAGTTTGTACAATAAAACAAGTCAAATTCCTCTGATGTGTCTGTCTGTACAGGGCCTACTCACCAACTTTAGTAAACAGCATCTTAGCAAAGAAGCCGAATTGCCAGTGACGAATCAACTATGGAAAAAACTCCCAGGAGGAGACCAAGATCAACTACAGAGTTTTCTCCCCAAATTCAATAGCAACAAATCTGGGCTGGCTTCTGAAGTTAATCATGGCCTATAGTGTGTGATCAGAGCCCCAAAACAATGTCATCACCTCAGAGGAGTCATGGGAACACGAAGATCTATCTGCTCTAAGGCAGCTGCTTCAACTGTTCCTTCATACAGCGAGCAGCAGGTGCCACCTTGGCTCCTCGATGAGAGGATCAAAGATCCAGAAACCAAACAGAAAAGCAGCGAAAAAATAATCAGGCATTCTTCAAGTAAATGAAAATGTTGAGATTTACATTGCTCCTTGTTTCCTGCAGGATGGGGGATGATACACGTAGCATCTTTTAAAAGACGAGTGTCCACCATCACGCTTTCCTGGCTTTCATACCTCTACCTCCCAGCTGGAAGTCTAGCACGCCCCTGCTCCTCCAGGCAGGAGCACTCAGCATCCAAACCCCACAACACCCACTGCTTCAGGCATTTGGGGTGACTGACTGGCACCAGCCACTCCTCCACTACCTTCAGGAATGGAGTGACAGTACCTAAAAAGAAAGAAGGCAGCCAAAATGTTTTGGTTAAAACAAACTCATTTTGACAATAAGCAGCCCTCCTTTAAGTCTCCAAAAATGTAAGCCCTTAATGGAAAACATATTTTCTATCAACTAATCAGAAAAATTTAAGCAAAATATTCCCAATTATTTCAAAATTGTTCAACTTGCCTTCAGTTTCCTATCAAGTCTGCCTTGTATAGTTTTATACGAGGTTTAAAAAGGTTTACACATATCTACTTTTTCTTGGCGTTTCCTCAAAGGGCTTTAAGTTCAGTATAACTAATAAAGACTCAGAGAATTAGCTGCCAGAGACTGGAGATGTCTAGCTCAGGAATGTCTGCATCCTTGAAAGCCAGGATGCAGTACGGCCCAAAAAACAAGTTAAGAACAAACAAAGACAAGATTTCTATTGTTTGTTTTGCTAGAGACATAAATGCTACATTTAATAGGAAAAAAAAGGGGAAACAAATATACTCCTTTTTATATACCGATGCCTGCAGGCATATACAAACATTGTTAGTGTTCTCTTCACCTAAAAGAGGTCAGTACATAAACCACATGAAGCAAAGTTACTTTCTGACTGTGACACAGACGAAACTCAAAAAAGGAAACACTTTATTGTCAAGAAGCATTGTCCACAAAGTTATACATCTAACCCTCAGTCTTATTTTAGAAAGTCTCCCTGGTAATTTGCCGTGCTTTTGAAAAGCAAGTAATATGTTTTGAATTATAAGAGGTTACAGGGACATTTTTGTGGTAAATTTGGACTTTCATTTGAAAAAAAAAAACCCTCAGTGCTACAGAAATCGTTTCGGAAATAACATTTTTTTGTCATTGCTAAGCACTTTTCAACAAAGTTTAATAGCTACTGTTCCAAGGAGCTGTTTACATCCAGCTTTAAAGAATACGGGGGTACTTATGTCCCTCCAAGCAAAAGGAAAAGCAGCACGGCATTTTTCTGATATTTTGAGAAGCAAACAAAACAGAGTATATTCTCCACAGTATGCAGGGGCAACAATTTTTCTAAGCAAATTCACTTAAAGACTCCTGGTGCTCAGGGTATGGTATTCTGGGATTTTTTCTGGAGGCCTAAACTGTACCTACAGCTCTTTGAGTCTTCTTTCATTCATTCCCGTGGTCTTTACACCCAGGATCAAGAAGGAACAAAACACCAAATAAGCTGGTCTTAAGTGGAAGGCACTATTTCTAGCCTTGGAAGTTTATAAATTCCATATACAGTTGCTTTATAAACAGTGCATGGGAAGAGAGGCCTTCAAACAATGGTAGCTGGATTTTTCCTTTGAAGGTGAAACTTACTTTATCATTCATTCTTGTAAAAAAATAACCTATTTAGTTGAAGTTTAGCAATATGAATAAAAGCAAAAGTTTTACTGTAAACATCTAAAAGATGTCTAGCTACATGAAAGCTTCATTGTGCTCTTGATAACCATGATGTAAAGGCTTTTACAATCACCAGAGTTTTTGCAGGCTGACACGCCAGATTTTACCACCTCAATATACCGTAGAAGAGCTCTCCCGAAAGAAAGCCATGCTGTTCATACAGTGGGAAAAGAGAATTTTCTGTTTTAGTTTGTTTTTCTTTGCTATTCACCATGAGACAGCCTTTGCTGCCATCCAGTAAGCTGTTAAAATATGGGTTCTCATTACTCTTTGGCTGTTCTGCTTCCTGGACAGAATGATGTAGAAAATTGCTCAAGCCCCCTTTAGTTTCCCCACTGTGAGTTTGTCCTGGGCACCATAAATAAAACCCAGTACAATGATGAAGGTGCTAACCAGTCTGATGTTTATAATGGAAGCCAGATATTAAAAGGGAACCTTTTCAGAAAGTTTCAGCTGGTGCCCCAAAGTCTAATTCATTTGAGGGGTAGCAATGTACATCTGCTCTACATCAGGACAAGACTGAAAACCTTTTCATCAGGAGCCCCATAAGAAGACTTATTCAAAGGTCATCAGAAGTCCCGATGAAACACCACTGAAGTTGGCTTGATCTGTGTAAAGCATGCAAGATCGCATGTGTACAGGGGCAAGCACAAAAATACAAACTTGAAACATTATGTTTGGAGATGGAGTTAGACACACTACCCTAAACTAAACACTCACCTCTTGCAGCATATCATATACCACATATTGCACAGAGCCCTGCCACAAATCTCTGATTTTTCTTTCCCAGGAAGATGTAGTGAGCCTTCAGGCTTCCCAAATTAAGTTACATCAACCTTAAATGGGAACAGATCATGACACTACAAGCAAATTATTCTCTACCTGAACAACCTCAGATAGGATAGCATCAGGCCAGGCTCTGTCCAGGCCCAAGAGAAAATGAACTCCAACGGGCACAGATCCAGTATGGAACCAGGAAACTACCTGAACAGATCAACACGATAATCAGCGGTTACAGCATACCAAACCTCCTACCATGACAAAGTTTGTGTAGGCTTCATAAATTAGACATTTAAGGAGGAGGCAGTGTCTTTGTTGAAATTTATAAGGCGTTTCTTCCATGCCAAAAGGAGCAACGGAGGGAAAAGTACACGAATGCTCATCAGCAAGTTCTCAGACAGACATGTTAACAGATCAGTGCTGTGGGAGAAACTGATAAACATTGGAAGGAGATAAGCTGTGTTTCTGAGGTCGAACAGGAAAGAGGCAAAGAGATAGGTGAAGCAGATAAAACAGAAAGCAAAACAATCTCTATAGATAACTTGGAACAAGCATATGTGGGAAATGGGGGTTTGCCAAGGCATAAGACAAGGAGTGAGCACAAAAATCAGTGTGAAGTTGACTCTAGGCAAGAGCTTCAGCTCTGTGTATAGCTCAGGCTTGGGTCTGATATACTATAGGGGAAATAACAAGATTTGACTTTGAATGCAAAGGCCTAGAAAGGACCGAGTCAGATGGTGCAGGCAGAACAAGTGAATTGCTGTCCAGAAGAGCTCACTCACTCCAGTGCAAAGGAACTCCAGCTGACTCACTGGGCAATGCTGAAAAGATCAGCGCCAAGATCAGAGAAGACATTTCCACCATTGGGAGAGCTGAAGGCAGCTCATGAACGGACATTTCAGCAACGGGGAAAGTTGGGCAGAGGTGTCCATATGTATAAAGAAGGTACTGAAAACAAGAGGAGAGAGAGGAGTCACCAGGGACAACCAAGAGGATACTACAATTATAAAAATATAGGAAGTCAGCAAGAGGAGAAAGGGTCAGGTGGGACAACACTTTTTGGAGGGACAGTGAGAGCCAAGAGCTGACACCCTGGAGTACAGCAAGAAACATCAAACGATGAGAATGACATCATGGCAGGTAAGTGGCTGTCTAGAGACCACATAACTGGTTTAATGCCATATTTTCACCCAACGGTCCATTTTTCTGGAAAGAATGCTCTGGATCAGACCAGCCCAACAGTCGCACACTAACTGTTCTCTGAAGTTTCACGTATCTCAAGGCTGGCAGGTCAAAGCAGGCAAATGGCAGCAACAGAGCAGGCTGCTGCCAACTTCTACATCAAAAAGAGATGGCTACTGACATCAACCAGAAACCGTTTGCTGCAAAATGCTTCAACAGACAGGTAAATAGGACAGAACGCAACAGCAGTGACACACAAATATTCCAACACTGTTCAAGGAGAAAATATAAAGTCTGCACAGAAAAATGCTCTGAAATTAGGGGGGGGGGCAGAATGGAAAGTACCATCACCATCAAGAGTTAAAGCAAGAACAGACTTGTTATGCCCCAGCACTAGTCACACTTCTACTGATGAGCCTGAGAAGAAGTAGAGCACTGCAAGACCATCTATGATGACAGGGGTGGGTCCTCTGTCTTATCATTAACGACTGTTTTATTTAAAAGGTCTTTACATGATATCCCCCTCCTCCTACCTCAGCTTCTCATCCCTGGGACCTGACAGTATGTTATCTGCTGTCTATCTAAACCACTACTCACAAACAGAACCGGTCCACTGTCAGCTTGCAGCAGCTGGGCCCCACGCAGACCAGGTGAGAAGAACACTAGCTGTAACAAATCCCACAAACGAGAAAAACCTCATTCCTAGCAAAAGATAGAGGTTATCTGAGGAACAGTTTAATGGTTTAGATTTGAGGAAAGTAAGTCTTTTTTCAACGGGTTAAATCTATCCAATGCCGCTTTTTCACTCCCAAAGACAGAACAGCCTCACACCCAAGCTGTTCTCTTTAGCATTTGAAAGCACCACAATGAAAACTTACTTCCCCTCCTGGTCTGTTTAACAGAGACAGAAACATCAGTACATGATAGCAGTAGTGTGAGCTGAGATCTCATCGGATCTAACCGAAAAGCCCTGAAACAAACAGAAATCTTCTTCTAGAAATTTTATTTCTGCTTCTGAGAACTGGAAATGAGCATTTGCTACAAAGGGGCACACAGCTCCCTTATTTAACTAACACTTAGAGGCAAACCTGTGTTCACACATATGCTTTCTTTTTCCCCCCTCAGAATTTCTTCATTCCATAAAAAGATGCAATCATGACCCAGGGACTGAGAAATAAGAGTGATGATGTAACAGTCAAATATCTGAAGGAGAAATGTTCAGGTAGTGTAAAAGCTTGCCCAGCCCGAAAGGAATGCAAGGGATCGTTGGAACAGCAGATCAGTAAAACCATCTAAAGAGGTAGAATTTTGAAGAGAAGTCAATACAAAGGACTCTTGACTAAAGGAGACCACAAGACTCATTGGAAATATTAGCTAATATTTACTGTAAAAATTTGGCAGATCTTAAAGTCAACATTTAGCTAGTGAAATTCAGAAGGTGATGATAAATTACTTCAGTTAAGATGATGCAGTTTATAGAAGCCATCTTGAACGTGTGGTAGTCAAAAACAAGAACAGGATTCTACTTTACAGTATCACGAACAGATGCACCGCCTGCTCTGAGGATCTCCAGGACCCATATTACTTCCGCAGAATCTACAAAATAATTGCAGAGAAGAGGCAAGGATGAAAGCAAAAAGGCTGCTGGGGAATTCCTAAATTACCAGCTGACTTTTTGTAGATATACTTTGTGTAAATAGCAGAAAAAAAAAATTTATTAAAAAAAGATGAAATAAAGAGCATCTCCCATTGAGCTAATTCACAGTAGTTCTAGTTACAAAACTGATTCAGTAGGGCTTTTTCTTCACACCTGACGCTATATGACAGGAATGCCCCTCCCCAGCTTGCTGCTAGCTAGTTACCTACAATTAAATTTTGTTATCTGTGCTCTGACAAGTACCATAAACGCAGCTTGGCGTCAGCTGGCAAGCCAGGATCAGCAGGTCTGGTGCACAGCATTACCAGCGTAAGAATTTAAAACTGTAAGGTACCCTGAAAGACTAATCTCATTCATAAATCTGACCTCGTCTATTATTCAACACCCATGTGTTAACATTATTAAACGCTACCTCACCCACACAGCTATAAAAAGACTACTGTAAACTTTCACTCTGAGAAAAGAAGGTATTCATAAGTCAGGGGAGGACAGATGTGTAAAAGAAGATTCAGTGAAACTATAAAAATTCAGAACATATGGAGGCAAAACAAATTCCACACAGGACATCATCTCATTCAATGCTTTGTTCATCCAAAAGCTGCCAGGAAACACTGAGCCCACCTGTAGCAGTTATTGGTTTCTGTAAACTGAACGTTAAGTCCCCGCAGAAATCGGAAAGCTGGCCTTGATCCTCCCTTTTGCTACCTGTCTAGTTAGGATTTGTTTTTTAAGTGAGATCGATAGCCTCTTCCACCTACGAAGATCAAGCTGGACCCAGTCCAAGCTTGTAAGTCAAATTTTGCTGGACTAAGGGGAATTTTCATTCCATTCATTCCAAATTCTGACACGACAGCTCTCTGCAAGCTGAGCAATTCTGAAGAAGCCAAGAAGAGCTGACAAGATTTAACTGCTGACCATCCAAGCAGCAGTGAGGAGTGTCCTGCAGCATCTGTGGTGACAGGCACCCCTCTCCGGGAAGAAAGCAGACTCTTCCCAGCAGCTTTTTAATTCAACACCACATGAACAATTCAAATATTCATATCTATTTAAAATGAGGAAATTAAAATGGCTTAAAGGCATGAAAAAGCTTGTTCATTAAGCATGAAAATTTCATTACCAAAAGCACGAATGAAACCAAGCACTCACACAATATTTCCTCTGCTAGGATTAAAGATACTTTACTACCTAGCATGAAGCCAAACCTCTCCCACCACAACTTCAACCAAAAATATGAATGTTTAAGATGGTGCTTGAAAGATAAGAAAGCCAGTGTAAAAACCCCAATACAGTATAGACAGCACCCCTTTGCTCCAACACTAAGTAAGATTAAGTCAATGGAAGAGCAGAAAGGGTGCTATACAGATGAAGAATCAAATGCTATCAATGATCCATATCCCTACTGAGAAAAAATTGTTCCTAATGTATTTATGGGGACTCTGATCCACTGAAGACGGGAACAAAACAAAGTGTTTGGTCAACCCCAGAACTTGTGGATGTTTTGCCAGACCTGTTGAGGACAGATAAAAGGAAAACAACCCAGTCTCCAGATCTAGAGGATACTAAATGGCAGAACAAGAGTTTGGCCCTTCAGAACTGTGGGGTGAGTGAACATCTGTGTACTTACAAAAAAAATGCCCTTTTATATCACCTACTGAAAGGGGCTGCTAACAACTGCATTATAGCTTCTTTTCAGGTCACTCAGGCAATTATGAAGTCTATACATTTTCGGCACCATCTTCAGCTTCTTGTATCCAAAACTGGCTTTGCAGGAGCGTGCTGTAAACCTAAGAGGCTAACAGCTATTCACACCAGTCACCCAAAACACAGACCAGATCATTGTTAAGACTGACAGATACTATGGACTCAACCCACCACATCATCTGGAAGAAAAAGATGTCTTTTTTTTGAGACGTCCGAAAGGTATAGCCTACACACAACTGTCTCAAGAAAATCCCTTCAAAATATCCCTCTTCAGCATCTGAAGCCCAATTCCCTGTTTCAGTTTGCTACAACCTTTTTATAGGACTACAGCCTACGCCTCACCCTTGCCTGCACAGCAAACACTTGCCTGCACAGCAAACACTTAGAGAAAATTCTCAGAGGAGAACCAGATTTTCTTTACAGATTCTTGATACCAAAAATATTATTAATAATAACAAATATTATCTATCTTTCAAAAGTATCTGCAATAAATACAAATTTAGTACTGTTGCCTTAATTTAAGATAGCTTTGAAAATGCTGGGGTTTGCACTGTAAGAAATAGTTGAGAAAGAGTAGAAGAAACACTTTTCCATATTTTTAACTAAATGCAGAACTGTTTTTATTAAGTGTTGCTTTAGGAGGTCAGAAATCACAACGTGTGGAGGAAGACAACTGCAAGGACTATTAAACTGTAGCTCTTCGCACCACTTCCTCAAACTCAGGCAGGCTGGGATGACCAGGTACTATCTGAGCAGCAAGTACAGCCTTCCACATCGGGTTTCATGCTGGAACTAGTTAAAAAAAAAAAAAAAAAAGAGGAAAACAATCCAAAATTCATTTTATGATCATTACACCTTACCAGGTGCCTTCACCGTCTTCCTTTCATGCATCCTTGAATTCTTTAATAACCGCAACAAAGATCTATTATGTTCCCAGGAGGTGATTTGCACAATGCTTACGACAAATGAGCAACTCGCTAGAAATCAGGAAAAGATGAGTCAAGTAGCACCTGCTCACAAATTAGACATGAGAACAGAAAGACCTTGAGCACACAGCTCATATGGGGCTACCCCAAAGGCTACCATGCTGCTGCGTTATATAATTGTCTACTTTTTTTTCCCCTGCATTTCATTGTGGCTTTCCACTTACAGCCCTCAGCTGCGATTCAGAGGTGTTCAGTTTACCCATCAAGCACCCACATCATCTCACCACCCGGCACAGAGGGACGTCTTACTCTCCTGCAAAGCATTTGAGACCTTGTGAGGAGTAGCTAGTCTGAAGTTACTCCTGAAATAATCACTAAGACTGCAGAACAGATAATTCAAGAAATCAAGCTACCTCTTTGCATGCCATAGATACCATTTTTAAAGCTCTGAGTTTTGATTTGTTTATCAAGATAAATGCTAGTTGTACAGGATAGTACTATGAGTGGTCTTTGCAGGATAACACAAAAAAAATCACACATAACCAGAATATTTTACACTTCTGAAAAATAACCTTCTTGTCCTCTTCCTCACAAGGAAGTAACTTAAAACTTATAACTTTCATCACTTGAAATTCGCATTACAGTGTGATGCAAAATGAGGTGATGTACAGTTTTGTGTTTCTCTTACTCAAAAGTTCACGTCACAAGTTTCATCTATGCCACAATTTCTGCAAAACATTAGCAACTTCTGCGAGACCCCTGCTCCCTTTCCACAAGCACCGTCTCGCTCCACCTGCTGTGGAATTGTCACAGTCACCACAAGTCAAAACCCTCCACTGAAATGAAAGTGTTTTAACAAGTTCAGAGCAGGACGTTCTCCCTTAGATTACAGGCAGGTAACACTCAGACTACAGCTAAATACTAGCCCTTGAATGCCAGTGCGAGGACCCAAGAACCAGTTGATATTGAAAAGATTCCCTGTTTTAAGAAGCCTTTCAATTAATCTTACATCCTCGGATAGGAATTGAAATGCCAACTACTACTGCAGTAATCAACCTGCCCATAAAGGTCAACAGAGAACTGATTAAAGGGAATGCCAGACTATATGCTCAAGTGCAAACTGCTCAAATATGGCTGTTTATAATAATTCATACTTAGGACCACTTCAGGACAATTCTCTGTTAAAGCTTTGGAGGTTTTCTATAAAAAAACAAAGCTAGCTACTGAGTGCACACTAATTGTTCCAATAGTCCTGCTTTTTTTTTTTAAATTATTCTTATGACTAAGAATCACAACAGACTGGTATGAAGCCCACTCAGAACTAAAGAATTCAAGGACCAGATGACTTTTTTTTACCATTAATGTGTAACACGCAGTGACTGCTTGAGGGTCCACATGAAATGGCCAGTTTATTAAGTAGTTGTAAGACATGGCCATGAAAAAATACTAACACTATGATATCCTCACTGAATCACTACACGAACCTACAAACAACAGGGCACAAAGCGTAGGGATTGGGAAATGAGTAGAAAATTCACATTGCATCCATACACCTACCCAGGCAGGTACTCACATCAACAAACAAATCAGCCACACTAATCCAGCCCACGTCAATACCACTAAATTCTAATATTAAAGTAATGAAAAGTGCAACTTCACCATTTCTCTTTTTCCCACTAGAGACATCCTTGGGGAAATATCCTTGCATGCACCGAAACTGGTATGATTTCAATTCCACCCACATCTGGGCTCACTTGGGAACTAAATCCAGCACAACCCGTCTTGGGTCAGCCAGTGACCCAGAACAAAAATAGCTCTGGCAGAAAGCTGGATTTATGGAATAGGGTGGAGCCCATCCAAGTGTAAACTGAACAAACCCGGCACTTGAAGTTAATGATGAAGAAGCAACAATTTCTCCGTTCTGTTCTGTGCATGACAAGCACAAAGGTGACTTGTGCCATCTATGCAACGTGACAAAACACAACGTGACATAATCAACCCTCGAACAGGTCAGAATCCTGGGTGTAATTTGGGTCTGACACAATTTAAAATGTGTCGTCAGCAGCAAGAGTTAATTACCGTCTCCAAAGCAGTAAAAATAAGAGAAGCAAATGTTGCTTGAGAACTGTAATAACACCAGCAGTGCAGCTGGGTCAGCATGCCAGGGCCACAGCTCTACCAGCAGCGTCAAACAGGGCTTAGCAGAGCTTAGCGATTTTACCGAAAAGCCACACTTTTGGTAAATTCAGATTAGCTTTCCCTAATGTCCCAGTGCAGACAAGCCTGAAGTCAGGAGATGATAGCACCGAGGGTACAAAAATTAACAGTATGAAATTTTTTTAACACAAGATTATTCTGCCCATGGCAGACACAAGACAACCTTGAAGTGCAAGCAGAACTGTGCCTGCAAACTCCAGGTTACGGCCAAAGTAATGCACGCATTCTCATGCAAAAGAAACCAGAATTTGAATTGGTGTCACAAGGAAAAGCCTGATTTTGAGTACCAGTGACCAAGGTATTGGAGTTAAAGGGACACTTGATGCTGTATTAGACACAGCAGGGATGTCCAGACAACATCCTTAGGCACAATCGGCATGCAACAGGACAGAAGAAAAAACATAAAAATAATCAAACTACATATCAATTGTAAGGATCCAGAATTGCTAGCTTGTTCTACTCATCCTCTTTCATACAAAATTAGCAAAGTCTACCAGTGCAAGGCACCTCTCAATTAATTAATTTGATTCCTAAACGCAACCAACATGCTATGTTGATTTTTAAGTTATCTAAGAATCCATTTCCAATTCTAGCACACATTAACCAAAGAATAAAACCCCCAAGAACAAACTATTACATGCAAGCTTCCTGCTAATTACAATTACTTTGTCTGTAAGCCCTTTGTAATATAATTAGTGTGTCACGGCATGCACAAATGAGAAACAAATTTAAGCTTTTAGAGGCACTGCAAAATTTATTTAAATCTGACATTTCCTCAGGTTCAAAGCTCAACTGTTCACATTATGTCTTTCTTAGTATTTAAACACAAATGCCCTCTCTACCCAAATAGAAATCCAAAATATAAAAGAAAAAATAGTATCAAATACGCTGGTTGTTATTGTATCTCACACTCCCAGGATCTGAGCCCTGACCTTGCAGCACCACAGAAGACAGGTACACCCGTGTAGCCAGTTGTGTAGCACAAAGGTTCCCAGGCACTCAGCAGCTGATGCAGCCAGACCTCAAAATCTACAGATTTCATCCAGAGGAGACATCACAATTGCCCAAAAGAGGTTAGTTTTCTCCTTCCTCAGTAGTTTTATGCCAGTTGAGGAAGCTTAGCCCACCTCTTTTCCCTTGATTATTGCCAGAGCCTCTCTCAGGTGCATCCAACAACTGCACAGGCCTGCCAAGTTATTGATTTCAACCATCTCCAGAATGCAAGTGGCAGGAGAGGAACAGTCAGTAAAGCCCAAGCAAAACTGGGGGGCAGGGGGGAGTGACAGCCAATAAGTCACATTTTTATCCCAAAGGCCTCCCTTTGGTAATTATCAAATCCTTGCACAAGCAGGGGCATAAGAGTTTATCAGGAAGAGCTCACATGAATCTTTTATAATGGAAAGTGAAAGACAGCCGCAGACTTAGGGTCCCCACCGGCTGTCCTCTCTATCAGTGCTGCTCAGGATTTAGTTGTACTTCACAGAAGAGACAGGAGTGAAAATGCAGATCTTCCCGAAGCCCATTGCGTCTAGAAGGGAAATAAAACCATAAAGATCACGAAACGTTAATGCAGCGAGTCTGCACCGGCGAACAGCTGTAACGCTCCTATGGGGCTGGAGCAACCTTGGACTTGGTGACTTTTATTGCTGGGTTTTTTTTCCGTGTCAACTTTGCACGCATGTCAGCATA